>NC_140223.1:25378843-25713843 GCF_951802725.1 Rutilus rutilus
GTGAAGAAACACGGAGGGAAGCTAATCCCAGAGTCTCTGAAGAAAGACAGGGATGGACGCTCCAATATTGACGGTGCCATGGTGGTTGCAGCAAGTGGAGTACAAGGTCTAGTGAATCATTCAACCCAGAAATGATGCTCTTCTTTGCTGTTTTCGGTCACACACACTTACTTTACTCACTGTTTATTTAAGTTCTGTCAGACTCTTTCCTTCCAAAGCAACTGCAATTACATTATTGTCTCATAGACGTTATTGATCTGTCAAGTGATTTGTCAAGTACTTTACAAAAGTTACCTTGGAGCAAAAAAAGCAAGCCAAGTGATTATTAGATTTTTTTTAAATACAGACTGTCAATGATAGTCATTGAAATGATGATAAATACCAAGACTAAGTTTGCAACCATACATTTATTACAATGTTATCACACTTATTATCACATTACACTACCATTCAAAAGTTTTTTAATGTTTTTGAATGAAGCCTTTATACTTTTGTCAGGATTTGCAACGATGTGGACGGGGTTGGAGGTCGCAGCAAAGAACATTGCAAAGAGTGTTGCAGCAGAGACGGTTACCACGGTAAAACATAAGTAAGTACAGTAACTCCACAAGGTTCTCAGATCATTTCACCTGCTTTTAAGTTGATCATACCAATGTTTTAACTTTCTGCATTTGCAGTTGCTCACCAGTAACTTTGATCAGAAAATTAAACTGCACTCACACTAGTTTCTTCCCTGTATTTGTTTACAGATTTAGGGGTCTGGGGAACATTTCAGACACCCCAATTGAAAACAAGTAGAACCATTTTTCCCTGCACCCTGTAAAATGGCCTTTAATTAATGGTCAGGAGCATGGCTGAAGCTTATGGATGTGTCTGAATCAGTCAGCTCTTGCACGCAATGCTAATGATTTATCGGACATAATGATAACATCACTGTGTTGCTTTGCACACTGATCCATAGTTCAGTGATGGAATGAATATCTGTTTCTAACAGCCAAACGTAATTAATCTCATTGCTTTATTTTTCTTAACTTTTGAACCTTTTAAGTATGACTTTCATTATGCTGTTGCATCAACAGAAGGTTTTACCGGGTTGTATCGGATGGCAAACATAATCACAATTCGACCAAGATGTACAGTATACACAGTATACACACTACTGTTCGTAAGTTTATGGTCAGTGAGTTAAAAAAATAAAATACAAAATTAATACTTTGGAACAAGGATGCATTAAATTGATCAAAAGTGACAGTAAAGACATAATTTATATTTCAAATAAATGCTCTTTTTGATCAAATAATCCTGGGGAAAAAGTATCACTGTTTTCACAAAAATATTAACTGTTTTCAACATTGATAATAAGAAATCTTTCTTAAGCACCACATTTCTGAATGATCATGTGACACTGAAGACTGATGGCAAAACTGAATTTTCAGCATCATTACTCCAAAGGAATAAATTACATTTTAAAAGGTTAACGGCAAAAATTGTAATAATATTTCACAATATTACCGCATGTGATTTTGTTCAAATAAACACCGCTTTGGTGAGCATACATACAATCTTACTGACCACAAACTTTTGAACAATGTGTAAATCCTCTTATACTGTGCTAATAACTTTATCTGTACTGTACTAAGGTTTAATCCTTCCCTTTCTAACTGTGCTTAAAAGTACTGGCCATTTTCATTTCGACCTTAGCACATTACAACATAATAAACATTTGAATGCCATCTGTAGGATTCATTTGACATTTTAAATCAGATCATTTTTCTCTAGAGAAATGACTGAATCCCTGCATGTATGTTTAACTGCTTTGCTCTGCATTGGGTACTCTCCTTCTCCTAAAGCTTATTTTTCAATCACCCCATCCTCTCTTTTACTTAATCTGGGTTGTCTATAATCAAGGTATGGGGCGGAAGCGGGCCAGGCCACAGACCATGCTGTCAACTCAGCCATCAATGTGGGCGTCACCGCTTTCAATATCGACAACCTGGGGATCAAGGCAATGGTCAAGAAGACCGGCAAAGAGACTGCCCATGCCATTCTGGCTGACTATAAAGTCAAAGAGCCAGACAGTCAAGTTGAGAAACACAAAGACCAAAAGTAGAGTGTTAGATTCAAACCTCTCGTTTCAGGTGTCCATTTTTAAGAGCAAACCAAAGGTCATGCTTTCAAAAAAAGATTGAAGAAGTGAATGGATGGTTGTCCGTGTGCTTTTGTCGTTATTTGTTTATGTGACTGACACTGAATTCCAAAGGCCTCACTACAGTAAATACAGTTAACTGTGCTGTCATGTTTACTATTTTCACTGGTTAAATTGTAAATCCAAGTCAAAAATTCCCTTTACAAGTTAGGGTTAGGACTGACTGACTGACTGCCCTGCCTGACGGACAAAATTCCTGACCATGCCTTACACTTCACCAGCAATGTAAACTCAACATATCACCAATGAACTCACAGATCCATTGTTTAGTTGGATCATATTTACGTAAACGTCTGTAGTTTTGCGTGGTTTGTCTTATAAATGGACCCTTAAAACAAAGTGCAAGCCAAAGGTGGAATTTATGATTTTCCCATAGAGCCTTAACAAATATAATATTCTTATATTTAAGAAGAAATCTATATCTAAGCTTTAATATATATGCTAAGAATGCTTTATGGTTGTTGTTTTTTATCCGCAGACCTGTTTGCTCTTGGTACTTTCAGGGTTTTTTATGTTTTAAAATATTAAAACGCACTTTAACCCTTGCTAGGAACAGACATGAATATTTCTTGAGGATGATGGCTGCTAGGTATTCTTGTGGAAAATAAGTGCAATAAAAATATAATTGCACATGGAGTTGGATTAAGATATTGAGGTCAGATATTAGAAATCTGATTAATTAAAAGCCAGAGAAATCAGACTTTTTGGGAAATGTTTAAAATCTAGTATTTTAAAGTTTAAAGTATATATTTTAATACTATTTTAAGTTAAAGAGGCTTATATTTAATATAAACTGGAGTTCTCCCACTGTTGACCACTCATAAAACATCTCTATGCAGTTGTCGTTTTTTCTCATTAAAACAATGGCTGCGCTTTTTCCTTTTTTTTAACTTGACTATAGAAAAAAGATATAAATGTTACCTTGAACTGTAATGACATCTCACTGTAAGCATTAACAAACTTGTTAATTCTACGTGTATGTCTTAACAAAATATTTGTCTCATTTCGATGTACTGACACCATAAATAATGTGTAAGCATTATTTAAGTTTAACCACAAGTCTATATTTGCTCAGTGACAGAATCTAATAGTCTATGGTTATCTGACATAATAAATTAAACATTTAAAACATTGTTTTGTATGTACTCTAATTTAAACACAGTGTGATGTTAAAATTCTTTGTATTTGAATAATTGCTTTGAATGAATTGATTCATAGACCTAGCCAAGACACTAGATGAGGTCAAACTATAGCTTGAGCAAAGTGCCCAGACACAGCAGCATTAAACTTCCTTTCATTGCATATAAATTGCACAAAATATTTTCTCTATATATATTTTTTTTTCTTTTGGCCTCCCTGTTCACATCTAAACTGCAAACATAATCTTGTATCCAGTGCTATCATTTATTGCTGCTTTTTTTTTTTTTTTTAAGATGAATACAATTTTTAAGTGAATACTGCCATCTAGTGTAGAAAAGTTGCAACTGTTCTTATTATGACTGATACAAGGTAGCTACATATGTAGCAAATGAACTTTCTCTACCCATATTTAGATAGAAAGTCACGTGTAGGTTTTGACTTGACCTTAGCTTCTACAGATATTTTAAATGTGGTTGTTTTTAGACATCTCATTACTATAATTTTTTTTTTAATGTTGTGAATAACAGTTGATGTCCTGGAATAAAATGGAAATCAAGCAGTCTTAGTTTGAGGTGAATTTCATCCACTTTTAAAGAAACGTATACAAAAATAAACTAATAGAATTAGACTTAAATTAAAAAGTAGTAGGCTAGTGAAACTTCTATATATCCTTAAGTAGTAAATATTTATGCTAGTAATTTTATCACTTAGGCTACACAAATAGTAAAATGTTATTATTTATAATTTTCTATTAATATTCAAAATGTATGTTACATAATATGATATAATAATACATCTTTATATATATATAAAAAATAAAAAATAAATCATTGTATAAGTCAAGTCATTGTATAAAATATATATTGTACAGGCTATAATATGGTTTATTTTTGGCATTTTGGTCGTAAGTAATTCCCCCAAAAATTATTTCCTGCAGTAGGCTATAAATATAAATAAAATAACAAATATGCAAACAACTAATATTCAAATCATGACCAGGCGTCTCTTGGTGGTAAACTACTGTTACGCAAAATAACGTTCATAACGGTTCTCAATTGGTGCAATAAATTATAGTGTACAATAGTGGGCATGACACATGAGGAATCATATCAAAGTTCATATGCTATCATAGCTCATTTATTTAAATTTATAAGACCGTTTGAATAGAGTACCATTGGAGTGTCTCTGCCCGACAGAAGCTGTGCTGAACAGTCTCCTCCCTGCCCACGAGGACCCGCATTTTAAACTGTCTAGGTAGGCTGCTCACTAGGTTTTGAGACACAGCCCTGCTCGCTCGTATTCATTCATTGAGGGATTTCTTCTCTCCATGAATACGACAAAGACTGCCAGTCTCTCTGCGATGCTTTAAATAAGAGCGAAAGGGGCAGAGAGACACCGGCTGCAGCCCATCCCATCACCAGCATCCTATTCCTCTGGAAGAGATGACAAGCCATTAGATGTGTGCTTTCATTTCGACTGTGCTCATCGGATAGCTACTCGCGCACAAGTAAGATAAATATGCTTTTTTTTTGTCTTTGAAGCAAGATGCAACATATCAGACATCGCACAATTAGATTTATTAGTGCATTAATATCGCTTTTTAATTGATGAATCGCGAATTCTTCATTGTGCTTACCATTTGGGCGTGTTTAAATAACTTGAAATAGTATGAATTATTAAAATATTGTGTTATATAATTTTAATACTTCAATGTGTATTGTTAAAAACACAAATAAAACATTTTTATAAATAATTTAATTTTATTAAATTATAGGCCTATTTTAAATGTAAATTTCCAGCAGCTTATTTAGCCTATATATAGCCTAACATGCATTTTATTGTATTAACAAACATATGCAAAAAAAAAAAAAAAAAAAAACCGTTGTAATAAATGCAATTTAAATTTTAACACGACTCATCCTACCACATTTTTCCTCACAATTGTTCTATAGCCATTCATACTACAGTCCCGGGTGTTGACATGGAGCTGGAGCATTTCGACGAACGGGACAAAGCACAAAGATACAGCCGCGCGGGCTCACGGGCGAACGGCCTCCCGAGCCCCACGCACAGCGCCCACTGCAGCCTGTACCGAACCCGCACCTTACAGGCTCTGAGCTCCGAGAAGAAAGCCAAGAAAGTCCGCTTCTACCGCAATGGAGACCGGTACTTTAAAGGGATTGTGTACGCTATCTCCAACGACAGATTCAGGTCTTTCGACGCTCTGCTCGCAGACCTCACCCGCTCCCTATCAGATAATGTAAATCTGCCTCAAGGGGTCCGGACCATTTATGCCATTGACGGGTCGAAAATGACCAGCATGGAGCAGCTGGTGGAAGGTGAGACTGGGTGTCAGTAGCCTATGCAGGTTTAGGGACACCAGTATATTTTGCTTCTTGTTCATTTTGAGGCACATGGTGCTGTTCATCACGTGTGTCTTGATTTAGATTGTTTAGGTTACATATTCTCCATATGAGGACATCATGTTTAGGCTATTTACTGTCAACTCCTTTTTGAACATAGATCTAAACTTAAATGGTTTGTAAGTCATGAACTATGAATCTCATCAGATTATTGCAGAAATTAAAGCAGCTTCTAAAAATGGAAGTATAAAAATGTATATACGTTTATAGGCTACTGCAAATCAAATGTAGGCTACTGAAATAAACAAAATTTGATACAAAATATATATTTTACAGCATAATTTGGACTCTAAAATTGCTAGAAAATCAAAACTACATGTCTATCAAAGTACTGTTTCCATGGTAAAGCAATGTCCAATTTCAAAACGGTTTTCACAGGAAAAGTTTTGAGTGTTTAAGATTTCCTATGATACAGTAGCCTACCTTATTTATGATTATTACTAAAATACACTCACCTAAAGGATTATTAGGAACACCATACTAATACTGTGTTTGACCCCCTTTCGCCTTCAGAACTGCCTTAATTCTACGTGGCATTGATTCAACAAGGTGCTGAAAGCATTCTTTAGAAATGTTGGCCCATATTGATAGGATAGCATCTTGCAGTTGATGGAGATTTGTGGGATGCACATCCAGGGCACGAAGCTCCCGTTCCACCACATCCCAAAGATGCTCTATTGGGTTGAGATCTGGTGACTGTGGGGGCCATTTTAGTACAGTGAACTCATTGTCATGTTCAATAAACCAATTTGAAATGATTTGTGGCTTCACAAATGCTTTGCTGCATAGCTTGGTTGTAACGAGTGGTTATTTCAGTCAAAGTTGCTCTTCTATCAGCTTGAATCAGTCGGCCCATTCTCCTCTGACCTCTAGCATCAACAAGGCATTTTCGCCCACAGGACTGCCGCATACTGGATGTTTTTCCCTAAACACACCATTCTTTGTAAACCCTAGAAATGGTTGTGCATGAAAATCCCAGTAACTGAGCAGATTGTGAAATACTCAGACCGGCCCGTCTGGCACCAACAACCATGCCACGCTCAAAATTGCTTAAATCACCTTTCTTTCCCATTCTGACATTCAGTTTGGAGTTCAGGAGATTGTCTTGACCAGGACCACACCCCTAAATGCATTGAAGCAACTGCCATGTGATTGGTTGATTAGATAATTGCATTAATGAGAAATTGAACAGGTGTTCCTAATAATCCTTTAGGTGAGTGTATGTGTTACAAAGTAATTCCAAGTGTCCCGCTATACCAGGAAACTGACAGTTAAGTTGGTTTTGGAACATGGTAGCTAGTCTAAAGTGGTCATTAGCTGTATAAAGACCACTGAAAGCTGGGATGACCTAACAGTAGCTGATGTATTGCTGGTCTTAGATGGTCTACAAGCTTGCACAAGGACATGATCAGCTTGGGCCAGCTAAAAGACATCTAGAAACCAGCTACTATCTTAAAACAAAACTTTCCAGTGGTGCATTATCATCTTTGTGATATCTAAAGCAATGAGGAAACTGAAATTTTTTAATTTATGTCAGTTTTAATGAACTTAAACCTCATGCTCTGTTGTGAATGACAGTAATAATGTCTGTATACTATGAAATTAATCTTTATTTTCCCTCAGTTCTTTTCATATGTTCCTCTGACCTAATCAAACCCCATTAAGCACATCATATATACAGTGTGTGCAACAATCAGATAATCTACTACTGAAAAGACATTGTATTTACTCGTGTTTATATCCAGGGTCTCTGACTCCACAAACAGAGCATGGTTTGTAGTCCTGAACAAGGATCAAGCTTGTATTGTCTGTGAGCAGATACGAGAGTGCCCTGTGATTTAAACCGATAAACACTTTAAAACGCTCATCAATATTTAACAGCTTCTGCATCTCCATACCACTCCCTTTCTCTCAATGTTGACCAATAAACCAAGCCTGAGAGCTGAAATCATTAAATATAAGTTGCTCCTTGAATTATGTGTTAAATGACTCTGATTTGATTATAGCAGTGGTATCTCTGGTGCTTTTCTATGTAGGCCACCCAAACATTAATTCATTCATTAATTCTACACCTGGCAGCACTGAGAATGAATGTAAATGAGGGAGTTGGAGGAGATTTCAGTTTCTCAAGGCACTTAACCTTCACTGTGTGACCTCAATTTTGTATGAGCTTAAATGTCCATTGACTGTCTTAACTCACATGTACTGTATGAAATTTCCTCATGATACTAAACATAGGATATCCTCGTTAAAGGCATAGTTTACCCAATAATAAAATTAAGGGTTACACTTTATTTGAAGGTGATGTAGTTACATTGTACTTACTCAAATAAGTATGGACTAATATTAATAAACTACATGTACTTATTATAGAGTTACTGTTAGGGTTTGGTTTAAGAATATGGTTAACCAAAGCAGAAGAAAGAAATACATACGAATGTGGTTCATACAAGTTTTCCGAAGCCAGACAAAAGCTTTTTATGATTAACAAACCAAGATACTCTTAAAAATAAAGGTTCTTTGTTGGCGTCTACAGTTCCATGAAGAACCTTTCCATCCATGGAACATTCCCTCACAATAAAGGTTATTTCTTTCTTCACACTAAGGTGGTTCTTTTAATAGTTCTTTTAAGAAATGTTCTCTGAAAGGTTCTTTGGGGAACCAAATATGGTTCTTTTATGGCATCGCTGCGAAAACCACCTTTTGAAACCTTTATTTTAAAGGATGTTCATAAGTTTTAATGAGAGAAGTATCAATGCCTGATTCATGATTAAAAAAAACGTCAAAAAATATGTTCTGTGAATCTGATCTGAATCTTGTTGAAGCGGTTCAGAAAACCAGTCTGAATGATTCATTTAGAAATCTGATTAGATTCTCATTGATTATTTCTGTTATTTTATTTTGTATCACAGGGGAGAGCTATGTGTGTGGATCAATTGAGCCTTACAAGAAGCTGGAATACACCAAGAATGTCAATCCCAACTGGTCGGTCAACGCCAAGACCGTTGGATCAGCACGAGCGCCCTCCTCTCTGGCCAGCGCCAAGGGTGGGTCTACAGAAATCAAGGATAACAAGGATTTCATCCGGCCCAAACTGGTGACCATAATCCGCAGCGGGGTGAAGCCTCGGAAAGCCGTGCGCATCCTTCTCAACAAGAAGACGGCCCACTCGTTTGAGCAGGTTCTCACAGATATCACAGATGCCATCAAACTGGACTCTGGAGTGGTCAAGAGGCTCTATACGGTGGATGGTAAACTGGTAGGTACAGTGGGCATGTCATTTAAGTTGATCATTCAGATTTTGTATTGGATGCAACAGTAATGATGCTATTGTTTGGTTGAAAGTACTATTTGAATAGATCAGTGGATGCGCTATATAAGCAAAAGTCTTTATTTGTCAGAAGCCAGTGGATCAGGAGATGCTTGTGGGGCAGAAATTCAGCTTTAATTTAATTCACATCAGCTTTAAATAAAGCAAAGTTAGTCCCCTGACCTAAGGAGTTAGACACTTCCTGACCTAGTTCTAACCTTGGTTACTCAAACAAGATGTTTTTTTTTAGTGTCCTGGTTTCTCTAAAGGTAAGATGCGTCATCATCTCAAAGACGTCACTCTGTTCTACTCATAAACTGCCATTCGGGACAATTGGAAAGTGGTGTCCTTACTCTTTCCCTCTTCAGTGCCCTGCTTTTTTCTTTATTTATTTGGTGAAACAGTTGCTAGAGCTCTCTATGTTTGTGCTAGTAAAAGTTGGTGGTTATGAGACCAATTTGTTATGTTAATCCTGGGACTACTTTCAAACGTTATTCCCTTTGGGACTTTCTTCAAACAAACATGAAGAACTGTAGATGAGATGCTCTCTGCTTTAGAGTGGGGTGTGGTGTGAAGAATACTTTTTTGTTGTTTTGGTTCAGTGTTATTTTAGGATTATCTAGATACCATAGTAATCATTCATGTTTTGAATTAGCTTTTATTGTTAGATTTTCGTTAATTTTTTAAAATTTTATTTTTAGTTGTAGTTTTAGTAATTTTCTGATGTTACTTTTTATTTCTATTAAGCTTTAATTTATTTTTATTTTTAGTATTTTAGTACTTCATCTTAAACTTTATTTTATTTTAGTTAGTTGCCAAGGCAACATTTTACATTTTTAAGTTAAATCTTTTCATCTCTCATACTTATGTTTTAGTGTATTTCAGCTTTATTTCAAATAGTTGAATTAAGTTATATTAACAATAAAATAAAATTAAGCCTTGCAGGGATGATCTGTTTGGTATGTAAGCTTGTTTCCACCATGGAAAAAAATTATAATAATTGTGACTTTTTTTTCTCTTTTCTCTCTGAATTGTTAGTGTATATCTTGCAATTTGCAGTTATCTCGAATTTGAAAATTTATTGAAAATTTGAATTTATATCACACAATTCTCAGTTACAATTAGAAGAAAAAGACAGAATTGCGAGATATAAATTCAGAATTGCAAGAAATCAAGTCAGAATTTTGAGAGATAAACTCGCAAATTTTGAGGAGAAAAAGCTTTACTTGTATTACCTTTGCAAAAAGATTTTTATTCTATGGCGAAAACAAGCTTCTATAAATTGGAGCAATGTGTGGTTGGTTAAATGTTTTACTTCTGGGCACAAGTGTCAAAGTTCTCTTCTGCACTCTGATCCTGCAGCTTCACAAGCTCATATATTAAACCACTAGGCCACCATATTGTGGTAATTTGCTCATTTAATTGTTGCGGTTATCATGCTGATATATGAATTTCTCTGGATCTTTTGTGTTTAATGTTGCTTGAATAAGAGCAAAAGAGATTTGATAGGGAGAGAAAGGTAAATACTGTGGTGAAGAAGATGGAGGAAAAAGATCAGACAGAGCGAGGTTTGTTGGTGACCTTTCTGTGTCTCCACAGGAGCAAGTGACTGATGAAGTGACAAGCTGTCTCCTGAGGGCCTTAAACTCGTTGGCCTTCAGTGGCATTATATTTTCTTCTGTTTACACCCACCGCAGCAGATACAGAGACACTGGTGCTGCACTAGCTCATCTCCAGTGCAAACTTGCACTGTCCTGTCAAATGGATTAATCGCAATGAATCGCTTTTAACATAAAAGACATATATAATATTTTGTCTAAGATGCGATTAATCGCAATCAATAGATTTGACATCACTGTCACGCGCACACACACACACACACAGACATATATGTATATGCTATATATATATAAATAAATATATATACTTTACTAAAACATCCCGAAATCACAATTTAAGGTGGAATATTGTGCAAACAGTGTGGAAAATCCCCCAATTTCTCACATCCCAAGTATGTCACTCCCCTCTCTGTAATTTCTCTCTGTTCGGTTTCTATGGCAATCTGGTTGCTGGGGGCGGTTGCTTAGGAACAGCCTCTGCGGCAGGAGGGGTGCAGTAGTGGTGATGTTACAGGCCTGGGTTGGGATGATGGATGCTCAGGATTGCAATGAAACAGGCATCTCTCACGAGGCATTGATTAGGCGAAGCATTAATTAGGTAAAATTGGCTTTAGAAGGCAATATAATATTTGTTTTATTTCTACATCATTCAATCAATTTCATTTTAGTGTTTAGAAGGGAGTGCAGTTTGTAATTCATGGTGAATCAACTCAAGGAAGACCGCCTTTAGATATTTCATGGAGCGGAAATTTAGAAGATTTCACCATCTAGTAACAGTTAGTGTGAAAGCACTTAGTGAGATGGGCATCTTATAAACAATACCTGAATAAAATTTGGCCTTTACTTGGCAATTACTTCCTGCCCTTATCTTCTGAGCGACTGATGCAAGCTTTGAAATGTGTTATTATTGGTTTGTTGATCTGTTGACAAGCACAGGAATGCTTCCTGATGAGCAACAAGATAGCACACTTTGCATTTGGTTTAAGTGCTCCAGATGGAGATTTCTGATAAAAGTTGAATGCTCAGCCTGACAGAATCTACAGTATTTGTGAACTAAAAGAAGATATAATTTAATTAAAGTATATACTTATTTGATTATCTCTGTCCTTTTTATCCAAAGCAGTTATGGTATGTGGAAATACAAAGTTCTGTCATGAAACTTTAGATGGTGCAGGCTGATAGGTCCTTAACTCAATCTTCTTGTGATCACATCATTCTCTATAGGGCACAGCTGATTGGTTCCTGCTGCATCAGTAGCCAATGAGCTCGCTGCTCAACCTTCAAATACTTGTTTAGCATTTGCTATAGCAGTGCAGCGCTTTCCGAAACCCTCCTCATTCCCCAGCTCCACCTGTATAGATCTGCTACGGGTAATTCATGTGTGTTATATTGTACAGCAGCAGCATGTCTGACTTGCTCACAGCAACGTGTCGTGTATGTATGTATTGGCACTAGCAAGTCCTGTACTTGCTCTGCAGCAGCAGCAATAACCAACAGCAGCGGCGTAGCAGATCTATTCCTCCAAGACCAAACATATCAATATCACCATGCCAAACACTCTGAGAGTTGTCATGTCATTTTGTCATGTCACTCTGAGAGCTGGAAATGTATGCAGGAAGAAGCGGAAAACCCGTAAATGAACATACAGAACTTTATATGACTACATCAAACTAAAAAAAATTGTATAATCATTATAACAACAAATATCATGTTCAGTCAGCTGGTCATTAATCTCCGCTCTTTGTCGGGGTCCTAATCATACACCCTGCCTGGGTTTTATTTTGCGATAATGACTCACTTACTTTTTCATTTTCCCTTACAGAGCAGACTTATGTTACCACTAATCTGCCAACAATAAAGAAACTTCTTTCATACTTAGCACACTGAAGTGATCCCTGGTTATAATCCACCATTCTTTTGAAGCCTTTTGTGGTGATGCCACTGGCGTCTTTATGTAAGATTATTCTTATCATGTGAGACAGCCCGAGGACAGACAGACAGGCATTCCCCCTTTAATTCCCCCGGGTGGCATGTGTCTCCTGTCGTCTGTGCCACAAATATTAGCTTAAAGGCTGAGAGGGCTGTTTCATTCACGTATTAGCTTCCACACTGATGTGATTTCCACAGGCGGTCATGCTCATAAGGGCTGAACAGTGGCTGTGTAGGATGAGAGGAATCTTTTTTCTGCTTGTGTCAGTTTCTGGCGGGGTTGAATGAAGCTTTTGCCTACAGGATGTCCCTCTCGTGAAAAACACTGGGGCCACGTATTTGTCCCTGTTTTCTGGATTCCATTAAAATTCTTTATATAATTTTAATAATCAAAAGCATTTCTTAAATAAATACAATTTTAATAATTTGACAAAAGTTTAACAAATTATTTTAGAACTATTTAAAATCTGTTTATTTATTTTTCCCAAATTCAGTTTAATAAAAAAAATTAAAAAATTCAAATTCAAATTGTTTATTTTTTTTTTTCAAATTCAGTTAAATTTTTCAGCATTTCATGTTTTCATGTTTAGTTCAATTTAAATAATCAAAAAGTAAGATTAGCACAAAAAAAATATTGATTGACAGCTTTATTATTAATATGAAATGTGAATATTTATTATAAAAAATGGTGGTAATTAAATCAAGCAATAAAACATTTATTAACAATTTAATTAGTGTATTAAAATGTAATCAAATGAAAATTTAACAATTCCTTTTTATATAATTTTTTGGGGCAATTTTCAAAATAATAGGTTACATTTAGGGTGATGATATATAATTATTAAAAGTGGCTTCTTGGTTTGGTTATTATATAGGCTAGAACAGACTTCATTCAGTCTTAAAAAGTTCATCTTCATCCATTCACTCTTTTTTTGTACATTATTCATTTATACCCTCCTTGGTTATATATATATGAAAATAAATTATAATGCATTTGAGTTTTTTAGAGCACTAAACTAACAGCAAACTTAAAATATATTACTGTTTTTAACACTTCAAAGAGCCCTCCAAAAAAATGAGAACCAGTATCTATAATGAAATATATAAATATAAAATATAAAAATCTATCTACCAGCAGGATTTAACTTTAACAGCTGAACCCAGCTGTTGGTTTTGAACACTATCATAATGTGGATCGGATCAGGTCTGTAAGCCATGTGAATGTACACTCATTCCTGAGAGTACGCTGACTCCATTTTAAACCAGTGTGTGTGTGTGTGTGTGTGTGTGTGTGTGTGTGTGTGTGTGTGTGTGTGTAACGGGGCCACATGTTACTGCAACACGCTGACTTGCATTTATGGAGCGAGTCATTACTCATTATCTGCCACTGCTGGACTTACATAATGCACCTCAATAGTTCAGTTTATTTTTGAAAGGTCACCTCTTGCCATCACTGCGTGGACATGAAGAGTCCTTTCAGACCAAACAGTGCTGTCATTTCAAATTATAAGCACATAAATATGACTGACATAACATACAGTACATGGGTCAACATCAAGAATCGGTTTTGTATTCCATTTCCTTTATTCAAAGGTATTATTCACAGGGTTTCCACACCTCTTGCCCATTATATTTCCACCTTCAGTAAACTGTTCCTTAGAAAAAAAAACTGTTTTTTTCTTTGTGTGAAGAGGTGTAATGGTTCTCCCAGGAACCCAAAATGGTTCTTCTATGGCTTTCCTGTGAAACCCCCCTTTTGGGACCTTTATTAATAAGAGTATAGGCCACGCATCAAGCTGTTATGTTGCAAAGTGGTATTATTGTCCTAACAACAACGAAAAAAGAAACCCTCTGTAGTCTGTAAGGAAGCACCACAAGTGCCACCTTCAGGATTGTAAACTTTTCTAACAAGATTCGAGATTCCTCTGATTGGCTGAGAGAACACCGTCATGCTGAAGCAGTGCATGCAAGGTTAACTCTAATGGTGCATTCCCACCCCATAAACCTCTCAATAATAAATGAAAACTCTCCAGGATGCTATTACCCAAAACAGGAAGTATTTTCTGATGGTGTTGATGAGACATCTTTTGTGAATGGCCTTTTATCAATGCACACTTGCACCCCTCATAAATAATTTAATAATCTCATTGATATTTTATAGTAACATTGGTTTTAGAGTCTCATTAGGAAAGTAAAATTTTGATATTGAATAAACTTCCCCTCCACAGTCATGCCCTGGTGTTTTTAGCCTGTGTTTAAGAGACTCTGAACGGCATGGGTGAGCACAGGCTGTCTGCGTTTCCCGATGAAAGCTTCCGAGTGTTAACAGCGGGAGTGTGTCCAGATCGATGCTCTGTGGGGTTTTTGCTGGGACACGTGGCGGCCTGCACTGCTGCTGCTGTGTCACTGAGTCCATGCCGAGAGCAAATCAATACTCTCCCAGCTGCACCATCTTACTGTGTTTGGCTTGGCTTTTGTGTTCACTTTTTATTGTGTGTTTTCTCGTTCAGATCTATGGCAGGGAAATGATCCATATTGTAGTGGCTCGCTGTAGGAAATCCAATTTATTTTTTTATTTTTTTTTGCTTTGTGACAGATGATAATGAACTCATGTCTGCTATAGGAGAATCTGGCTGTGTTTGAACTGTGATTGCCCCTCTGTCTCCATTAAGTCTCAGTGGGAGGTGGGTTGAATTATAGTAGCACATACAGTGTGGTAGCTGGAGGTCAGACCTCAATGAACTGTGTACTGAAGTGGCTAAAGACTTAGGCTATACAGCAGACAAGATTAACATGGTGATGTTGAAGCATAGTATGTTCATGCAAAAATGAAAATTCTGTCTTTATTTACTCACCAACATGTTGTTCCAAACCCATATGCTGCTTTTTGTCTTTATTTATCTAAAAGAATCTTCACATAGATCTTTCCCATTCAACAACAATCAAATAATATGTTAAAGGAGAACTCCGGTCAATTTTAACATTAAGCTAATTTTTTTGTACATTTGGAGTGCTGTCAGTACAGAGAACAACGCCAAAAATCGGTGTTGCCTACACCGTGTTATCCTCGTTTTAAAATTTGCACCCTGTTGACTTCAATGGGGCAAGTTTTAAACCTGCTTTTAGCCTTTTAACATCCTTGATGTGTCATTACAAGAGCACAGGTCATGTGAGTGATTCCTTCGGAGTGAACGCGGTGAGTCTGACTGCAGTAGATGTGAAATAAATATATAAAAAATGATGTTTATTCAGCCAGCGCACATACCTGTATTTACATCCTGTTTTCGGTCGAAGTCCACAGTAATCGATTGTCGAGTTCACGCGCATAGGTTTAGTACCTATGATCACGCGCGTGAACTCGACAATAACACGTTGTAGGCAACACCGATTTTTGTCGTTGTTCTCTGTACTGACAGCACTCCAAATGTACAAAAAAATGAGCTCAATGTTAAAGTTGACCAGAGTTCTCCTTGAAGTATTTGATAGTCAAATATCAAATTTGATTGAACAAATTGGATGTCAGTGACATCAAACGTCATTACGTCAAACCTTAACCATAGTTGATATCAAGATTATTAGTGAATAATAGTTTAAATATCTGTCTATTCATCATTTAAAGTGAATGTATGGCTTGAAAATACTTTATAAAGCACAAGTCTATTATAAGCATAGGTTTATTTATTTTTGCAGTGATGTGGCTTTGAATAACCATTTTGGGTTCCTCAAAGAACCCAAAGAACTGTTTTGAAGAACCATTTGTGCGTTTAAAAGTTTCAATTGATGTTAAAGGATTAGTTCACTAATGAATTAACATTTCCTGATAGGGCTGCACGATATTGAAGAAAAATGCGATACGCGATAACTCATTAAATAATGCGATATTCGATATGCGATACGATAATGCTTAAAGTGTGTAAAATAAACAAATTATCTTTAAAATATGTTTAAAATGATATGACCTACATACTTGTTTCACATTCTTTTTGTGACAAGAAAACATCCCTACAACTTCTGAAAGTGAACAGCAGTGTTTTACTGTAGCATAAGAAGTGTTATTTTAACATCAGTGTAAACCACGGGGTTTGGGGTTTCAGGTTATCCTACATTAGGTTTATTTTACAACAGAAACTGAATAATCAAATGTAAAAATTAAACACTGCTTAGTTTTCACTGTATGACTGATTCTTATTAAAGCTACAAAAGTTATTCAGCCAAGAGCAGTGAGTGATTTTCTCTGTCTTTTGTTCATGACCCCAGTTATTGCAAGCCGTTGCGATATGCATATTGCGATATATACATTTGCGATATTTCGATATATTGTGCAGCCCTATTTCCTGATAATGTACTCACCCCCATGTCATCCAAGATGTTTTTCTTTCTTCAGTCGAAAAGAAATTAAGGTTTTTGAGAAAAACATTCCAGTATTTTTCTCAATATAGTGGACAATTCCTATATAGTGGGGGTGAGTAAATGATCAGGAAATTTTACCAGTAAATTAGTGAACATTCATGGAAACATCGATTCCAATCAATTAACCTTGTTTTTTTTTTAAGTGTATGGAAAAGAACTGTGTGAATGAATGTTCTTCAGAATCCTCCAGAACAAAATAACAGCTTATGGGTTTGGAATTACATGAGGGTAAGTAAATAATGACAGCATTTTTTATTTTGGGTGAATTTAAGGTTGTGCGGTACTATACGGTTATCCGGACCACATGTGATGACCTACCCCAACCCCGCCCCTAAACCTACCCGTCACTGGTGTTACGACCAACCAAGAGCGGTTGTGGTCACGTGTGGTCAGGTGTGGTCCGGATAACCGTATAGTACCGGTTGTGCTGTTATCCTTTCAGTACAGAAGTGATGATAGTTTAAACTGTATTCATTCACCCAATTAATTTACACATACTTTCTTTCAACCAAAGCATAATGAAATGTAGTTTCCCTATGATAACATAATAATGGTAGATTAAATTTCATGTAATCCAGTTTTCATCTCAGCATCTAGTCTGTGCACTTCTTCAGTCTGGCCTGGATTTCCCTCCTCTTCCAATGACTGATCCACCGCTGTGCTTCCCCCACACGACCCCAGACAGACTATTTCTAGCAAATATGCTAATGTGTTTTCCTGAGAAAAATCCTTCTGCTGAAATGGGAGGCAACCCCCACACAGGTGATCTAAAACTGTGATAGAAGTGTAATGAAAATGTGGGACATCACAGTGCGAAACACTATAAATTATTGAAATACATAAAGGCCTGGTTTGTACTATTATTACCATGCCTTTGATTTATTGATTTATTTTTATAAAATATATAAATATATATGAATATTTTTGAATTATTTAAGTGATTTAGTTATTCTTCATGCTGTATTTATTTGTATATTTATGTAATATATATAAATTATATAATGTAATATATGCTAATTATATATTCATATTTACTTTATACTTTTGAGTAGATTATAGATCATGTACTAAAGGCCCACACACACTACAAGATTTTGGGCCCAATTCTCCCCTTTGGACAATCCTAGGTAAAGTCCCGATTATCTTGATGGCTCTACAGATTATTATATCAGAATTTCCTGTGGCGTAATTGAATCTGCTCGGAAGAATGCCGGGGCCACACCGATCTCAAATCGTAAATATCCAACATCAATCAGAAATCCTGTTTTGTGGGGGGAACCCCAAGGACAAACGCGCACGCACCGAAACGATACCCAATCAGAAAGCGAGCTGATGAAAGACAGAAGCAACACTACTTTATCCAAACCTTTTTCTTTTTCCCCCCCACAAATGTTCTGTAAAAAGCAGTCAACATTTCTTTTTGCCCATCGTCCGCCATGTTTGTTGACTCTAAAGTCACGTTTGACCGCAAGAGATTTTAGTTAGAGAGTTAGTGTGTGTTGTGCTGTCTTGGTCACATCGCGGCATTTGTTCTATAGGAACAAAACAGCCTTAAGTTTGAGGTTTTAAGCTACAGAAAATCTTTAACAGTATCCTTGAAAATCTAGTGAATTATTCATGCGTGTCAGTTCGTACCACCCAGATGTATTAAGGAGACAAATAGCCTCATGAAATATGAACAATAAGAAGAGTGTTTTGTGGGTACTGTGACCCATGGATGCGTGCTTGCCATTTGGGTTTTCTGTTTTTGTAAAGAGAACATGTTGGTTTGTTAGTTGGCTAACCTCTCAAACGCTTTATCCACGATGCATTTCTGCATTAGATTCTCTTTAGATAAGTGTCAGTAATGGCTTTGCAGATGAGCTGCTCCTAGTAATGCATTGAGAGAGGAAGTCCCAGTGAAAAGCTTCCTGTCAAACAGGACATAAACCTGCAGGAGGTGCTCATTAACTCTCTGCTAATCACAATTAAAGAACCATAGAGAAGGTCATATCTCTGTATCGCCCTGATTTATTGATGATACATCCTCATAGATGATGCTTGCAGTAATTCCTGACCAGTTATATCCTCCTGAACACTGATATATGGACTTGATGCTACCTACTAGCTTTGTTTTAGTAGGCTACATAAAGTCAACCAGCATCCACACGGATGTCTTGAAAGACATTTCGCTAGATTTTAAGAGGTTCATAGTCTTATCTAAATGAATCGAGTACATCATATCTTGGCATCTTTTCACCTGAAAAGTGCTTTACTTGTGCAGTTTTAGTCACTACTTCAGATGGCAGATATGGATTAAAAACATGATTCATCAGATTAGTGTGTTTTTGAGTTCCACAGCTCCTGCCTGGTACAAGCGGTCCCTGCCAACAGACTGACTTAAAGCCAGAAGATTTACACTTTGCAATCAAAGCAAAATGTAGGGAGACTAGTTTTCCAGACTGGCTCATCCGATCTTTATTTATTGAATGTAATCTGATGTCATATTAGGTGAATAACATTGACCGTTTGAATGTTACTAGTAAACTAGACTGTTCTTCATTTCTCTGACCTAAATGTGAGTGGTGTTTGCCACTTTGCCATCAGGTTTTTGAAGTGTGCCTCTGTATACTGCCCTCATATAAAAGAGCCCATTTTGTTACTATGATATTTTGGTGCTGAGATATGGCAGGTGCCCACAGTAACCTCAGAGATGAGTTGAAATGCTGACGTCTTGGGCAGAGGAATAACAAGCATTGCTTATAAGAATTAGTTCTGTAGTCCTTGCTTCGTGGCATCTGCAAAATGAAGTGCTTGTGCCATCTTGTGGTGATCAGGAGAAATGATCAAAGTTATTATTTGATTTTCTGTGCAGTTTAAATTAGTCAATGGAAGTTTTTGGTCTTGTAAATATCAAACATTTGATCATTTATATCAGCAACATGTATCGTCATATATATTCACTCATTTCACATTCACTGTTGCTCATTTTCACTAAAACTAGTGGAAAAACTGAATGACAGTTTGTGGTCACAAGATTTAAGAAATAAAATCATATTATTAATATTAATAATTAATTGTATTAAAACCTAATGTCAATTGCGATGGACATTAAACTTAAAAATTAAATATTGTGTTCCACAGCTCTGAAAGATCTTCAAATTAACTTCAAATATTATCAATTAAAACTATTAAGATTATAATAGGTGCAAGTTGATTATACTACCATGAACACAAATCTGCATAAAAGGTAAAAAGGAGCTCCTTCTCCTGTTTAGTTGGTTATTCATGCATGTCTTACGTGATGCCTGAATTTCAATCAGATTAAGTTGTGGTTCATACTTTCATTGCGATTGGTTGATCAGGGACCAATCAGTGACCAGGCAGTACTCATATTATAAAAACATAAAATCTTACTGGTTTAAACCAAAAACCACGTGATGTCCATTGCAATGGTTGCAGGGTCTGAAGGGGTTAAAGCATTAAAGGGATACTCCACTTTTTTCAGAAATATGCTCATTTTACAACTCCCCCAGAGTTAAACAGATGAGTTTTACCGTTTTAGAATCCATTCAGCCGAACTCCGGGTCTGACGGTACCACTTTTAGCATAGCTTAGCATAGATCATTGATTCAGACGAGTCCAGTAGCATTTCTTTCAAAATGACCAAAGAGTTTCAATATTTTTCCTATTTAAAACTTGACTCTTCTGTAGTTAAACCGTGTACTAAGATCGACGGAAAATGAAAAGTTGCGATTTTCTAAGCCTATATGGCTAGGAACTACTCTCATTCCGGCGTAATAATCAAGGAACTGTGCGGCCGTACCATGGGTGCAGCAGGCGTAGTGATATGACGCAGCGCCTGAAAATAGGTCTAATAGGTTAGACAAACTTAGTCCCGGTCACGTTGGAAGAAGTTACCGAGCTGGGGACTATTTTTAGGCGCTGCGTCATATCACTACGCCTGCTGCACCCATGGTACGGCCTCACAGTTCCTTGATTATTACGCTGGAATGAGAGTAGTTCCTAGCCATATAGGCTTAGAAAATCGCAACTTTTCATTTTCCGTCGATCTTAGTACACGGTTTAACTACAGAAGAGTCAAGTTTTAAATAGGAAAAATATTGAAACTCTTTGGTCATTTTGAAAGAAATGCTACTGGACTCGTCTGAATCAATGGTCTATCTATGCTAAGCTATGCTAAAAGTGGTACCGTCAGACCCGGAGTTCGGCTGAATGGATTCTAAAACGGTAAAACTCAACTGTTTAACTCTGGGGGAGTTGTAAAATGAGCATATTTCCGAAAAAAGTGGAGTATCCCTTTAAGGACATAAGACTTTCTGCAATGCCTTTCGCCTTGCTCCGCACTGTGAGCCTCCGCTGACTGCACGCGCACCTACCCAAATAAATGAGGCCTTTATGCTCACTGCAGAGCCAAATGACATCCAGCACCCCCTCTCTGGACATCATGGGTTGAGCGTGACCTATTCCGGCTCCACCTCTGGATCTAATGGGTGGAGGGATAGAGTTATTTTGGGTAGGGTTGGGGTGTAGTTGGACCTTCGCCCAAATTACATCCAGAGAGGGGGAGCTGGACTTCATGCTCTACCATGGCTCTGCAGTGCGCAGCCTCTCTTTATACTTGACATGCTCGTCGTTGTACTATTCTTTGAAACGACAGGGGGCGACTCTGAGTAATTGTCCTCTGAACCATCAGGAAGCAGTGATGAGAAGGTAGGCTACACTTGTGACTATGTTTGTATTTATTACACTTCACCAAACCCACACAAAGAATCAAGGAATTGAGAGAATAAACCCTGAGATTATTGTGACATTAGAAAAAAATATAAGGATATAAGAACATATATAAATATAAAACTAAATTAAAGGCAGTGTGCAGGGTTTTTCTAAAAAAAAAAAATTCTAAATTTGTTTATACTTTCTTTATATACCAATACATAATTAAAATGTAAGTACTCTGAAAAAGAGAGTATAAAAATCGAGTGTCTGTAGTCCTCTCAGGGCGTAATAAACACAGCTACTTATTTCCATTCGGAACGAATGAAATGATTGGCTGGGCGACTGTCACTCTCCCTCGCTACCATACCACCCCCGTGGCTACAGGAGCTGCCCACATGCGCGCACCCGTTTGACTCGAGGAGAGGAAGAGGCACGGAGAGAGGCACGGAAGCTAGGAAGAATCACAATAATGGCAGAGAAAGAGCAGTTAAAATTCCCAGTACCTGCATATACAGTCAGCGAAGGCAAACAAGGCAAAAAAAGGAACTAGTAAGGTAGAAAGGTAGGCTACTTATCACCGGAGTGTAACGTTAGTCCTCATCAGAGCCAACAGTGCTTTCATCGTGGAAGCTCTTACATGCAAAACACCGTATATGTTATGAATCTTACACGAAATTCACCTTCATCACAGTGTAACTGATGGTAATGGGAAAACGTGTATCAATGCAACTTGTTTTTAGCTTTGCCTTATGTTACTAGCTCGTTAATACCGAATCAAACTCAATATATTTTAAACTTTACCAGTATCGATATGCTAGCTTGATAGTTAGTACTAACAGCCATGTTAGTTGTTTATATTAATAATGATAAAGTTAGGTATTTTATTACATGTGATTCTGACATGATGTCACTACATGCACTGCGCTCCTCTCCGCTCGGCGCTGGCAAACGCGTCCTCCTCCAGCTGAGCGGTCGGCATCGCGCGTTCATGTGTTTTGGGGGCGTGGCTTTGGAAGGAGCCCAGAAGGGAGGGGGTAGGAGTGAATGGAATAAGTAGCTGTGTTTATTGCAGTCCTGAGAAGACTAGAGACACTTGATTTTTATACTCTCTTTTTCAGAGTACTTACATTTTAATTATGTATTGGTATATAAAGACAGTTTAAACAAATTTGGGAAAAAGTTTTTTAGAAAAATCCTGCCTACCCTGCCTTTAAAGGCCTTTCGGCAATTTCCCACCCTCCCTTCAGAGCATCTCCAAAGCCATGCCTTCTCCAAAAGACATGAACACACACACAGCAGAGTCTGCAATGCGGTACGAGAGATGGCGTTAAACCACCTCACGTCTCTTGAGCTCTTACTTGTACCTCCTGACTGCTGCAGATTCATTTCGGCGTTGATCGTGTTGCCATTTAAACGCAAAAATCAAGTCTAAGGACGTGAACAGCTCCGGGTAGAACGTCACAAGTTGTCATCTCTTAATTACGGTAATTACGACATGGCGTGAACGCAGCATAAGCTCATTGGTTTGGTTCAGGAGGAACTGTAAAAGGCGGTTGCTGTTTGTTTGTGTTTAAACCACTTCTATTATTGATTGCTATTAAGATGTGAAGAGAGTTTCAACCAGTATAACAAAAAAGTGTTTATGAAACAAATTGCCTACCATAGCTTTAAACAGTAATCTCTTAAATAGTTTCTAATTTTAATTGTTCTAATAAACATTTTCATTTAATCTTCATGATTTTTTTTTTTTATTAAACATGGACCTTTTTTTTCATTAAAAAGTCTCATTGTAAGTTCATTTTGTAAATGTAATTAATTTAGAAAAGTGCAAACTTGGTGCCGGTGTTCTAAAAAAATTGGTGTCTGAGATTGTCAGTGACACTGGGTGGAGCACACATGAATATTCATGAGTTTCCTGTTTTTTGTTAAAGTGACTCTGAAAATATTAGCGCACACTCCTCGGGTTACAGAAAGTTAATAAGCCTACATTTCAGCATTAAAGGAAATTAAACTTAGATTCTTTCTTTCTAACTGTTATTTATGCACAACATTGCTCTTTTTATTCTGTTCACAAATGCAAAATACCCCCATGAGTAACTTTTAGCTTGGACATTTACAGTAGGCGAAATGTGCAAAAGATTATGTTGAACTAACCCTCTGCTGCACACAAAAGATCACATATACTTTAGTAGTAAGCTCATTACCCGCCTTATGCGGTTTTCATGAGTGATGCCATTTATACTGCTGTAATATCACTGAATATCGGATCATTCACTCTTTTTGAGCTCAGCGTGAGCATAAGGTCACTTTTTCTGACTGAGTCATTACTCTGCTCTTGGTGATGACGTCACTGTTGCTACAGCAACATGTTCTCAATGGTATGTGTAAATGATACATAAAAGTGAGATGCTAAACTGCTTTCTTTATTCATGCAGCTGAATGAATCACTGATCACTGACCTTTACAATATAAAGATGTCAAACACGGTTTGAGACACTGATCAAATTGACCTGAGCCTTGAATTATTGACTTAATATGAATGCATTGTTTTATTTAGCCTATTTTAGTCAATTCATTTATTTACATGCACACATTTACATGCTGCATTTTTTTTTTTTTTATGTTATCATAATTAATTTTATATTGGGAATTGCTTGTAGAATATATTTGTATAATGATCTCAAAAAAGAAAATATGCACTACCATTCAAAAGTTTTTCTTTGTTTTTTTTAAGAAAATAAGTTATTTTATTCAGCAATAACACATTAAATTGATCAACAGTGGCAGTAAAGACTTTTATATTGCTAAAAAATCTATAAAAAAAAATGTATTGTGGTTTCCATTAAATTATTAAGCGCCACAACTATTTTCAACATTGATAATATTAATAAATGTTTCTTGAGCAGCAAATCAGTAGAATGATTTCTGAAGGATCATGTGACACTAAAGACTGGAGTAATGATGGCTTTGCCATCACAGGAATAAATTACATTTTAAAATATATTAAAATAGAAAAGAGTTATTTTAAATTGTAATAATATTTCACAATATTACTGTTTTTACAGTTTTTTTTATCAAATAAATGCAGCCTTGGTGAACAAAAGGGATTTTTACAAACGTGTTTAAAAAATCTTACCGACCCCACAAACTTTTGAACGGAAATGTTCTTTCAAATGCGTTGATGTTTAGGTGAATAATAAGTCTACCTGTTCTGTGTTCATAGATATCATGTCTTCAGGACTTCTTTGGTGAGGATGATATATTCATCGCCTGCGGCCCAGAGAAGTTCCGCTACCAGGATGACTTCATGTTGGATGAGAGTGGTAAGTTAATGGATAATGTATCCCTCCCTTTTTAAAACGTGACTGTTTTCCTAAGACCAACAACAACTGTACCACTTACTTACCTCAGTTACATGGACTTCTGTGATTGTCAATATAAGTAAGTTGCTTCAAATTCTGTTTTAGTGCTTAGTAATTAGGTTTAATTTTAAATGAGCTGTTTTGACTAATGCACTTTTCCAACATTGTAATATATTTGAGAGTCGAAGTCATAACATTAGATAATAATCTCCTCAGCTGGAGTCTGTTACTTAATTAGCTGTAGCATTTGTTTCCCGCTGTCAGTATCATTGTTGTTATCTGCATATATTTTAAAGCTTTACCATTCAAATCACACTTCTTGTAAACAAAATGACATATTCAGGTAGGAATGTTTATTTAGCAGTGAAACAATTTACTGACATTTTTAATTATTATTATGACACTAGCTACTATCCAGTTTTATTAAAAACTTTTAAAACTAAATGAAATGGCATTGACGTTGTCAATACAGAAACAGGCATCAGACTATGAGCTATTTTAAAATCGATCCTCCTGATAGACATATTGATCTGATCTGAGAGCAACTCAGCCTGTCAGATCTCCTCTGATCAGACCTCCAGGATGTCAGGCTGTCATGAGCCCGACAGAGGTTACGGTAGATTGATCGGCGGTGACATCAGGTCGTCCACACAGATGAGACTCTCTTCGGTGTGTATTAGAGAGACAGGAGGATCTGTGTGTAGAGTGAATTCAGATGTGTTTCTCTTTTGCTGCTTTTCTCAGAGTGCAGGGTGATGAAATCGCAGTCCTATGGCCGTATTTCTCCCATGCAAGGCCGCTGCTCTCCCCGCAGTGGTGGACCCTCGAGAAGGAGCAAGTCCCCTGGTTCCAGCTGCTCAGGTACGTCTCTTTAGACCAGACTGTTGTTTAATAGTCCCATCATGCTTATACATGTGTCTGACAAGCATTCCTGTAGCTGTAAACTGTAGGTTGTGTGTAGTGGGCTGACACTTATGTGTGCAAGAGTGACTCATGAAATCTAAACTGGGTGCTTATCAGTTTATTCGTTCATTGCAGTCTCAGAATTCAAAGTTGTAAATTTCAAACATGGATGAGTGTAGTTAGTTTATAGCCTTAATTATCTCCAAATCACTCTCAGCATTCTCAGAAGATGTGCTTGAGGAGTAATGTCCCAAATTAGGCAAGTAATTCGGCTGACACTCGTCATTTACTCATAGTCTCTCCATCTGTAATGAGCTTTTGTGTCAATTAACGGTTTCATTTAATGGGATGGTTTAGTATTCAAGTCACAGTGATTTCTGATGGTCTGATTGGCTGGAGCTCTTCATAGAGTTTTGGTAATGTCAAAAAATGAACTTTTACATCAGTGAATGATTAGAATTATATTACATCCTACACAGCCTAATGGAGGCTTAGAATACTGAACCAATTTGAACTCACCCAGCATAGAACTGGTTTCATTTGCTCTGCTCAAGCAGACTCCAAAAACACTAACAGCCAGAATAGAATATAAAAAAAGATTCTAATCTGTTCTACTCAATGCTATTATTTTCTGTTCTGTTATATTCGCTTCGCTTCTATTCTATTGTGTCTGCATTTTGTGTTGATGTAGTCTGATTGTCTGATTTGCTAGATCTCTTCTTAGAGGTTTGGTAATGTCAAAAAACAAAAACAAAAAACACCTGATTTCATTTGCTCTGCTCAAGCAAACTCCAAAACCAGCCAGAACATTTCTAGAATAGAAAAAAAGATGCTGGTCTAGTTTTGTTTTTGTTTTATTCTGTTCTATTCTATTCTGTTGTTTTCTTCTTTTCTATTATGTTTTGTATGCTCTATGCTGGTCTCTTTTGTCCTGTTCTATTCTGCTCTATTTTTAATTCTATTCTATTCTATTCTATTCTATTCTATTCTATTCTATTCTATTCTATTCTGTTCTGTTCTGTTCTATTCTGTCATTCATTCTATTTGATTCTGTTCTATTGTTTTCTGTTTTTTTTATCCATTCTATTCTATTCTATTCTATTCTATTCTATTCTATTCTATTCTATTCTATTCTATTCTATTCTATTCTATTCTATTCTATTCTATTCTATTCTATTCTCATTGGAGTTTAACTAGTTTATCTGTTGGCTAGTTGATCTCCCACTCTGGATAACTGAATGTGCCCAAACTATTTTAAAACCAGCAAAGCAGACTGGCTTAACTGGTTTGGTCATGGTAGGGCCCCTTATCTTAGACTGGTTTAAGCAATTCTTTCGGCAAGGTTTTGGGTGCTTTTCTCTGTTTATGACACATTGGCACCCTTTTGCAGTGTTCCGTTACACATGTGCAATGTTACCACATTTCTGACAGCAGTGTGTTTATGTTATGTTTCCCATCGTAGTTTATGCGTAGTCTTCTTACCAGATATATAAAAAAATGACCTGCCTCAATTGAACGCACACGTTTTTTTGTGCACATTCATAGAATTTATGGTTGATGGTTTCATCCAGTGTTTTTTTATGCAATATCTCAAAATTCACATAAAAATATGTGGATCATGGAAACATAGCCAGTGACTGAACCCTTATATGACAGTACACTTACACACACACACAAACACGTGCAGCAATTGTTTTTGCACTACATTTAAAGTTCTAAAAAAATACAATATAATGTTCATCAGTTTAAATTGTTCACGTTATTTTTTCTTTGTTCTTCAATGATGTTTATGCAAAAAATTGCATAGAGTGGGTGTTATTTCAGCAAATTACCTCTCAGGGTTAATAATAATAATAATAATAATAATAATAATAATTCGTTACATTTATATAGCGCTTTTTCTGAGACCTCAAAGCACTTTACATATGGAAGGGGGGAATCTCCTCAACCACCACCAATATGCAGCATTCACTTGGATGATGCGACGGCAGCCATATTGTGCCAGAACGCCTTCCACACACCAGCTTACTGGTGGAGAGGAGACAGTGATGAAGCCAATCAGTGTATGGGGATGATTAGGAGGCCATGGGGCAGATTTGGCCAGCACATCCTGGGATTTTTAATGACCACAGAGAGTCAGGACCTCGGTTTTACGTCTCATCCGAAGGACGGTGCTCTTTTGGCAGTATAGTGTCCCCGTCACTATACTGGGGCATTAGGACCCACACAAACCACAGGGTGAGCGCCCCCTGCTGGCCTCACTAACACCTCTTCCAGCAGCAACCTAGTTTTCCCAGGAGGTCTCCCATCCAGGTACTAACCAGGCTCAGCCCTGCTTAGCTTCAGTGGGCAACCAGTCTTGGGCTACAGGGTGATATGGCTGCTGGACTGCTGGTTGCATCTATCCCCAGCTAGTGTTACAACTCACCTTAGTAGTGGGGTATATTTTTCACATAATCTGTGATTGTGTTGTACATATACAAGTGAGTTATATTTGCAGTAGACACATGTGGCTACCATATATGAAAATTTGAGATATCTAGCACAAACAACCACTGAGGTACTGATGCTCAAACAAAAAGTGTTACAATCATCTCCGGTCTCCGCCTACATGCAGTTAGACAGCCTATTTTTGTGCGTTTGTCCACTAGTGTGTGTTTTCTGTTTAAAAAGGGGTTGTGTGTATATGTTTCTAACTGAACAACAAATCCACGAAAAGTTGTCCTGAACATCCGATTGATCTAGGTTTTATTATTTTTCCTGCAAGAGATCATGAGTCATCACTTCCTGATGTTGATGTTCCAGATAAACACCAGGCATTCATCCGGTCAGGCATCCGCTACTTTGTAAGCAGTATAGAGACATGTCAAAAACAACAACAAAAACAGAACAATTATTGTGCTTCAGCTCGAGCCTGTTTTTCAAATTTAGTATTCCGGCCAGGTACAAAATGAGCCCTTAGAACCGACTCGCTGCGCGTTGTTTTGTAATGAGCCGGTACGAGGATGAGTATCTACCCCATTCTCTGAAATAGTTGACACGGTCTGGAAATGACGTAGATGAGCATTAACTGGGTGGTTGGGCCAAATTGTTTACGAGAGATATTGCTAATGTTGTTTTGGGAGAACAGAGGTGCCATATCCTATATATAACACATCCACACTCTGGCAGAAGAAGGTCTCAAGGAACAGAGATGTGCCATGCAGTCTGGACAAACAAACCTAGTGTAATTGTTTTTTTATTGATCTGAAAGCTCATTCAAACAGCACCAACCTTTGGGATAAGAGGGAAAAAGTTGCTAAATAATAAAAGCGATGTTTGGTGTGTGTTTTTTTGACACTAGTAAATCAGTCAATGAAATGAAAATAAAATGAAAAAGAAGATATTTTAATTAGAAAATACTTTGGCTGGTAATACATTTGTTGGTGCCTTTTGTATTTGTTTCAAGACAATAGAATAGTGAAAGTGATAGTGGACTAAGCTAAAACAATGAAATATGGATATTACTTAAAATGCTGAACACTGTAAACATCAAGTTTGAATCATGACGTTTGATGTAATTTGATATGCTAGTGTTAGTCATTCCCTTCTGGGCTAGTGTGGGATGAAATGTATCATTCATAATTTTTTATACATTTTTATAGAAAATATATACTAAAATGAACCCCAAGAACATTGCAGGTGCTTGTTTTATTTTGGCAAGATGCAAGTCTGCAAGATCTGTTGAGTATAAAAATTTGCCATAAAATATAAATTCTCCACCAAAATCACAAGCCATCACTTATTTAGTAATTTAGTTAAGGTATGCTTAAATATATGGATTTTTTTTATTGATTGTATTTTATTTAACATGTTTTTTTAAAATCAAGATTAAATTTAATTTGCCAGCCATTTGACTTAAACATTTATGTATATTGTTATATACAACATATTTATATCATCAAATAAATAGTATTCTATGTTGAACAAGAAAAAAATATGGCGTTTATCCATGTGAAATTGACTGGATCATAAAAATATATATATATTGCATATAGATTTAAAATACTGTTCAAATTTTTTATCCAGCAGAAAGCATTAAATTGATCAAAAGTGACAGAAAAGACATTTGTAATGTCACATAAGATTTCTATTTAAAATAAATGCTATTCTTTTTTTCTTTTTTTTACTTTGAACATTAAAGAATTCCGATTTTTTGAAGATTTTAATGTTTTTTGAACCAAATCAGCATATTATAATGATTTCTGAAGGATCATGTGACACTGAAGACTGAAGTAATAGTGCTGAAAATTCAGCTGTGCCATCACATGAATAAATGGCATTTAAAAAAAATATTAAAATAGAAAAACAGTTATTTATAATTTTAATAATACAGTAATTCACAAAATGACACAAACTGTTTTTACTGCTTTTTTTATTAAATAAATGCAGCTTTGGTGAGCAAAAGTGACCTCTTTCCAAAACATTACCCACCACAAATGTTTAGTTTAAAATAGTTCATATAAAATAAAATATCCCTCTAATCACCAACATCCACCCGTCAGAAACTATACATGAAGTCTGATCCAGTTTGAAAGTGAAGTTCTCTGACTAATATTTTCCCCACACTAGTTGCATTTACTCACCCAAATTTGTTGTTCGGTAATCACACACATGAATGACGGCTGATCTGATAGTCCTTCAAATCTGTTTTACATTCCAAAAATAACACTATGATGATGCATTCTCACTCTCCACATGTCCGCCTGTGATAGTGTATCACAGATGGAGAGGGAGCACTATATGCGGATCACAGTGACACACAAACATAGAGTAACATTGATAATTGAGACCGAGATGGCTTTATTTGTTGCTTGATGTGCTCTGAGAAGCTTTGAAAGGAATCATATTTGTGGCCGAACCTCTGAATCATAGCATAATCAGAGCTTCAAACAGCTTAATTTGTATTCACACATTCTGTGGTGATACTTCAGAAATCCACTCAAAACGCCACGTCATCCACTCGGCTTCACTCACGCCATTCAGAAACATCTCCACAGTGTTTTGCAATGAGATCTTTTCTGAGATCTTTATAGTCACCCACACAGACAGCACTGCGACTACGATATGGCATGTTTATGAGATAAACTCCTCCCTCTGTGGCTGTTTATGACGTAAGGTGTGCGCAGCCAGCAGGAACACACTACATACATCCTGTCCTCCTCTCCCACACTCATTCATACTCTAGCTCCTCACAGTCACTATGAGCGCAGGAGGAATCGCAGTTTGCTCTGGCCGCCTGCTGCACTCTTTAGCAGGTAGGACACTGTGTGTTGTGCGGCAAATTCATAAAAATGATTTCTTTTGGAGAGATATTTTTTGTTTTTCTTGTTTTGTTTTCTTGTGGTGAAGAGGAATTAAAGTAGCCGATCATTCTTTTTTAGTTTGTCATTGTATCTAAATGAAGGGTTAATATTATGCTTTGTAGATTTTTCATGGCTGTGAGGCTTGTTTTCGTCATATTTCTAAGCGGCATGTGTATACTTCTAATAATGAAGGAGCTGTTTTTTTTAAAGTGTTGTAGATATCAATACTTGGATTTCATACTGAACTTAAAATGCCATACATGACTTGTTTTAAAATATTAAGCAGCCTTGTGTAAGTTATGTGAGCTTGAAGTAGCCTTTACGCCGGTGTATATATTTCAATAATTTTCTTATAGCACTCTTACCTTTACTAACTGGTTGCATTTTGCATTCTGTGCCTATATTTATGCAAGCCTGTTCAATATTTTAAAACAAGTCATGCACAGTGCAATGTGCAATTTGAGATAAAAAAAAAACATCAATCACTTCAACACCTTCACTAGAAATATATGTATAAAATTATGGAAAATATATTAAATTATATCATGCAAATAAGAATACTATATATATATATATATATATATATATATATATATTTTTTTTTTTATTAAAACCATGGTGAATGTTGGTGATTTGTGGACTGAAAAGCCTTCTATTACTTTATAGAAGATATACTCACTATATATATGAAGAGTTCAGATGCAAAAGCCTCTAAGTGCCATCTGAAAATTTCTTCTAGAATGGTAATTTTTATCAAGCTTGTATATTTAAGTTCAGTAATTTCACTTAAATTGTAATTTATGTAATTGTATGTATATATATATATATATATATATATATGTATGTATGACCCTGGATCACAAAACCAGTCACAAGAAGCACGGTTATATTTGTGGCAATAGCCAACAATACATTATGGGTCAAAATTATAGATTTTTCTTTTATGCCAAAAATCATTAGGATATTAAGTAAAGATCATGTTCCATGAAGATATTTTGTAAATTTCCTACCGTAAATATATAAAACATTTATTTTTGTGAGTGAATGCAGCACAATCGTGAACATAAATGGACAACTTTAAAGGCGATTTTCTCAATGTTTCGATTTTTTTGCACCCTCAGATTCCAGATTGTCAAATTGTTGTCTCGGCCAAATATTATCATATCCTAACAAACCATACACCAATGGAAATCTTATTTATTCAGCTTTCAGATGATGTATAAATCTTAATTAAAAAATTTTCCCATTTTGTGGTCCAGGGTCATATATGTAAGGGATAATGTAGTGCGAGGCGGTTGTTATAGCGAATACAACCCCGACAGGCTGATCAGGACCCGACGCGAAGCGGAGGGCCGCTTATTACATGGCTACCTACCAAATAAATTAATAATTTGACACAAAATATTGATTTAAAAAGGAGTTTATTGATTTAAAAATGATTGTATTGCTTCCGCTAAAGAAAATAGTCCGTTCCGTCTCTACGGTTAGAATCCTGCGTCCATAGCAACGGTGTGTTATACTTAGCAGCGGTCTGTTATCAAGAAATAACAGAATTAGCATTAGAATTCAACCAAGCCATGTAATATATATATATATATATATATATATATATATATATATATATACACACACAGTGGGGAGAACTTCAACTGTGAGAGACAGAATCTAAAACAAAAATCCAGAAAATCACATTGTATGATTTTTAAATAATTAATTAGCATTTTATTGCATGACATAAGTATTTGATCACCTACCAACCAGTAAGAATTCCGGCTCTCACAGACCTGTTAGTTATTCTTTAAGAAGCCCTCCTGTTCTCCACTCATTACCTGTATTAACTGCAACTTGAACTCGTTACCTGTATAAAAGACACCTGTCCACACACTCAATCAAACAGACTCCAACCTCTCCACAATGGCCAAGACCAGAGAGCTGTGTAAGGACATCAGGGATAAAATTGTAGACCTGCACAAGGCTGGGATAGGCTACAGGACAATAGGCAAGCAGCTTGGTGAGAAGGCAACAACTGTTGGCGCAATTATTAGAAAATGGAAGAAGTTCAAGATGACGTCAATCTCCCTCGGTCTGGGGCACCATGCAAGATCTCACCTCGTGGGGCATCAATGATCATGAGGAAGGTGAGGGATCAGTCCAGAACTACACAGCAGGACCTGGTCAATGACCTGAAGAGAGCTGGGACCACAGTCTTAAAGAAAACCATTAGTAACACACTACGCCGTCATGGATTAAAATCCTGCAGCACACGCAAGGTCCCCCTGCTCAAGCCAGCGCATGTCCAGGCCCGTCTGAAGTTTGCCAATGACCATCTGGATGATCCAGAGGAGGAATGGGAGAAGGTCATGTGGTCTGATGAGACAAAAATAGAGCTTTTTGGTCTAAACTCGCACTCCCATTGAAGATGGGTCATGGCTGGGTCTTCCAGCATGACAACGACCCCAAACACACAGCCAGGGCAACTAAGGAGTGGCTCTGTAAGAAGCATCTCAAGGTCCTGGAGTGGCCTAGCCAGTCTCCAGACCTGAACCCAATAGAAAATCTTTGGAGGGAGCTGAAAGTCCGTATTGCCCAGCGACAGCCCCGAAACCTGAAGGATCTGGAGAAGGTCTGTATGGAGGAGTGGGCCAAAATTCCTGCTGCAGTGTGTGCAAACCTGGTCAAGAACTACACGAAACATATGATCTCTATAATTGCAAACAAAGGTTTCTGTACCAAATATTAAGTTCTGCTTTTCTGATGTATCAAATACTTATGTCATGCAATAAAATGCAAATCAATTACTTAAAAATCATACAATGTGATTTTCTGGATTTTTGTTTTAGATTCCGTCACTCACAGTTGAAGAGTACCTATGATAAAAATGACAGACTTCTACATGCTTTGTAAGTGGGAAAACCTGCAAAATCGGCAGTGTATCAAATACTTGTTCTCCCCACTGTATATATATATATATATATATATATAGTATACACACATGCAGTATTGGTGAATTGGAGACGCTACATTGTCCATAGGTGTTAATGTGTGTGTGTGAGTCCCGAGCCATGTAAAAGGGAGGTAGAGGAAAGACCTGGCAACCCGCCCTGGGAAAAATCATTGCTAAGAAAATCCATGAACAGTCTCTTGCGTATGGCGAGAGATGACCCATAGAATCACCAAAAGTCAGATAAGACTGAAATGATTAAAACATTTATTAATGTTTTTATTATTTCTTCATGCAAAATGTATTGTCTATTTTTTTCTTCCCTTTGATTTTGGGGTGAAATATGACTAGGACACTCCTAATAAAATCTTTGACATTTACCAACCTGTTCTTCTGTATTTCAGCTAATGGAACAGCAGGAAGTCAGCTGTCGACCCCACGGTCAGGCAAATCTCCCAGTCCATCTCCCACCAGTCCAGCCAGTCTGAGGAGACGAAGGGTGAGACTTGTCACTTTAACAGACCTTTCACATCTGCTGCATTTGCTGTAATACGCTAAAAATACTTTATAAAACACCATTTACATGATGTTAATCTATGTGGAACTGCCAGTGTCTTTCATTGCATCAAGCAAAACCATGAAGCACTTTCATCTTTCTGTTTGACCCTAATAATATTTCAGGTGCTTTAATGTGCCAACATAGTGCTGAATCACACCGAATTGCAGCTGAGCACATCTGTACTAAATAATTCCACATTCACCCAAAATGTTTCCTAGCAACAGCAGACCAGAATCTTGACCTGGCTGTGTGCTTGCTCCATTTCCACTCTTTCTGTGATTGACCTAATTTATATAGTTTGACAACATTACCCTGTTCTAATAACTGATGGTGTTCTGTTAAATTAGATGTATTTGTTTTTGTTCTGTAGATTAAACAAGTGAAATTGCACTTTTAACATGCACATTTAACATATATATATATATATATATATATATTAGTTCAGGCTAACCAAATTAGTTCACTAACCAAAAAACTTTGTAAAATGACTGCCTCTCACTGTAATCTCTCTGACAGGGCTCTCAGCACAGTGGCTCCTCTCTCTCTCTGGCCTCCACCAAGGTGTGCAGCTCCATGGATGAGGGCGATGGGCCGGGCAGTGAAGGTGAGGAACCCTGGGAAACTTTGACAAAAGTCTATAATTATTGTTTTATCATCAGAATGTTACATCCCACATCTTTTTCCCTTCTAGCTGAGCTGATGGAGGATTGTCCTCAGGTTCCTGCTTCCATAGCCGAGAGGTACAAAGTGGGAAGAATGATTGGCGATGGGAACTTCGCCGTGGTCCGAGAGTGTATGGAGAGATCCACAGGCCGAGAGTACGCTCTGAAGATCATTAACAAGAGCAAATGCAGGGGGAAGGTGAGACGACTTTAATATCTCTGAATCCTGTTCAGTGAAATGCATAAATATGTGTGTGCACTTTGCACTTATTAATGCAAGATCACTGTGTTACATTGCATGGCTTGTCTGTGGCTCACAGGAACACATGATCCAGAATGAGGTGTCTATTCTTCGGAGAGTTAAGCATCCTAACATTGTTCTGCTGATTGAAGAAATGGACACATACAGTGAGCTCTACCTGGTCATGGAGCTGGTCAAGGTGAAATATCTGACATTAACATATATATATTATAAAAGTCAAAGCTCCAGGCTATGTTCAAAATGTCACATTTTGCGTTTTTTTTCTCCTGCCGGTGCGACAAAATTTTGTTAGGTGTCGCATAGGCGCGACCACCACATTGCCCAACTGATAAGAGCTGCCATTTCTGTTGCATATGATATTAGAAACACCAAATTATTTAAATGTAATGAAAGCGGAACGAAACCGAGCTACTTGTTTGAGCTGCGCACCCCTTTTAACAACTCAATAGTACCAATAATAGACAAACTAAGCGCGAGCTCAGACCAGGTTTACTCGCAGGCTGATCTGGGAGATCCAGTGTGAAAGCATTTGAATTCTCTGCAGAATTAATAATATCTCTGCAAGATCTAGTGAGAAGCATTCAAACTCTGCGCAGAATTCTCTGTAATAAACCATATCAGATCAAACAGTGCTGATGTGGAAACCAGGAGAAACATTGTGCCATGAACGAAGTTATTGAAGGCTTTTCAGTCCACAAATCACCAACATTCACCATGGATTTAATGTAGTGACGCTAACTGTAATCATGGTATCGTGGCAGAAATAGTTGAATGTTTTTACATTATTCATTTCAGGGTTCCTACAACCTTTCAAGAGTGAAATTCATTCACTTTTCAAGTACTTTCAAGTGCTTCGCACTTTTTACAGAACGTCAAAACTCCAAATGTGAATTATTGAATTGCAGGTCGATTTAAGGTGTGGCCCTAAATTTTCTGCTTGTGCTCCTAAAATGTTCAGTAAGGGGCTACAGTGCTCCTAGTTAAAAATAAAAGTCTGGAGTCCTGTTAGTTTTAAGTCAGTAAGTTTTTTATTTGATAGTAACTTTTATTCCGCAAGGATGCATTAAACCAGGGGTGTCCAAACTCAGTCCTGGAGGGCCACTGTCCTGCAGAGTTTAGCTCCAACCCCAATTAAACACACCTGAACCAGATAATCAGACCTTGATAATCTGGTTCAGGTGTGTTTAATTGGGGTTGGAGCTAAACTCTGCAGGACAGTGGCCCTCCAGGACTGAGTTTGGACACCCCCGCATTAAACTGATCAAAAGTAACAGTAAATAAATTTATAATGTTAAAAAGATTTCTATTTCAAATAAATGCAGCTCTTTCAAATGTTCTGTTCATCAAAGAATCCTAGATTAAAAATGCATCATGATTTACATAAAATATTATGCAGCAAATTATTTAAAGGAACACGCCGACTTTTTGGGACTTTAGCTTATTCACCTTATCCCCCAGAGTTAGAAGGGTCCATTCATGCCCTTTTCATCTCCGTGCGTGCTGTAACTCTGTCTGACGCACCCACCGCTAGCCTAGCTTAGCACAAAGACTGGAGGTAAATGGCTCCAGCTAGCATACTGCTCCCAATAAGTGACAAAATAACGCCAACATTTTCCTATTTACATGTTGTGATTTGTATAGTCACAGCGTGTACGAATAACATGGTCACATGAGACACAGACATCTTCTAACCGTATACATACTGGGAACTATATTCTCAGAAGGCGAAGCACTGCTACTTGGGTGGAGTTATTTACTCCAACTCTGAGCGAACTCTCTGCTCCTCACCTCGAGGCTTCTCAGGTGCTTCGAGCAAATCACTCCGCCCAAGTAGAAGTGCTTCGCCTACTGAGAATATAGTTCCCAGTATGTATACGGTTAGAAGATGGCTGTGTCTTGTTATTTGTACACGCTGTGACTATACAAATCACAACATGTAAATAGGAAAATGTTGGCGTTATTTTGTCACTTATTGGGAGCAGTATGCTAGCTGGAACCGTTTACCTCCAGTCTTTGTGCTAAGCTAGGCTAGCGGTGGGTGCGTCAGACAGAGTTACCGCACGCACGGAGATGAAAAGGGTATGTATGGACTTATCTAACTCTGGGGATACGGTGAATAAGCTAAAGTCCCAAAAAGTCGGCATGTTCCAGCACCAAATCATCATATTACAATGATTCAGCTTTGCCATCACAGGAATAAATTACATTTTTAAATATATTACAATTGAAAATGGATATTTAAAAAAAAAAAAAAAAAAAAAAATTGACTTCTTAGAATATAAAACTACTTTTCAGTAAAGTTTTTTAGGTTGCATTAAATTTGACTGCTCAGATATTGTTCCTGTATAATCGGTGAAATTGTGTGTGCATGAACAGGGTGGCGACCTCTTTGATGCCATCACCTCCTCCAACAAATACACAGAGCGGGACGCCAGCGGGATGCTGTATAACCTGGCCAGCGCCATCAAATATCTGCACTGCCTTAACATTGTTCACCGTGACATCAAACCTGAGAATCTCCTGGTGGGTGTTAGAGTATTACACAGATAATATTGTCACTATAAATGGCAGTATCTCAGTGTTATTTTCACAAATGCACTTTGGAATAAGTCTCAGAACTAAAATGTTTTTTTTTCCTCATCCTCTCGAGTGCAGAAACCTTAAATAACCCTTCTTACACAAGCTTGAAAACAAGATCAACTCAATACTGAGACTATTTTACCCATCTTATCAGACACAACACTGTGTTGAAACTTGTGTATTTCTGTAATGACAGTATGAAAAACACAACAGCTTTGACAAAGGCTTTGAGTTATGTAAAGTTGTGGCTGATAAGGTTAATGCATGCTGTGAATTGACTCACAGTTTTCCATTTATAACTCAGATCAAACTGTTCAGACAAACAAATCAGACAGTTTGGAATCTCATTTGAGCTTCCCCTTTCAACAGCTGCTAAAATATAACATTTTATTCATTTGATTTATAATGCATTATATTTTAATAAAAAATAAATATTATTTACTTTCATTTTAAATTATATTTAATATTTTAATTCTAATTTTATTTTTAAAAAGAGAGATCTATTTCAAGAACCTAAATATCAAGTATTTTGATGTAGATTTGTTTGTATTTATATGTGCTTCAGGTCTTTGAGCACCAGGATGGGAGCAAATCTCTGAAACTGGGGGATTTTGGCTTGGCAACAGTTGTGGACGGTCCACTTTACACTATATGTGGCACCCCGACCTATGTAGCTCCAGAGATTGTCGCAGAGACGGGGTCAGTCACGTCTTCATTAGCATGGGAATGTTATTCAAATATGGTCAGTATGAAAACCAGAATATAACTGCCATATTGTGTTTTTCTCTCCATGTTACAGGTATGGCTTGAAGGTTGATATCTGGGCGGCGGGGGTCATAACATACATTCTGCTTTGTGGCTTCCCTCCTTTCCGTGGGTAAGTACAACATCATTGTAAGTTAAAGTCAGCATTAAACGGAAGTTGCGATAGACTTCTTGAATAAAAAAAAAACAGCTTTTTAAATAGGAAAAAAAGTAGGGCGGGACTTGATTTTATCTCATCGGGAATTGACTGGATTGTTGTGGCTTGCTATTGGTCGATCTCATGTGAGTGACAGGTTGTCCCGCCCATACGCCAATAAACGCATAATCAGAGAAGAGAAGAGATCACGCTGGAAAAGGGAGGGGAAGTTATTTTGATTAAAGATTATGAGGGCACATGAAAAAAAAAAAAAATGCTGCAATATTTCATAAAAAATAAGATTTGTCTATTTTGGTTTCATGGTGACTTTAAGCATAGGTTCAATTTAGAGAATTGTACAGCTCAAGTAGAACACAGTTAAATTACCCAATTTTGTGAGTTTGTTGACTGAAGTAAGGCTGTATGTAAACAGTATTAGAGACTCTGAATAATTAAGCTGTCAAAACTTTAAAAATCTGTGAACTTTACAAAATATTTATTTGATATTTTTATACCTGAATGCACCTTTATTCTGATATATGTTGTTATCCCCTGGCACCCTTTTCTTTTTCTTTTCTAATTTTATATAGTTGCTTTTTTTCTTTCTTTTTTGTATTGAATGCATAATGTTTAATACTTGTATTTGTACAAAATATATGTTGCTTGCATAAAAAAAAAAAGAAAAGAAAAGAAGTTAAATTGTGATGTCTTACTCCCTCTAGTGGCCGTAGGATAGATAGTGTGAGCTGTACCTTCAGTTCTCATTGCAATAGCAAAATACATATTTATGAATATTCAAAAACTATTTGCATATCTGTTCAGGAGCACAGATGATCAGGAGGCTCTTTTTGACCACATTCTGATGGGACAGCTGGATTTCCCTCTTCCATACTGGGACAATGTATCTGACTCTGCAAAGGTTGGTGTACCAAAACAGTTTGAAAGTTCTGGAAAAACGAATGACCTCACTATCTTTCTTTCTTACTTGCTTGCTTTTTCTACAGACACTTATCACCTGCATGCTACAGGTGGAGGTCGACCAGAGATACACAGCTCTACAGGTGTTAGACCATCCCTGGGTTAATGTAAGACTTTGTTCTTTTGTTTTTATTACTGATTTATGTATATGTACCATTCTCAGACTATTGGAAGGTAAGTGATATGTGGAGGCATTTTCCTATTCTTTCTCAGGATGACAGAATGTGTGAGAATCAGCACCAGTTGTCTGTGGCCGGCAAGATTAAGAAACATTTCAACACGGGCCCCAAGCCCAACAGCACCACTGCAGGAGTCACTGTCATAGCAGTAAGAATCATCTTTATACTGTAGCTATTATGTTGAAATGTTTATATTATCCACATGAATTAAAGCCAATATTCTCGAATCAATCATTGGTGCACAGATGATCACTTTATATGCAGCCATAACTTTAAGGTGTTACTCCCGTATTCCATGAGAGTGACATATTTTTAGTGGACTATTATTGGCATTAAAAGGGATAGCTCACCCAAAAATGAACATTTTAAACCACATAATTTACTCACCCTCAAGCCATCCTATGTGTATATGAGTTTCTTCTTTCAGCCAAATACAATCGGAGTTATATTAAAAAAAAATCCTGACTCTTCCAAGCTTTATAATGGGAGTGAGTAGAGCCCAGGGGGAGTTTTTGAAGCACAAATAAAGTGCATCCATCCATCATAAAAGTAATCCATACGGCTCCAGGGGGTTAATAAATGCCGTCTGAAGCGAAGCGATGCGTTTTTGTAAGAAAATATCCATATTTATAACTTTATAACCTATAATCACTGGCTTTCGGCAGCGGTCGTACGCGAGTCGAGTTCCGACGGAGGAGTGACCTCTGACCGGAAAGAAGAAACTCATATACACCTAGGATGGCTTGAGAGTGAGTCAATGATGGGATAATTTTCAACAATCCCTTTAAAGCATTGTATTTTTCTCTTGTTCAGGTATGTTAGCTTTTCTGTAAAAGAGATTTCTGTGTCAATTTAATGTGAAAAATCAACTTACACAACTAGCATTGTTTTGAGCTTGACCAGCCTTTGTCTTTTGGAACATTATACTTAAATATAGTTTGAGGTATTAAAATATTCTGGAGGTTGTGCTCTTATCTCATAGCTTTTCGCTGACTCATCCATCAGCTGTTCTTCTCTCATTCCTCTTCTCTCCTGGCAGACTTCATCCTTCTGCTTTCTTATGGCTGTGACATCTCCTCCTCTGACTCTGCTTTCTGCTTATATAACGACTGTCAGCACTGTTGTCAGGGACTGGATCAAATTAGCCAGAATAGTTTCCTCTATTTTTAAGGGTTTCATACATGTTTTTTTTTTTTTTTTTTTTTTTGTAGGACAATTGCATAAAATTACTAAATCATTATGTAAATTTAAAGGTAAAAATGTAAAGGTCTAAAATATAAACACTTATAATATGCTTACCATAGTGAACCAGGGTAAGACAAAAACACGTTTTAGAAGGATTGATAAAGTAATGACTCATTATTTAAATTTTGTTAATTTTGAACAAACAAACAAAAAACTTACATAGTTTACCTTCAAACAAAATATTTACTTTGAAAATGTTTCCACAGCTTACTTTCTGTTTTGTTATTTGATGTGTTTTAGTTTTGATTTTTCATGCAGGTCGTTTGTTGAATTCGAATGAATTCATATACTATATATATATATATATAATATAAATATATCTACAGTGCTATGCATAAGTTTAGACACCCATGCTAAAGTTGACTAAAAAGAGGAATAAAAAATCATCTTTTGGAAATTGAACTTAATGCCTTAATTAAAAAAATTAGGAAAAATCCAACCTTTAAGGACACCAATTTTCTTTGTGAATGAATAATGTATCGTAAATAAATAAATGTTCTTCCTTAAAATACAGGGTCCATAAGTCTGGACACCCCTATGTTAAATTCCCATAGAGGCAGGCAGATTTTTATTTTTAAAGGCCAGTTACTTCATGGATCCAGGATACTATGCATCCTGATAAAGTTCCCTTGGCCTTTGGAATTAAAATAGCCCCACATCATCACATAGCCTTCACCATACCTAGAGACTGGCATGGGGTACTTTCCATAAGATCATCTCTCAATGCAAATCAAACTAGCTTTTAGGCTAACTGAAATAAAACCATGCCAATCTCTAGGTATGGTGAAGGCTATGTGATGATGTGGGGCTATTTTAATTCCAAAGGCCAAGGGAACTTTATCAGGATACATAGTATCCCGGATCCATGAAGTAACTGGCCTTTAAAAATAAAAATCTGCCTGCCTCTATGGGAATTTAACATAGGGGTGTCCAGACTTATGGACCCTGTATTTTAAGGAAGAACATTTATTTATTTACGATGCATTATTCATTCACAAAGAAAATTGGTGTCCTTAAAGGTTGGATTTTTCCAAAAAAAATTAATTAAGGCATTAAGTTCAATTTCCAAAAGATGATTTTTTTATTACTCTTTTTAGTTAACTTTAGTATGGGTGTCTAAACTTATGCATAGCACTGTAGATATATATACTCTATAGGCTATACATACATATATATATATATATATATATATATATATATATATATATATATATATATATATATATATATATATATACAGTATATATATATGAAGAGTTCAGATGCAAAAGCCTCTAAGTGCCGTCTGAAATTTTCTTCTAGAATGATAATTTTTATCAAGCTTGTATTTTTAAGTTCAGTAAATTCTCTTAAATGACAATTAATAGGTAATTTTCATTGCCATTTAAGTGAAATTACTGAACTTAAATATACAAGCTTGATAAAAATGATCATTCTAGAAGAAAATTGCAGATGGCACTTAGAGGCTTTTGCATCTGAACTCTTCATATATATACTCTATATACATACATACATACATATATATATATATATATATATATATATATATATATATATATATATATATATATATATATATATATATATATATGAACAAAGTATTCTATGGTCACCAAGGATGCATTTATTTGATAAAAAAAAATACAATATAAACAGCAATATTATGAAATATTATTTCAATTTAAAATAACTGTTTTCTATTTTAATATATTTTAAAATGTAATTTGTTCCTGTGATTATAAAGCTGAATTTTCACCATCATTAATCCAGTCTTCAGTGTCACATGATCCTTCAGAAATCATTCTAATATGCTGATTTGGTGCTTAAGAAATATTTCTTATTGCTGTTGAAAACTCTTGTGCTGCTTAATATTTCTTTTTCTTACGGACCCCAATATATATATATATATATATATATATATATATATATAACATTTAGCAGCGTACTTTGTTTGCACATTGCTTTGCATGTTTACCGTTTCATTAGCTTCATATACAGTTGTTTTTATTTCCCAAACTGAGTTTTTGTATAGAAACATTCTAAAACTTGGTTTGCTCACTGCTACTGTTTTGTAAAACTCTAAACATCACACCATTATTGAACAGCACTTCATGGCTCAAAGCTTGTGCTGTTTTACAGTGAAAGTACAAATCTAATTTATTGAGTTCCACTCATTTCTCCCTGCTCAGCCGGACGAGGGGTTTTCCATCAAGCGTTCAGGGTCTTTGGACTGCTACCCGAACCCAGGGATGTATTGGATAAGGTACGCCCACAGAGCGGCTCAAACCGTCAGTGTTTCCATGGCAACGTGCTGGCAGTCTCCATAGTCCCTTTCCTTCCACACTCGGCCTCTTGCTATGGAGTGGGGATGCTCTGCTTCTTTGCCATTCATGCTTCTCAGCTCATGCTTACTGTGTCAGTGCTTCACTTTTCCATTTCTTTGCTCTGTGTTACTGATCTAAGAAGCTTGTACAGTTGAAGTGTACACTTATGCATGACACTGCTGGTTATGGGTTAAACACTAGTTTGAATGTGCGGTCCTGTGCTGGATATAGAACGCACTGAAAGTGCACGTGTATGTGTCGGTGGCAGAGTTGCAGAAAGTAAAATCCATAATGAAAACAGAACTCATTTTGATTAGTTAGGTCTGCGCTTAAAGTTAAAAGGTAAACCTTACAAACCCGTTCATGAAACACAGATTCAATTTTGTGCTTTTTACAAAAGGAAGATTAATAAAAAAAATATATATATATATATAAATAATTATACATGTCTAAAATATATATATATATATATATATATATATATGCATCATGGTTTCCACACAAATGCTATGAAACTCAACAATTTTTAACATTGGTTATAAGAAATGTTTCTTGAGCAGCAAATCAGCATATTAGATTTCTGAAGAATCATGTGACACTCAAAATTCAGCTTTGCATCACAGGAATATATTATGTTTTAAAATATATAAAATAGAAAACAGTTTTAATATTCCACAATATTACTGTTTTTAGGCTACTGTATGTTTGATCAAATAAATGTAGCCTTGGTGAGCATAAGAGACTACTTAAAAAATATATAATAATATCAACCCCAACCTTTTGTATGGTAATGTGTATGTACGTAGTCTACATTTAATTTATATATAGTTAAACAAACAAATAATGCTGAAAAAAAAAATGCTTTTTATTAATTAGCTATAGCTCATTTTAATTAAAGCGATAAAGAGTTCACTATGCTTGGTGCACTATATCTAAATAGTTCACTATCACCACATTTGCTTGTTTTTACACTTCAACCACAGTTCAGTGTTAATTCAAAGACAGATTTTGATTAAGTTGTCTTGCAAAGTCACTGTTAAATTATAAACCACACACAACTGAAAACCTGTTTATCTCTGCACTATCCGAACTCTCCCCCCCCTTGATTCCCGAGCAGTCATTAACACTCCCAATCTCCCATGCTCTCGTGTTCCCAGACCACCCCTCTTGATAAGGAGAGGCAGGTTTTCAGACGAAGACGCCACCAGGATGTGAAAGCCACCCAGAGCACCTTCGCCTGCAGCCCCGGGACCGTCCCGACCCTCTCTCCGGCGGACTTCACCTCAGAGTCCGAGGACATTTCCCCCAGCTCGGCCGAGACCGTCCGCTCTCCCACGTCACCGTTTTAAGCACACACCCAGTCTGGGCAGAAATGAATGGAAAATGACCTTTAAGTAAAAGGTAAATTGAATAGCAATGGATGACAGTTTTTGAAATCGAACGTTTTGCTACGTGGAACCGATGTGATTAACTAGGAGAGGATGGGAGAGGGAAGCAGCACACCTGAACAGGTGTAAAAATAATCTTTTGCTTTTAGCAGTTTTTCATCGGAAAGGAGAAGTCCTTGTCAGAGTTTTCGCTTCATCGTAACTACACGTTTGGTGCTACATGAGGTTTTGTTTGTAGACCATGGCTGCATCCGAAATCGCATACTTCACTACTATATAGTAGGCGAAAAACAAGAGTAGTATGTCTGAATTCACAGTACTCATAAAACAGTAGAGGCAAAAAAGTATCCGGATGACCTCCTACTTCCGGCGAGATTCTGAAGTGTGCATACGATGGACACTTTACTATCCCATGAGGCCACAGGAGAGGTTTTGTGAATGGTAGTGCAGCGACGAAACCGACGCTGGTTGGTCACATGATAATGACAACATGGCAAAAATAGTATTACATTCATACTACATTCATTAGACGTATAGAACGTACTTCTTTAGCGAGCGCATAAGTACCTACCTTAGGTACCTTATATTCATAATAAGTACCTACTCAAGAGAGGATGCGATTTCGGACGCAGGACAGTAAACCACCTCTCTTTTACTCCCTCTAGTGTTGGATAGAGAGTAATGCAGCCAAACCTACCACTCTGTTTCAAGTGTTCTCACACACACATATATAAAACACATACACACAACACATTGATCCCTATAAAAAGTCTCCGATGTCTTAGCATTTCCTCTTTCAGTGCAAAAATCTTGTATGTGGGTTTTTACCTTTTGTATGAACTTTATATATTTAAAATATTTTAGGTTTATACATTTTATTTTAACCTGATAACTATTTATTTCAGCTTTTTTGAGAAACATGTTGGTTTCTGTCTGTCAGTCAGACAATAGAATGTTCTTTGTAAAATGGTTAAAATGCCTGAATAGTTGAAGATTTATTGATGTAGAAATGCTTGTTTGAACTTAAAATAATTGGTGCTGGTTTAAGATGTATGACGTTGAATGACTAGAAACTTGTCAGTCCAATCATAGATATATTTACGTAGATGCCTCATTAGCGAAGCCGTCCGCCATATTGGAACGGTCAAAGCCGGTCTGTGAACATTTCGAGAGCAAGTTGACTGAGCGTCTGCAACCGTAGTTAGACGCATGTATGAATATCTATATCTGCAATACACTTTAGCAGATGATTTTGCTAAACTAACACATTACAAAAAGACAAAGGTGTAGCCAACATAACATTAACATAGTAAAAGTAAAAACATTAAAAAGTACCACAGTAAAAACATGTAATGTTGAGTTAATACATATAAAACCAACACATTCTCACCTGTGAAAGTTTATCCCATTTCTTCGGGCGTTTAAATCTCAGCGGTTTCACAACCAGAAACAGTGCAATGTTTTGGCATCATTGATTCTTACTGTGAGTGACGACATGCTGACCGTTCCAAGATGGCGGGCGCGCCGATGTGTCTGTAGCGGTTGAATGTGGTATCTACGCATCCATATCTATATATGAGTCCAACTGCTGCTGCTATAATAATCTCTTCGTCAGTAAGTTCGGTTCTGTCTCTAACACTCTTCATGAAGATAAATAGATTGTACAGCTGCTTCCTGGAATTTGTATTCATTGTCAGAGCGCACACTAATTTCCGGTTGACAAGAGAACAGAATGTAAGTTATGATTTATTTAAAAAGTGTAACGTAACGGAAAACAAAAACGTGCTAAATGTACGCTAGCGATTTTAATGAGTGATTTTAATGTTTGGACTAAGATTTTACATATTTGTCTTTTTTTTTATGTAATATCATAGTCAAAATAACGTTGTTGTTTTTTTGCATTCAGAAGTGAACTGACTAGCAAAAGGTCAATTTTAATTTTGAATGTATCGTTATCGTTTGTTGTTTTTGAAATACGACCACTGAATGATCAGAAGCATTTTATGTGGCGGAGACAAGAAAAACAGTACATCATTGTTCACTTTTTACCTTTAAGATTGTACAACTATTTAAAAAGAGGATTGATATCTTACTGAAGGTGATGCTAACTAGCATAACTAAGTACATTTTTTAAAAGCAGTTTATTCATAACTGTTCAAATTCCAACACAGGGACCCATTTTATATTAAGTGTCTTAGACATACTAACATTTAGTCATTTGATACAATGCACTTATTGTTTTCATGCATGTGTTTTCACATTGTACCTATATTAAAAAAAATACCTGCATGTAATTTCTGTAATCAGATCTACTGTACAATAACACTGTTGATCCTACACCTAATTCTACTCTTAAACTTAAAACTTGTCCTTTACCTTACCAGTCTCCCATCTCAAAATCAGCAAACGTGTTTTGCAATACAACATGAACACAATAAGTACATTAATTGTGCAGTATATACAGTAACAATATGATTGTGTTGTAAATACTTAGAGGTTGAAGACGCCTAATATAAAGTGGGACCCAACATAGTAGTTGGCTACACACACACAGACACATACAGGTCACTAATAAATTGATCTTCTGGGCTCAAAATGTCTTGTATGTTTAGACATTGATTGTCATTCCTTTTGCGTTTTTCTTGGAGTTTGCACATTCACTGTAAAGGACCGAGTGTGTCAGTCTTGCATGTATGAGTGATAATCATTTTAAGATCCATTTACTGTACCATCCGTACATGTTGACCCCATCCACAAGCAACTAGTCTCAGTGAAGACCAGTCTTGGTTATGTTTGTTGCTTCTCAATATTTAACATTGTTAAACTGCTTATTGAAGCCTCCAGCATGTAAAGGCTTCCGGTGACGCCGTGAAGGGGTAAATGAAAAGCACAAAGTCTAAAAGAGTATAGTCATTTAAGGTATAGCATGTATTTGCTTTTTAATTCAAATGTATCTGCTGTATTTGCTTGTCAAAATTAGACTAGAAAACAATCCGTGCTCAACCTATTTTTGAATAGGATGTAGATCGAGTCAATATAATAAAGGAAATAATCTAGCTCATATGCAAAATTCAGTGCACAAGCATTGATTACACGTTGTATATTTGTATAGATGTATATCCATCGCTTGTCCATTGTCTCTCCCATCAAATGTAATTTAGGCTTGACTTCCTGGAAGAAGAGTCTTTGCTTCCAAGTAGCATTGAACAGTGGTGCAGTCAGCAACAAGCCAAACCTGTGAATAAATGATTCCTCAAGCAGAAACCTGGTTTTTATGTCTGTTTTTGTTTACTGAAATTGATCATGTATTTTCATTGTTATGCATGTTTTCTGCAATCACAAGGAAGCAGATTAAAGTAGGCAATTTTTTTTTCATAAACACTTTTTGTTACATTGGTTGAAACTCTCTTCACACTCTGATACAATCAATAATAGAAGTGGTTTAAATATTTAAAAAAAATACATATATGGTATCTTCTGTGGAAGACTCAGCTAGGAGCAAAAAATGTTTGTCCAATGATAGGATGTCCTACCTGCCTGTCAACTAGTGTTCATTTTGTCTTAGTCTGGTGTTAAACGTCCTTGTTAGTTTTTTTTTAATCATATTTAGTCAACCTTGTCCTATTTTTTTTTTTTTTTTGTTTACATTTTAGTCTAGTTTTAGTCACAGTCTATGGTTTTAGTCAATGAAAACGACATTTTAGCAATAAGATTATTGCTTAATTAAGATTAAGTTCATGCATTAAGTTGGTGGTAGGGGGTATTACACTTACAAAATAATTACTTTATGGAGGTTTATCCTGCATAAAGTTCTTGTAGACATTTGGTTTTTATAACATTAATGATGCCAAATCCAGTTAATCAACAAGGTGGTGCTCTTGGGTAATTTTGCTGCTCAACCGCTGCACAGTAAAGTAAGACGGTTTCAATCTAAAGTTAAAATTTTTTTATTGACTTATTTAACAGTTCAAATGAAATTAAAATAAATAAATAAGGGAAATACAATTATGAATTTGCACACTTGGACTGTTGTATGGATAGTTAGCTCCTACTGCTACGGGTCACAATCAATGGTTAATTGGTTCAGTTTAGCTATAAAATACATCCAATAGAATAAATATAATTCACAAAATAAATCACAAAGATGTAAACCTACCTCGAGATCTTTGTGATTAGCCTTGATGTGCAGCTTGAGGTTTGTTGTGTTTTTTCCTGCAATTTTGAATCCACTTCCCTTATGATAGAATCAGACATACATTTGCTTTTTTTTTTCGCTTCGATATACAGAAAATGTCCCCAAATATCAGGTCTTATCTTTTGCCCAAGTTCTGTTGCTGTCATAGCGAATTAAAGATGATAGGCTAGTGTTTGAAATATGACAACTCGTCCAGGCCTAGCCTACTATAGGCTACCACGCTCTGAACTTTAAAATAACTGCCGCTCATGCCATAGATGAATGAACAAAAATTAATGTTGACGAAAATAAAGAGATTTTGGTTAGTTATTATACAATTTTTACTTAATTTTAGTCTCGTATTTTTTCGTCAACGATATTGCATGTTGATTTAATCACAGATATCGTTTAATGACATTGGTGCCGTCTCGTCTTAAGGCCCTTGCACACTGAGTCCGAAATTCGCGCCCGAAATTTTCGCACGTTAAAAAATAAATACGACCTCACGTTACGTCACGCTTGTACACTGCCTCCGAAACTTTCGTCCATCAAAAAATAAAAAAATCGAATCTGGTTCGATTTTCTGCGTTTTTCGCATCGGTATAGCAAGCCTTTTGAATGGTGTTTTGACAATTCAGAGCCACCGAATCATGAAAGTGAAAAAACGCATGCGATTTCGGACTTGCTAGGGCCTTTAGTCGTAGAAAAAAAGCTAATCAACAAATACGTTTCGTCATATTTTCATTAACGAAATTAACACTGTCAACATACAGTATGTTTTCCAATACTTCCACACAGATCATCAGCGCATCCATATGGCTATGCAGAGTTGTAGACAGACGATCACAAGCGCCACAAACAAACAGCAACCACCTTTTACAGTTCCTCCTGAACCAAAACAATGAACTTGTGCTGCGTTCACACCATGTCTAGTTACCGTAATTAAGATATGACAACCCATGACCTTCTACTCTGAGTCCTTGGACTCGGAACTATGCGTTTCTTTGGCTAAACTATCAGCGGCGAAATGAATCTGCAGCAGTCAGGTGGTAGCCTACAGGTCAGTGCTCTTTAAATGGTTCATGCTCATTGTTATGTGCTTTGAGACATGAGGTAGTGTAACGTCATCTCTCATCTCGTAACGCATTGCAGACTCTGCTGTACACGTTCATGTGTTTTGGAGAAGGCATGGCTTTGGAGACGCTCTGAAGGGGTGGGATCTTATGCTTTTAAATTTAGCTTGCTATTGCAAGCCTCTCAGAAATTGCCACCCCTACCTTTAAATGATTGAAAATATTGTTTTATTCTCAAATGCACATGTAGCACACTAGCGCCATTTGTATATGCACTAATGCAAGGGAACAGCACTCAATGCAGTACATTTGATCATCTTTTATTATCAATAAAAAGTAGGCTGATACATTTCATCACAATGATTCACTAGGACATACTGAACAGTTTAAACTAAAAAGAAACTAACTTAAACATATCTGCTGAATTAGCAGGCACCATTACTTGCAATGTCAATGTTCCTGATGGAAACAGTTCACATCAAATAAATCATTTGAAATCTGAGGCATTTCAACATAAAAAATGACATTAAGGTAAACTCATTTTTAAGGTTTTAAAAATAACCATTGCTCAGTATATCAAATCTAAATTGCTATTCTTGTAAATAAAATGTTAACTATGGCACCATATTAATCGTGTGGCTTGGCAAAAAAAAAAAAACTCAATGCTTTGTCTTCTTACAGCACTAAAACAATTAAAAATAGTTTCGTTTTTTTTATCCATAAACTCTGAGTAATAGATTTGATTTACATTATGCTATATAATTAAAGATGCGCATACATTGTACATAATGTATTGCTTACAGCAGTGAGTTTACAATGTTATTTTCTGTTAACAAGTGCAATTCTGAAAGATCTTGATGGCAGTAGACAATTTAAGACAGTAAAATAATATAACAAATGATGTTTAGCATACCCTCTTCATCCTCAAAATACTTATGACATCTTGAGAACTGATATTTTCTCAGATGCACTTGGTGTATTTGAATGTGAAAATACAGCAGAACAGCTAAAATAAAAAATAAATCAGTTAAAAGTGCAAATACTGGTTTAAAAACCTCACTGTTTTCTTTTCACATGTGTAAAACAATATATATAATTTTAAATGGTAAAATTGCACAATAATTACAATGATATTTGCCCATTTGATCTATTCCAGCACCATCAGCGTCGACCCTCATTTAGTGCTTGAAACGTTGAGTATTCCTGGACTTTAATGCTGCATCCATCGAGAAGTCCAGATGCAATCTGGTTCACAACTTGAAATTAAACACATCCACAACAGACAAACCATTCATCCTCGCACGAGGAGAACGACTGAACGAACATTACAGGACGTCACATTAAAACAAGAGCTTCTCTCTCTCTTTTTTTTCTCTTTGTAATCATATCAAAAAGCATTTGTCGATGTCAAATGCATGAACACAGGACAAACGTAATTCAATTGCAGAATAGTTTAGAAAGCAGCCTCAGAGACAAGTTTGAAAGAAATAGTATAGCATTTACACACATGAGCTCAGCATCAGAGAGATGACATTTCATTATTTATTGTTCATGTAGCTTTTCTTTCCCACGGGCCTGTAGAAAGAAAGTGAAATATGCTGGAAGCCAGTAGAAAATAAACCTCATAAAAATATTGTTATTGGTTCTCTATGCAAAGTATTACTGTCAGTTCAGATGACGGGACTGTGAGTAAAGAGGCTGTTTTCAACAAGACTATTGATGGCTCTGATGACAGTTAGATAAAATAATTTGTGATGAAAAAACTGCTGGCCTCCATCTGTGCTCTCTTGATTCATTTCGAAATAATCATCTATTAATCGCTGCTGTGCGTGTTTGAGACATGTATACATCTGCTCAAGCAGCTGAGATCCCTTAAACTGCTGTGATTTCTCCAACTAGCCTTGTGTTTCTTCTTTCATTCCGTATGTTTTCTGTTGCTGCGTCGCCTCCCGTAACGGCACGTTGCCGTGCCAGGCTGCGGATGCCCGTCATTGGCTGATCGCTCTCAGTACCTGTTCTGATGCTCAAAGTGCCAGCGATTAAAATCAATGTTGAAAGCCACGATGCTACCGGATGCCATGCCCGTGATCAGAGTCCTGGAAACACAGGAGACGACGTCAGGGTTAAAGCAGTTTAGGGTTTGCTGTATGTCTCCGTGTGGTTAAAGTGTACCTCTGATCATGTGACAGATCCATGGCTCGGATGCCGGCGTCACAGCCAGGGTAGACGTACAGCCGCTTGAAGTCACAGGCCTGCCACACCTCCACCACCCCGTTATCTCCTCCAGTCACTAGATTCTGTCCATCACTGCTCAGGAGGACGGCCTAATCACATATCAAATATAGCTCGTTAAAGGTACACTATGTAATTTGAAATAATGAGTCAATACATCATCAATCCTTCTTCCAAAATGTGTTTTTGTCTTCTGAACCAATCTTATCATGTTAAAAAGTGGTCCAATTTACTAGAATTCATCTTTTTCCTCAACAAACGGTAATGCGACTTCTGCCATGGCATTACTAGACCACTGGGGCTTTGCTATTGAGGGAATGCATTGACGTCACTTTCCCGCCGGAACACGGCCCCCTCAGCCGGACTGAGTGGCAAAAGAGCTGCTGCGTGACTGCATTTAATAGGGGAAACTGCGAAAACGCGAGTAAAACAAATGATTATCGGTTTAAACTAAAGGTTGGACTCGATGTAGTGTTCCTTACGACTTACCAAAGATCCAGTGATCCATGGATATTGAAATGCAGCCAGGAATCGTGTTTCCTGACATTTATACGTGCCTGATTTCGACGCCGGGGAAATACATAAAGCAAATTTGCCTCTGAACGCTTTATATAAATACAATGGTTAGGTCTAAATCCATGTGATCACTTATATCAATGTTATATAGATCGTCATATCGTCCAACCTTAAAACTTGTATAGTTTTTTTGTCAGTGTTTATTTAAAAACATCCGAATATGCAGAATATACAATGGTAAATATTTAATTGATGAGTTGTCAATACAATATATAACATCACAATATGATGTATGATTTTACCCCTAAATTCAGCATATTGACACATAATGATAACTTCAAATCCATCTTTCGCTGCCTGGAGTCCAATTGTTTCTATGATTTGCAGCGGTCTATTTGCTTCTCTGTTCTGTAGGTTTTGGCAGTCTGTTAAAATATACCTCAGATTTCTTGTCAAATCTAGTTGTACAGTCATTAGCAAAGCTCTTTCCCGTTTTAGATGTGTTTTGTGTACTTTTCGTGGCATTCAAGTCTTTTTGCCTCTCAGTGGGCGTAACCCCAGTCACTCCAGCTGACGGTGAAGTCACGCGCATACCCTCTATAGATATTGAAATGCTTCTTTTTACACTGGCATGATTAGTATCAATGTAACCAGACCATCATGTGTATGATAAAGCAAAGAGTTGAGAACATACACGTGTGGAGTCGTTGATCTCCATCTGGGCCAGCAGTTTGCCGTTGATGCTGAAGTTGCAGAACTGCCCCCTGTCGTAGTAGATGATGCAGTGGCCCTCACTGGACACGGAGATCAGGCGGGGAAGCACACAGCTATCAGGGCCCTCCAGAGCCCTCAGGAGGTCCCCAGTGATGGTGTGGACCAGACACGGCCCCTCTGACAAACACACGTCTGATGAGTGACTGCCTCATATTATTTCATATCCCACAATGCTCTTCTCACTCACCTTTTGCTCCACTGATTACAATTCCCAGCTCAGCACACACTGACACACACACCACCTCATAGTCATGACCGGTCAGAACCGCACGGGGAGCTGGGTAATCACCTGCGAATGAGCACAGGAAACACACATTATAATTAAAATTGAGATTAAAAACATGAGCACAGGAAACACACAGCAGTAAACTGAAATATAACAACAGTCGACGCATGCAGCAGATCCAGGAGTCTAAGACCACGGGCTAAAATTCAACACATACAATTTTAGGATTTTGAAATATAAAATTTAAAGTAAATACATAAAAAATATGAGTAAGTGTTCTTACTTAAAAGTCTTAGACTTTTAGGATTTTGTCTTTAGGATTTTGAAATGATAGTAACAATAAATAATAATAGTAGTAATAATAATAGATTAGAAAAATAAACTGAATTATAAATACATTATTTATAGGCCTCTAGTTTTAGGCCTAATAACATCTGGCAAAGAGACTACTGAGGAAAACTAGCCTTCGGGCTAATTTGGGTACATTTACATTCATGAATGTTGATTAATGTACACTGCCATTGTTCTACATAAATAAAATGTATAAAAAAACAAATACTAAAATAGAAGCATTTTTATTAGTAGTCTTATACTTTTAGGATTTTGACTTAAATAGGATTTAGAAATATAAAATAGTAATTAAAAAGTAATAACAATAATACATACTATTACTACTACTTCTAATAGATTACAAAAATAAGCAAAATCAAAATAAATAGAAGCATTAGATTTTGAAATATTAAATTAAAATGATAATAAATAAATAAAAGCACAAAAAGAAGTATTCTTAGGCTTTTAGGATTTTGAAATATAAAATTAAAATGATAATAAATAAATAAAAGCACAAAAAGAAGTATTCTTAGGCTTTTAGGATTTTGAAATATAAAATTTAAATGATAATAATAATGATGGTTAAGGAGAGACCCCTGATATGACTGTACAGTAGAACATAGTAAAGCGCTATATAAATGCCTCATTTCATTTCAATAATAAGATATCACAAAAATAAAATTTAAATGATGATAATAATAATAATAATAAAACTTAAATAAAATTATAAATCAATAAAAGTAAAATAAAAATAGAAGCACCTTCTCTAGATCCTGATGTACACATAATTAATATGATTTATTAAACTGCTATAAAAGCAACTGGATTAGCTTTAGCCGATTCTTACAGTGCACATGACCAAAACCAATGAATCTGATTGTGTCTGGAAGGTAATTCCAGTCACAACACTACACAAGTCCACAAACACGATATAACCGATGTGAGGAAACCACAATAAAGCAGGTCAGGTGCCCTAGAGAACATCTGCTTAAGGAGGCGTCCCCCCCAAATGATCACCGGCAGTGGCCCAACAGCCTCTGGACCCCATACATTGTCACATGATGGATGAGGGGGAGGGAAGAGGTGATATGAGGTCATTTAAAGACACCTGTGGTACGTCAGCACCGGCTGGTCAGCTGCCATGAAAGGGCTCATTTTGGAAAAAGTGCAAAAAACTCATTTAAAATCTGCCAAGATGTGATATAAACTGTGTGGAATACATCCTCATCACCTACATTTTCCTTGTTATAAGATCCACTGCCTCAATTTCCAAAGCAGTTCATTTGAGAAATAACAGGTAGAATCATTAAAGTGCTCGCCCTCTTGGGTCTGTACCCATCACGCTTGAACACACTCTTATATTTGTACACACTGCAGTGAGTTAGAGAAGCAATTCAACCGTAAGGAAACCGGGGCCAGTGGTGTAATTAGCTTGATTTGTGCAGTGAGGAAGCAAAACAGTAATTATTAGCCGGGGGGATCAACATTATGTTTCTGGACGGATTAAACACTGCTTTTGGAGAAGGTGTGCGTGTTTCAATGGTTTAAAGGATTAGTTCATCCAAAATTCTGTCATCATTTACTTCATTGTGCAGTATGTAATCCAAAACACATTTGACTCCCTTCTTTGGCACACAAAAGGAGAAATTTACATAATGTAATGGACACACATCTCCATGATATTACATTGAATGGGAAATTAAGCTTTCAAGCATCAAAAGCACCACAAAAGTTCCAAATAATAGATGCTTTTTTGCTATTATCTGCAACTTTTGTGGTGCTTTTGCACCCTTTTTGATGCTTGAAAGCTTCTCACATACTAGATTATAAGTCAAATATATTATTCAATAGCATTGAGTGATGAACAAACCCAAACTCTACCATTTTTCTTCAGGATTCTTTCATCAATCTTAACATTATAAATGTCTTTACTGCCACTTTAGATCAGTTTAATACGGAGCCCCAAAAGGGACCGTATTATTCCCACAGTGGTGGGAAAAAAAATGAGATGGAGGAAAAATTATTTGTCAATGCTTTTGTGTTCTCTCGCAAATGTTTTGCGTTCCCCTGAGAAACTGTGTTCCCTCACAGAAACCTTTGCGTTCCACAGAGAAATTTTGAGTTTGCTCGCAAAGAGCATAAAAGGTTTTGCAGGCGAATGCAAAGTTTCTTGGGGGAACGCAAACCGTTTAGCAAGCGCACGCAAAGTTTCTCAGGAGAAAGCAAAACGTTTTGCGAGCGAACGCAAAGTTTCTTGATGGAACGCAAAATGTTTTGCACGCGAACAAAGTTTCTCGAGGGAATACAAAAATGTTTTGCAAGTGAACAAAGTTTCTTGAGCAAAAGGGTTTGTGAGCGAAAGCAAAGCTTCTTGTGGGAACGCAAAACGTTTTGCAAGCAAACGCAAAGTTTCTTGAGGGAACAAAATGTTTTGCGAATGAACGCAAAATTTCTAAGGGGAACGCAAAATATTTCGCAAGCAAACGCAGTTTCTTGATGGAACGCGAAATGTTTTGCGAGCGAATACAAAGTTTCTTGATGGAACGTGAAATGGTTTGCGAGCGAACACAACGTTTCTCGAGGGAACGCAAAATATTTCGCCAGCAAACGCAGTTTCTTGATGGAACGCGAAATGTTTTGCGAGCGAACACAACGTTTCTTGATGGAACGCAAAACGATTTGCAAGCAAACGCAGTTTCTTGATGGAACGTGAAATGTTTTGCGAGCGAATACAAAGTTTCTTGATGGAACGCAAAACGATTTGCAAGCAAACGCAGTTTCTTGATGGAACGTGAAATGTTTTGCGAGCGAATACAAAGTTTCTTGATGGAACGTGAAATGGTTTGCGAGCGAATACAACGTTTCTCGAGGGAACGCAAAATATTTCGCCAGCAAACGCAGTTTCTTGATGGAACGCGAAATGTTTTGCGAGCGAACACAACGTTTCTTGATGGAACGCAAAACGATTTGCAAGCAAGCGCAGTTTCTTGATGGAACGTGAAATGTTTTGCGAGCGAATACAAAGTTTCTTGATGGAACGCAAAACGATTTGCAAGCAAACGCAGTTTCTTGATGGAACGTGAAATGTTTTGCGAGCGAATACAAAGTTTCTTGATGGAATGCAAAACGATTTGCAAGCAAACGCAGTTTCTTGATGGAACGTGAAATGTTTTGCGAGCGAATACAAAGTTTCTTGATGGAACGCGAAATGTTTTGCGAGCGAACACAACGTTTCTTGATGGAACGCAAAACGATTTGCAAGCAAGCGCAGTTTCTTGATGGAACGTGAAATGTTTTGCGAGCGAATACAAAGTTTCTTGATGGAACGCGAAATGTTTTGCGAGCGAATACAAAGTTTCTTGATGGAACGCAAAACGATTTGCAAGCAAACGCAGTTTCTTGATGGAACGTGAAATGTTTTGCGAGCGAATACAAAGTTTCTTGATGGAATGCAAAACGATTTGCAAGCAAACGCAGTTTCTTGATGGAACGTGAAATGTTTTGCGAGCGAATACAAAGTTTCTTGATGGAACGTGAAATGGTTTGCGAGTGAATACAACGTTTCTCGAGGGAACGCAAAATATTTCGCCAGCAAACGCAGTTTCTTGATGGAACGCGAAATGTTTTACGAGCGAACACAACGTTTCTTGATGGAACGCAAAACGATTTGCAAGCAAACGCAGTTTCTTGATGGAACGTGAAATGTTTTGCGGGCGAATACAAAGTTTCTTGATGGAACGCAAAACGATTTGCAAGCAAACGCAGTTTCTTGATGGAACGCGAAATGTTTTACGAGCGAACACAACGTTTCTTGATGGAACGCAAAACGATTTGCAAGCAAACGCAGTTTCTTGATGGAACGTGAAATGTTTTGCGGGCGAATACAAAGTTTCTTGATGGAACGCAAAACGATTTGCAAGCAAACGCAGTTTCTTGATGGAACGTGAAATGTTTTGCGAGCGAATACAAAGTTTCTTGATGGAACGCAAAACGATTTGCAAGCAAACGCAGTTTCTTGATGGAACGTGAAATGTTTTGCGAGCGAATACAAAGTTTCTTGATGGAATGCAAAACGATTTGCAAGCAAACGCAGTTTCTTGATGGAACGTGAAATGTTTTGCGAGCGAATACAAAGTTTCTTGATGGAACGTGAAATGGTTTGCGAGTGAATACAATGTTTCTCGAGGGAACGCAAAATATTTCGCCAGCAAACGCAGTTTCTTGATGGAACGCGAAATGTTTTACGAGCGAACACAACGTTTCTTGATGGAACGCAAAACGATTTGCAAGCAAACGCAGTTTCTTGATGGAACGTGCAATGTTTTGCGGGCGAATACAAAGTTTCTTGATGGAACGCAAAACGATTTGCAAGCAAACGCAGTTTCTTGATGGAACGCGAAATGTTTTACGAGCGAACACAACGTTTCTTGATGGAACGCAAAACGATTTGCAAGCAAACGCAGTTTCTTGATGGAACGTGAAATGTTTTGCGGGCGAATACAAAGTTTCTTGATGGAACGCAAAACGATTTGCAAGCAAACGCAGTTTCTTGATGGAACGTGAAATGTTTTGCAAGCGAATACAAAGTTTCTCGAGGGAACGCAAAATATTTTGCCATCCTTACTTGAATGTGGCAAGGAGCTAATGTTAAAATGTCAAGATTTTCAGTAAATAAGACTGAAATTTTGGTCTGTTCCTCACATAAATGTATCATAAAGCTTCAGAAGACTTCTGGACTACTTTTATGATGCTTTTATGTCCTTTAAGAAGCCTGAAAGCCTCAGTAACGATTCATTCCAATTACATGGTAAAAGCAACAAATACAATTCTCTTCAGAAGACAGAAAATCAATACCATTTTTGAGTCTAAGATAATTTCTTTAATAAATTATAAAGTTCTTCTCCGATGATAAAATCTTGACTTTAAGTGGCCACATAGTATGTTCTAATTGGTGTATTGCATAATGTGCAGGCAGAGGGATTTCTAAAACACAACTAATAAGGAGAACTCCCGACTACAGGTTCATCCCATTAAATGCCTGAGATCTTTTCAATTTTTAATTAACACTAAGTTCATTACTTTCCACATAATTAAGATGCATGCCATTACTTTGCATGCAGAACACCGTTAAATGAACCCAGGAATCAATAGAATGACCGATCCAAATGCAGATGTTTTTTTTAAAGTTGGCGAACAATCAAAGGTTACTCAGTCCTTGATCAATGCGGTCCCGTGTTCACCGAGTTCTCCACAGGGGCCCGTCTGGCAGCTGTCAGTGATCTGGGTGGGAACGCGTGTCAGGACTGGATCCCTCGGGAGATCCCAGATCACCTTCACCACAAAAGATTTAATCAGTCCGCACCCGGGCCCTTCGATACCCTCACGCTAAACCCCAGCAGTACAGCAACACAATTAAGAGGTGTAAATTGGAGAACGGCTGCTGGGGTCGTGAAGCACCGGGACCTTGATTGAGCCGGACGGGATTTTAATCATTGCACGTTTAAGACACACTTCAGCTTTCACGGGCAACTGTGAAATCAATTTCTACACCATGTCGGAGTGCCGCGGGGGCTGGTACTCGAATATCTGCTGAATATTCATGGAAGTTCTTGTCCCGACTGAAAAAAATGCAGTGTGGAGATGCTTGATGAGGCACAGCTGAACTTATCATTGAGACAAAAACACACTGATGAGGGTTTGTTTTTCTTTACTTCATGCTACACTGATATCGTCTCAACAACCTCAAAGAATTCTGGCTATAAGTCTGGAATATATAATGAGGGAACATAAAAAATGTCAGTTTTTAGAAAATGATTCTGCATTCCACTATAGATCACTTGAGGATTATGGAGTCACGTTCGTGTAACTGTGGAAGTTGCCTCAGGTCTTTCTACAACACTGTTACATACTGAATGCTTACAAATGCATAGAATCAAAAAAGAAAATGAAATTTCTGAAATTCACCACTAGAGGGCACACTGTTCATTTCCTGGAGGACATGCTCAAAACATTCATCCATTAGATGCCATTTTAAAAATAACTGCTCTACAAACATTATTTTTAACTAGATTTGTTTTACATGTAACGAAATGTAAATATTAATAATGACATAGTATTAATTATTCATATTAATATCAATAGTTATTATTAAGCTGTTAAAAAAAAATTACATTCAAGAAGTGTGCATTAGTATTACTCAGAAATAACGCCAGGTTGTGTACCGTGGGCTTGATAAAGTTACCATTGTTAGGTTTATTCCTCATTAAATATATAAATAGTTCTTTGTTCATAATTCCCACCAGTTTTAAGCACACAGACCATTAGTCGCCTTTGTGAGGGCACACAGTGAGCAGTTGTGTGTGAATATCATGGGAGTTCTGTTTCCTCTGCACTGAAAACAGGAGCGAGGCTGTACCTCGCTAATTGGAGGCAGTCGAGCCGAAATCCTTAATTAACTGTCTGAGCATCACTGAAGTTAATTAGAGAACAAGCTCTGCTAAACCACAGCTCATGACACATGAACAGAAGACAATACATTTGATACAAACCAATGGTGTCCACAGATTTCTTGCAAAACACATACAAAAGCAAGCTCAGACGTGCAGCCTTGTTTTCTTGTTAACGTGTTTGCACCTCGTTACAAAAAAAAGCTTTCTGGTTTCAGTAGTGAGGAAACCTGGAACAATTATGAGCTGTAATGCATTCATTAGTGATGCAATAATAGCTTTTGTTCCTACAGTGATTAAAATAAAAATGAAAAAAGAACTAAATAATACTAATATATTGGCCAGAATATGAGCTTTTATAATCTCCTCCATAATTAATGTAACATCTAATATTAATTAAGTCTCTTGTTGGATGATTGTATAATGTAGTATTGCTTAATATTGATGTAATTGTGCTTAGGTTCAGTTGTTACTCACTGTTGTTAGGGTTGTCTCCTATGATATGGTGCCGCCCACTCCAGTACCAGAGTAGCAGAGTGGCGTCTCTGGATCCCGACACAATGTAGCAGTCGCCTCCGATGTAAGACTCGGAGCGTGCCAGACATGTGACCACGTCCCAGTGACCGAACACTATCTGGGTGAGCTTGCCTGCAAACAAACACACGGACAATTCAGAGCACAAATATGTTGGTCAGACCATTACACATATTGTCCACTCATTTCAATGTAATGAAAGTGAATGAAGACAGGGGATGGAAAATTACAAAGAAGAACCATAGACGTATCACAGAATTGCACTATGAGAGTCTTCTAATAACATTTCATGAGAGTTCTAGAGAGATTTTTTTTTTTGTCATGACAATTCTGGTGTATGGCATGGTAATGTTCATATGTTTGGTGTTGGAGGAATAGATCTGCTACTCTGCTGCTGCTGTGAGCAAGTAAGACATGCTGCTGCTGTACAATATAACACACATGAATTACCCATAGCAGATCTATACAGGTGGAGCTGGGGAAGGAGGAGGGTTTCTGAAAGCGCTGCACTGCTATAGAAAATGCTGACTAAGTATTTGAAGGTTGAGCAGCGAGCTCATTGGCTACTGACACATCAGGAACCAATCAGCTGTGCCCTATAGAGAATGATGTGATCGCAAGAAGATTGAGTTAAGGACCTATCAGCCTGCGCCATCTAGAGTTTCATGACAGAACTTTGTATGTGTAAACAACTTATTATTTTCTGATCTTTTTAATGAATCAGTTGATTCAGTTCACATAACTGATCTACAAAATGATTCATTCACAAATCAGAGTTCAACTCATTGACCCGATCCGTTTGAAGAGAATTAACAGGCTACTGAAGGGGAAGATAAACAGTAAATAACGACTTAAATTTCACACAAAGCCATCGTATGGCTTCAGAAGTATAACATACGGTACAAACTACGGACTACTTTCAGGATACTTTTATACTTTTAGTAAATGATGAAAAAAAGTTACATTTTGGGTGAACTATTACCTTAAAGTCCAATGAGTGTCTCTTACCTGTGTCTGACGAGTAAACGCGGAAACTCTTGTCCCAGAAACCACACACCAGGATGTAGCGGTTGTCTGCCGTCACCACAAAACACTGAGTGTTGATCTGAATGCTCTGGTCAACCAGGTCAGTGATTTGTCGCTTGTTTGTGCCCGAGTTGTTCGCTGGAATAGACGTTTACAGAGTTTTGAAATCATTTGATTAAAAAAAAAAATGACCTGCATAATAAAAGTCTAGTTTATTACAATCTTCAAGAGATTCAATACACACTTCTGTTTCAGAATTTGGGGTCGGTACAATGTTTTTAATGTTTTTGAAAAAAGTATCTTATGTCACCCAGGCTGCATTTACTTGATCAATAATTCTGTAAAAATTCTTTAAAAATTCTGTAATATTGTGAAATATTATTAGGATTTAAAATAACTGTTTTATATTTTAAAATGTAATTTATTCATGTGATGACAAAACTGAATTTTCAGCAGCCATTACTCCAGTGATTCATTGCAATCTTTTTTTTAGGATTCTTTGATGAATTTAAAGTTAAAAAGTATATTATTCATTTTAAATAGAAATCATGTTTAACATTCAAATATCTTTATTGTCACTTATCCCACAATCCTGTGCTTTCCATTTTGTGACAGTTGAGCTAAAAATATAAAAATGGCATCTGAAAGTTGCGGTTGGTGGTCAGTTTGGGTGTAAGTGTACGTTTTCTCTAGTTCTCTCTATTCTGCTGTGGATCATTAAACAGTTGCGTTGCCTCAAAAGTCTGTCCGAAATCAGTTTCATAATGTGCCTTTGTGCGCAAACGCTGCCTATAAAGTCATTGCCTGATAGGACAGCGAGACAAAGAGTCAGCTGCCTAAGCTTTCGGTAGCAGACACTATATAACAAACATGTTGCAAAATGACAGTTTTCTAACAAGTCTTCCAAACACTCTCCACATCTGCTATTGGTTGGAGAAACAGAGAGTCCCACCCCAATCTCATGGTATGGTTGAATCAGTGTTGCTGTGTTGATTTAGGTGGGATACTCATCAAAATAGAGCAATGTTTTTAAGGCACCACAAGGCCACTTTTCAGGGAACCTGAACCTCAAACCTACTGTTTGAACTGATCTCTTAATTTAGTTAAGGTTGGGACCGAATAAAGTATTTAACAACAACAACAACAAAACCAGTCAAACCCACCAATCAGCGAGTCCATCTCAATGGGGAGATGATGGGCCTGCTCTAGTGAATATCCTGGAGCTCCTCGAAGACCTGTCTCACACACACAGAGACAGTAAAAAAAAGAAGTAAAAAAAACACATTGTTCAGTACCTTCACCATTATTTTCAAACACACACACACACACACACACACACACACACACACACACACACACACACACACACACACACACACACACACACACACACACACACACACACACACACACACACACACACACACAGTTGGGTTTCATGTTTTATGGGGACTTTCCATAGACATAAAGATTTTTATACTGTAAAATCTGTATCTTCTATCCCTACACTAACCCTACCAATAAACAAAAAGTTCAAAAATACATCACTTAGTTTGATTTATAAGCTGTTTTCCTCATGGGGACCACAAAAAAAGGGACCACAAAAAAGGCCCCACAAAGACAAGAATTTCAGATATTGCCATTTTGTGGGGACATTTTGTCCCCATAATGTAGGGTTTACCAAAAAAAGTTCTTCCTCAATAATTTTGTCTTGTTCTCCAGTACAAATATCTAAACATTCTTAAACCAAGATACATTTACTTGAGAAGCAAAATTACTTTGTCTTGTTTTGTTTTTTATATCAAAAAGGGAAAATGTATTTATTTTTCTTACCCCACTCCGAGGCATTTTTTTCTTGTATTAAGCATACATTCTTATTTAGATTTTTTTTTTTTTATAAATCTGAAAACATCTTCATTTCGTCATTTTGATTCTCAAGTAATTGTATCTTGATTTAAGAGTGTTTAACTGCAATTTGTACTGCAAAACAAGACAAAAGAAAAACTTTTTTACAGCGCACCCTTACAAATGTCCTCACGGAAACACCTGTCCTGGTGTCACAATCAACTCCACTCCCTGACCCGTCCCATTTGACATTGGGGCCTTATGAAGACCCACCAGCCAGATCTCCATGGTGCTTATTGATTTCTCCCCCTGTCCTGTGTCAGACAGGCCAGAGCTATAGCACCCCTGAGGCAGGCCTACAAGGCAGTGATCGCCATTTTGAGCTCAACGTGGTGGCCTTATTATTTCGGGGGACCCACACACACACACACACACACGTGCGTCCGGAGAGGGCTGGTCCTGCAGCTGCAGCCATTAGTAGTGTGAGAGAGCGAGGTTGCCACATTTGGTCCTGACATCACTATGTGTTGCCGTGACAGCTGGGGAGGTGTGAGGCGAAAGGAGAGGCCGTGATAGGCTAATTTAGCCAGTCGCCACAGCGCCCGACCTCTGACCTGCAGGTGAGGGGGGCTCCGGGGGAACGGCTAGTTGGATAATGTTGTTCACACATGGCCAAGTGGTAACATGTGGAGTTAATCTGGGTTTTTGTTTGGGTGTGAGGAGAAATGTTTTAGGAGAAATTAAGAAATTAGCTGGTTAGTTAGCATATACTGTAGTATGCACACAGATTGGCACTCACCCACTGTGTTGTGCCAGCGGTTGACGGCGAAGAGCCGGCTGCAGGTGATGGTGACGACGGCGGGGAGGGTCAGGTGGGGCAGCGTGTTGGCGGCCACATGAGTGACGGGAGAGTTGGAGGGAAACTTCAGCACCATGATGACATCCTGCTGCATCTGATCCTTAAACATGAGCGGACTCTGCGGAAGGAAACACTGTTGAACAGAGAAAGCAAAGGAAGAGAAGGATGGAAAAGAGGGAGGGAAGGGAGAGATAGATGAGGAGAGGTTGTTAGCGGAGAGGAAAGTGGTAAAAAAAAAAAAAAAAAGAGTTGGAACAGAGGAAAGACTGTGGTAGTTTAGGAGGAGAGTCATGGAGAAGGGGCCTTTAAAGGAATACATTTTTGTATTTATTTATTTATTTATTTGATTATAATACAGTAAAAATAGTAACAATGTGACTTTTTTTAGAATTAAAATAATGATTTTCTATTTTACTATAGTATAAAATGTAACTGATGATTTGATGCTCAAGAAACATTTATTATTATCAATGTTGAAAACAGTTGAGCTGCTTAATATTTTTGTAGAAATTGATACATTATTTGAAAATTTTTTGATGAATGGAAAGTTCAAAAGAACAGCCTTTGTTTTAAATAAAATAATTTTGTAACAATGTAAAAGCGTTTACAGCCAATTTAATGAATCTTTGCTGAATAAAATGATGAATTTCTTTAAAATCAAAATATACAACAGTAAAATGTATAATAAAATAATATAGCCTGGATAAAACACACACACACACACACACACACACACACACACACACACACACACTTTAAATAGACGTCACAGTGATGTAAACGTGCTATCTGGGGGAATTTGTGGGTTTTACTCAAACTCATTTGACGATTAATACTTAAAGCATTAGGCTGCACACATTTATTTTGGAATATAAACAAGCACTAATAATACATTTAGTATTGACAGCATTACAACATTCACTTTGTAAACTTCAGTGTGATTGTTATGACGGATGCTTGATTGAGATAAGAAGGAGTATTCAGGTGCGAGGACTCAAAAGGCCAGTAGGGAGCACTGTTCTCCCGACACAACTATCTTCTGAGCCTCTGTGATGGAGTTGTGTGCTCCTGGAAGTATGCCAGCTCTTTCTGACATGTATTTGTGTTAGGGACGTGGAAGTAGCAGCACTTGACTTCGGCGCAAGTAAGGTCCAAACTCCAAATTGGTTAAAGCCTACAGTTTCAAAGAGGAGATTGACAGAAATGCTCTGGCACCACTGAAACACCACTCCTGCGGTAGCTGATTAAATATCGAGACACAATAGCTGTCATTTGACAGTGTATTATCATCAGCTGGACATGTTAATAAAATCATCAGTGTTGAGGAAGCTACTGAACCCAAACTACAGTGAAGCTACTATTTAGAAAAAGTAGCGAGCTAAATTACAAGCTAATAAAGTTTTATGAAGTAACTGCCTACACACACACACACACACACACATGCACACAATATTATAGAAAATAGGAATAGGACTGTTAATAATAATATTAACAATGGTGTGTGTGTGTGTACATTTTATTCAAATGATTTAATTTTATAATATAATTTATAATGTATTATAAATCTACTACAATGAACCATATTTTGAACAAGTAGAAAACAGTAGCTTGTAATGGAGGGAATATGTGACTTCTAATGGTTCCATTATGGATTCATGAACCAACCAAATGAACCATTTCCCTAGAATAAATCGGCCCTCCCACGCTAACGGGAGTGGAAAGTTCTGTGCATGATCTATTGACGACACGCAAATTAAAGAACACAGACACAGCCGGATCATTTTCATTATGACCAACACAATCTACCAAGAGCAGCGCAAATAAGCGTCTGGTTTAAGACATGCTTTTTTTGGTCTTTAAATAATGGCGCGAATACCAGTAAATCGACTAGCGCAAACCTTAGTAAATCACCTTGCGTGATTCATTTCAATACTCTCCTCTCATAAATGTTCCGTTTGAAAGGGAAAGTCCGACAAATGCATATGCAATAACGTCAGCCGCAAAAATAACCCTGTCAACACCTTTTCAGCGCTAATTTTTTAGTAAAACATGACAGTAGTTTGCGCTGGAGCAAGCTGTTAGTAAATCTGGCCCTAAGTGTTTTGTCATTTATTTTGTCATGTTTTGAAAAAGTAGATTATTTTACTGGGAAAATACATTATATTGAAAACATGCAGTCAAATGAATACATTTTAAATGTAGTTAAACTAGTTTTGTCACAATATTTAGTGACTGATCACACAACAGCAGATTGTTCTGAACCATGACTGCAGAAGTTGTGGGCATATGGAAGTGAGACTGCTGTGTTGGGTGTTGGGGAGCGGTCCGAAGGTCAGGCGTCGCTGCCCTTGTTCCAAATAATAACTTCCCTACTGCCTGGCAGAAAAAAAAAAAACACAACAAACACGCACACACTGATTTTATTACACACACACACACACACGCTGTTCTCACCAGGTGCATGGCGGAGCTACGGGGAGGATGTGGCTCGATGAGCAACTGAGATGGCGTCTGTCCAACACTTTGGATCTGAGCCTCGGTGGCCTGCAGCAAAAGAGACAGAAAGATACAGAGGAAAAGATAGATGGAGAGAGGGAGGAGAGAGAGAGAGAGAGAGAGAGCAGGCTGTCAGTATCGATACGCATCAAAGTGATGGGTCAATGCGTTACTTGACAATGCAAGCAAATCCCCCCCCAGCCTTGTAGGGGGGAGGGGGTTGGTGACTATGAGTGGGTGAGTTCCAAAACCCAAAACTACCCCCACCCCTGCCCCCTTCAAAGCCTGCAGAGTCATCCAAGTGTTAGTATGGAAGAGACAAGCCTTTCCTTATTAACATGCTTCAGTTAACCGTTCCCATTTCCAGGAGCAGGGTCCACGTACACCCCCCTCACCCACCCTTCGTGAGCAGACGTTAACCTGGACTGACGCACAGCCAGGACTGCGGCAGAACCCTCCCTCTCAGATGTTATTGTGCCGGAGACAAAGGGCAGAAAGAGCACACACACACACACACACAATATTATATAAAATAGGAACAGCATTATTAATAATAATATTAATACTAACGGTACATTAAAGATCACAAAGACACCACAAAAAGGATAATACTAGAGTCAGATAAATACTATATAAATCATTATGATGTCATTTATATTTGGACATTTTATCCAAGGCAACTTACAAACGAAGAATATCAGAAGCAACTCAGAAACAACCTCATAATGCCACAATATCAAGTTTCAAGACTAAGCTAAAGTTGTACAAAAATGAGAGTAGAAGTTCTATATACTCATATACTATATAGAAATAATTATATACAGTACTGTGCAAAAGTCTTAGGCATGTTAATATCCCCCACCCCCCGTCCCCCCCAAAGAAATGTTTTTAAGTCAGTTATTTATATATTTTGCTGTAGTGTGTCAGTAGGAAATATCAGTTTACATTTCCAAACATTCTTTTTGCCATTAATTGTAATAATCCAGTGAGATTTCTGTATGCACAAGGAGTCTGACAGCAGCCGGTATGATCTGATCTCACCATCATCGAGTCCGTCTGTGATTACATGAAGAAACAGAAGAAACTGAGACAGACTAAATCCAGAAGAACTGCGGGAACGTCTCCAAGATGCTTGAAGAAACCTTCCTGCAAAGCTACAGTACTGTGAAAAGTACTGGCACTTGTGTTAAAATGCTGTAAAGTGAGAATGCTTTCAAAAATAAAATCACAAATTGAATTTATTTATGATTTAACTTCTATTAACTAATTCAAATCAATACATGGTGTAGCAACCCTTTGCGTTTAAAACGGCTTTTGTCCAGGTACACTTGCGCATAGTTTTTCAGGTAGCTTTGCAGGAAGGTTTCTTCAAGCATCTTGGAGACGTTCCCGCAGTTCTTCTGGATTTAGTCTGTCTCAGTTTCTTCTGTTTCTTCATGTAATCACAGACGGACTCGATGATGGTGAGATCAGATCATACCGGCTGCTGTCAGACTCCTTGTGCATACACAAATCTCACTGGATTATTACAATTAATGGCAAAAAGAATGTTTGGAAATGTAAACTGATATTTCCTACTGACACACTACAGCAAAATATATAAATAACTGACTTAAAAACATTTCCTTGGGGGGATGGGGGGTGGGGGATATTAACATGCCTAAGAGTTTCGCACAGTACTGTACACTCAAATACTATAGAAAATGCAGTTATTGTACAATAACCTCTATTCACTGACAAATCTGTGAATGTTCATTTTCAATTCCTGCATGCAAAAAAAAAAAAAAAAAACTGAATTTTGAATTAAAAATTTTGAATTAGAAATTTCTGAACAAAGATTTGCTGTTCAAGTCATGTCAAAATTATCATAGTTGACTAGTAATTTCACACAAAACTCTTAAATTCATAATGGGGCAATTGACATGAAATACACTATCGTTCAAGGATGCATTAAATTGATCAAAATAATAATGTCACAAACAATTATATTTCAAATAAATACTGTTCTTTTGAACTTTCTACTCAACAAAGAATTCTGAAAAAAAAAAAAAAAAGTGTATTAAGCAGTCAACACTGATAATAATAAGACATGTTCTTGGTCAGCTAATGATAGATAGAATCATAATAGAATGATCATGTGACACCGGATCATGTGACTGGAGAAAGGAAAGAAATTACATTTTAAAATAAGTTAAAATAGAAAACAGATATACAAATACAGAATAGCAACTATTATTGTTTTACTGTATTTTTTTATCAAATGCAGCCTTACTGACCCCAAACTTTTGAACGCTACCGTAATTTTGGGCAACAGTCCATCTAAAACCATTTTAACCAAGCTTGTTGCCAAGTCACTATGTTTAAAGTTTACTTATCGTGTTACAATTACGCATAAAGATTTAGGTTTCTTTTTGCCTGTTATGTGATTTGAGCCACAACTCAGATGAAGGGTCAAAACAATTGAAGAAAGCCACTCATTTTTCAGTCCTCACACATCCCTCATGTTATGTAACGCTGACAGACGCATGTCGCTGTGAGTGTGTTGGTTATTGATAGAGTGTACGTTTGCGGTTGTTTGTGTATGTGTGTGGAGCCCAGGAGTGTGCCACTGTGCACGCTAGCATTGACAGACACCTACAAGCTCCCCTCGGCTGTTCTGAGGCTCTGATCCCATCAATCTTTCCTTCCCGCGTGGAGCGCCTCCCACAGTCTAACAGAACAGCTCTCCCTCAGTGCTCTGAAGCCTGGATTCTCACGTCAGATCAAACGTCCCCGCGCCGTCCAGATCAGCATGTTAAACATGTCACATGACCTACACGCTTAGAATCGGAACCAATCTGAATTCTAATCTCACTACATTCTAAATTGCAGTTTGGAGAAACGTGCGACATCATATGCCTTTCACTTTCAGAGTTTCTTTTAAAATAGTTGGTTTTCCAAAGCATTTCACTTCAAAGTCAGCACAAAATCTAAACGGACTCACAGTCTAAATTCTCTCAACGAATACCCCATTTCACTTACATGATTAGAATGGTGTGCAAATTGTGTTTCACGTCGACTTCAAAGCACTTTGGCAGCAGCGAAACAAACCCACAGAATTATAATCATTAGTGCAGCTGAAACGTGAGAAACAGTAAACTAGTTCTCACTGAAATATATAGTTCATCACACGTAAACGATCTTATCTAAGCCTGACCATGTTGGCAAAATGTGACACAAGCAGACCTCTCACGACTCACAGCAATCACATTTGGCAACAATTAAACATCAGTCTGTGCTGTTTTTACGATGCTGTCTGTCAAATAATAATGCGCTCACATTATAGCTATTTTAGGTTAGACTCAGGAACAGGGGTCAAAATGTCTGCTCAAATAATGTAATCTGATCTGAAGATCTGAGAGAAACAGGCAGCCATGTGGAAAGTATCACTATATTTCTGCCATCCAACAGTGAAGGAAAGAACGAGAGGGAAAAAATCATTCTAGAAGTCCAGAAATATGAATATAAATGGTCAATATACTTCATATCAAAACGAAATATATATAAAAAGAAGTCTATTATGTTCATCAATGCTGCATTTATTGATTCAAAATAACAGTAACATTGTGAAATATTATTACAATTTTCTCATTTATTATATTTTAATATATTTTTTCCCTGTGATGGCAAAGCTGAATTTTTCCAGTCTTCAGTGTCACATGATCCTTCTAATATGCTGATTTTGTGCTCTGCTGCTTCATTTTTTTTTGTGAAAACCGTGATTTCTTTTTTACAAATATAAAAATTCAAGAGAAGAAAAGTATTTGAAATTGAAAAATGACTAAATCTTACTAAACCACTTAATGATTTATCGTTTGTTACGTGAGGCAAAAGAAGTTCAACTCAAGGATAAACTGAGGTTAAACACAGCTTATGCTCACATATTTGAAGACTGCTATTGAATCATTGAGGATAAACGTCATATCATGTGACTACGCATTACTTTACAGAGAGTTTACGACCTATGACCTACGATCTACGTTCTGCCTTAAGAACAAATGGTGCAACTGAATAGAGTTACAAACTAGCTAGTAGTTACTAGTGTGGACTTTACGTTCCAAATGAAGTAAGAACTTACGAATGGCTGGTGCAACCCTACTCAACACTTTAACTTCTAGAATGTAAAGTCCAGAAAAACATTATGCATTTATAGCAACACCTTGTTATACATCCAATTCTGACAGATTATGTCTTGCCAAAGCTCCAGCTAAGGTTATGTGAGAGACACGTCCTTTAAATCATCTCAATGTTGTCAACTGACCCAAAATGTCAACCGGTTGATCATCTCAGCTCTGGAGATAAAAACACACTTTATCACAAACAGAAATCAGTAACTCATAACTGGCAGTTCATTACGATAATCCACTTTAAGCCCCTGCTCTTTACAACAGATAAGAAACACCTCTTGCATAAGCTGTGCGGTGATTGTCTCCCCCTGAGCTTTAAGCCGTCATGCTTAGATGGACATAAAACATCCATCATAACCTGTGGCATGTCAATCACAGATTCATCTTTGTGTCAGGTTAGATGTGCAAGTATGTCAAAATCTGATGTTTACCTCAGGTTCTCAGAGAAGCATAAATATATACATTTTAGGTGTGAGTTTAGTAATGGCAAGTATAGGGTTAAAAAAAAATAGCTAAATGGAAAAGACAGGCCTTTTATATATTCGTGTATGTGGAATAAAGTGCCGTTTACACCAATGCTAATATGTCATTCAAGCTTTCACCACAAATGTATTCAACCATGTTGCCAAATCATTTGCTTAAAAAAGTTTGGACATCTTAATGTATCATTTGGTATCCAATTAAAACAAATCAATGTAGACTTAAAAGTAGGGTGTTTATATCAATTTTTTCAAACACAGACGACTGTGAAAGGATCAAATGCACTATTTCTTAAAGAGACACTCCATTGACATATTCTACTCATTTGTGAATGTATAATTTAATGCTTATTAGTGACGGATAATTCACAAGCAATAAAAATCTGTATCAAAAGATTGCTGGCATGTTCTTCATCCGTAAACGCTGTTTTTCCAGTGACACAACCCTGCCATCTCTAGCCCTGTGACTCCATCATCAACCGCTGCCATTTTGATTTGACTCTGGAACGAGTTATGACCCTTAACTCCAGAGTTTGACATTTTAAGGCCGTAATTGCAGTGCTTAATGTCAGAGCTGTGGATGCACCTGTCAGTGGGGAATGAATCAATAGCCTGAAGGTGACGGTCACATTTCTGAGCGAGATACCATGAGCCGTCTTCCCTCTCTCTCACAACTCAGAAACGCTCAGAAACGCTAGTGAATTTAGCGTACTTGAGGTCAATATATTTTGTCCATGAGGTTATTCCTTTAATGGTTTTAGGTTGAGGGGCATTGGTTAACCACTTGGAAAAATAGAGCAAAAATAAATGAATTCCTTCATGCATTTAAGAAGTCAAGTTGAGGTCAGCTTTCCTCAGCGTTTAAGTGTCTGAATGCCATTTGATAGGTGCTTTGAATGACATAAAAAGCAATATAGACTTTATGAAGAATGGAACATGAAGGCTTCTCAAACTCCAGAACTGACAAATAAAAGCCGGTTTTCTGGCTCTTCCAAGGCTAACAAACCTTGCTGTCAGCTACCATTGCTCTCAGAGTGCTGGACTGCTTGTGAAGAACGCGGCCACATGAAAGAAACATAATTGCTATTGTCTGGGATGTAGAGCTGAATGATGAAAAGCAAAGCTTTCTCCATATTGTTTGATAATTAGCCCCCCTGTTCCGTGAGTGATTTGCATAGTGGTCACTTGACAAATAAAGGCAGTCCTGGAAGTGACAGTATATAAATGACTTGTTTTGCAGACAGCAGATGGTGGGTATCACAGGGAGCAGGAGAGATATAGGGAATGAGAGAGAGAAAAAGAGGAGCAAGGGAGGGAGGTATGGGGTACACACTGCTACAAACACGCTGCCTACCAGCTGCTGCTGTTGAATTGGAATCATATCCACGAACACAATTATGTCTTCTTCCAAACTTCCACTAGTCAATAAAGACTATTGTGTGGAAAATCAATAACATCGATTTACATCCTAATTGCTTGATGAATTCAACTGTAGTCGATAACCAGAAAATAAATAAATAATATATTTGCATTCATGTCAAAGAGTGTTTTTAAATGAATCAACTAAATCCTTACAACTAAAACTATTAAAACATGCTCTTGATAATTAAATATAAAGTAGAGCTGCATGATTCTGGATAAATTGAGAATCATATTTTTTTTGTTTCAAACAGAGATCACTATTCTCCCACGATTCTGAACAGACAACTAAACAGGTTCTGACAAAATGTTAATTAATCTGAATTATTTAAAACACCGAATGAATGATTCAATGACTCACTCAAAAAATACTTCACTTGTTTCATTACTAGATGAATCAGTGTTTTTGAATGAATGTTTTGAATGAATGATTCAAGTCGCCACATGGTGGCGTACAAATGTAATCGATACAATCATTATTTAAAGAGCCAAGTTACTTTCAAAAGGTGATTTGCTCTATTTTGATCGCTTCAAAATAGCTGTTAAGCTGTTTCATGATAACTGGTTTCTCTGGGTCAGCGGCAGCGCGAACACATGGTTTGAATGTTCCGTTGTGATTTTGTCAAAGGTTTAATAGACATAGGCCTAGGCGAATAGTTGACATTTAGGATAGGAATAAGATTGCGTGTCTGAATCGAGATTGCGATCTTTCAACGAATAATCGTGCAGCACTAAAATAAAATTGAAATAAAATATAAATATTGGATGAAAAACATCAACAACAAAAAAACCTGGAAAATGAGAAATGTTGAAATGACCAACTGAAATAACTTGCCAATAAAATAAGTAAAAATTAATTAAAGCGAAATAAAATTAAATAAAACTAATGACAAAAAAGTTTCTAAAACTTAGACTTAAATTTAAAAAGCTGAAAAAAGCTGATTCAGAATATTAATGAATTATATAATAGCATATAAAGTATGCTAAAATAACACTGGTTTGTGCACCATCTATGATAGGATCATAAAAGATAATTAAAATCATGTGTCTAGTTGTGGAAAAGAGTGGTTCTACTTATATGGTCAGATTTTCTAAAATATTTGCCTAGTGGATAATAAAACAGGCAGAAAATTGATGGAGGGACTAGAATATAGAGACTTATTGGAGTCTTTTGACTGTAAGCAACCCCCTAGAAACCACAGAGAACACCCTACCAATGGACTTAAAGTATTTATTTGTCCCTAAAGTGTTACGTTTACCACTCATTCAGAGTAAAATATGCAATGCACAAGAGTAAGCAGTTTGAGTTTCTCTTTCCCAGAGGACATATTTGCATGTCAAGATCTGAATGACACATACTGACAGTCTCTCTGAGATATTCAACTGACACTGGGTTCATTCATGCTTGAACTGCGGTTGACGAATGTTGATATTGCGAGTCTTACGCCATCATTTTTAAACCTGTTGTATCCTGAGACCTTAAAAAAAATGGTTAACCTGCAAATATATAAATAAATAAAAAAAACATCCCATGTCTCTAGCTACATAATGCTAGAATGCATACAGTAGTCCATCTAGTGGTGACATTTATAAAGCATTTAATCCATAGGTGGAAGGTGAACCAACTCCAGGGTAAGGCTAAGGAAATGTAACCTGGAAATCCAGACCTAAATCTGAAAGATTAATGGACTGGCATCGACTAATGAAAATCGGCCAGCTCGAGGGGCGGCACCAAGCATGCATTTGAAAATCTCACTGCACGCAATTGGATAACACTACGTCTACGACCAATCACGACAATAGACGGGGTGACGTATCCAGAGCCCCATACGCTTAGCTACCAGCGGAGCTAACTGGTAGATTAGACTCTTGCCGTATCCGGTCGGCAAAACAGCAAAAACGCCCTTCTTACAAAGGAACGATTCGAGCGCCGTCTTCTGTTCCTCTTTTAGATAAAAAGCCAAGTCTAACTCGTTCATTGTAGCGGCCAAAGCCGCTTCAAACAACTGGTGTTCATCCATAACCATCTTGCAATGTTTACTAATGACTTTGACGTCACAGCGCTGTCGTCATCTGTTTAGCTCGCCTCTGGCCCGCCAATATCAGATAACCCGATGTGATTGGTGCAGCTCGGATACAAGGGCATATTTAATGAGCATCATTACTCGATGCCAGAGTAACTCGCTGAGCAAATTCAACTTGTGCTCTCGCGAGAACTCTGGATTTCCAGGGTAAAGGAAATGCGCTTCCCCTTGAAAACACATTAAATTTCCAAGAAATAGTTTCAGGTTATGTGTCACTGCACAACCTACACATCCAAACATAAACACTCCCGATAAACTATTTGTTATTAACGTGTCTTCATTCACAAACCAAAAGCAAGCACACTATAAGTGGGATTTGGTGTGGAAAGAGCGCTCCCTAAAAGGCTGTCACTCAACTTAGTTAACTGCATTTTCACAAAGTTCCATTATAATCAATGAAGCCCACTCCACAATGAATATCTTATTAACATAATTGTTTGTTATAATAAGAGGACTTGCTTGCGAACTCAGAATCTACTCACCCGAGTTTTTGTTCAGTGCTAACTTAAACACCTCTGATTGGCCATCAAGAAATCAACACATATGTCTGTGATTGGCTACATTGCTCAACTCAGCAAAAGCACGTTGTAAATAGAAACGTTCTCCAGAGCATAGATACGCACTGGATAGTTTGCCAAATATGTTTAGCCCAAATTGCTATTATTACAGAGAAAAGGTGCCCATAACTGCTGATCATTTTTCTTTTCTTTCTAAAAGCAATCAGAAGTAGCAGCAGCAGGAAACGCTAGTCTCAAGTCCGTGGCCAAGGAAAGGCTAAGTCTTGGCCAGCCTTATACACTCCAACACACTCCAACTATGATTTTAACATTCACTGACACAGTCCAATTATAAAAATGGGTAAAAAAAAAGAGATGTTAGCCACAAATCCCAGAAACCTGTTGCCGTTGTCATGGCAACGCCGGGCCGGCGACCTACCTCGCGCAATGGGGGGTCACTGGCGAGGCTGTCGAGGTTGACGGAGCCCTCGTAGGTCAGGTGGTGAAAGACGTTGAGGGCGCGTGCCGCCTCGGGCCCACGTTGTTTGTAGCCAAAAATAAGGTCAATCCACTGGTGCAGCTGACACGACACAAACTCGCTTTCCAGAGCCTGTCAAAGAAAGCGGGGCAATTAGAGGTGAAAGGTACACGTACACAACACGAACACAAACACACACAGACGTACAGACACAAACACACAAGCACTAGACAAACATACACTCTGGGCGATGCTTCTTCAGGAGACTGCAATAGCCTGAGCCCATCATCAAAGTGTAAATAAATAAACTTGTGTTCAATATTTTAACAGCTGTCTTTCCATAAAATATGATAGCTGCACTTCTTGAAGCTCAATAATCTAAATCAACAATATACAGTGGCTCTAAAAGTATTTGGACACACTTAACAACAAGATCAACAATATAGTCTCTCTCATGCTCACAAAGGCTGCATTTATATTGTCAGAAATACAGCAAAACCAGTCATTGTTGTTAAATATTAGTATTACTATTTTAATTTTTAAATGTAATGTATTCCTGTAATTGTAAAGCTGAATTTTCAGCATCATTAGTCCAGTCTTCAGTGTCACATGATCCTTCAGAAATAATTATGATATGCTGATTTGATAAAAAAAAAAAAAAAAAAAAAAAAAAAAAACACTTATTATTATCATTAAACATTGAGTTGCACTGCATAAGTTGCACTGCTAAATATTTTTTGAGGAAACTGTGATGCATTTTTTAGGATTATTTAATGAATAAAAAGTTCAAAAGAACAGCATTTATTTTGAACAAGAATTCTTATACACTATAAATGTCTTTACTGTAACTTTTGATCATTTTAAAGCTTCCTTGCTGAATAATAGTATTATTTATTTTTAAAGAAATGCAGTAGTAGATTTTTTTTTTTTTTTTTTTAATAATGGTCAGTTATGAATTCAAAGCATTATTCTTTTCCAATAGGGATCTAGATTCTGCCTGCTATGGAATGGCAATGCTTAAAGATGCACATTCTTTATTATAGGCATCAAACACCATTGACAGGTAACAAAGGGGAAAAAAAGAAAGATGGAACAAATAACACAGAATGGCACACAAATACACACTTTTCTCTTCCTCTCACACACAAACACACCCAGGGACCCGCTGCTGGATTTTACACACTCACTCTCACATCAGAAATAACAGCTATTACCAACAGAGCAAGCCGTGGAGCGCAGGGGCCGAGTTACCCCCAGGGCATGTCATTACAATCGAAAGTGACACATGCAAAGATGGGAACACTAAGTGAAAGAAAGAGAGGAAGAAATGGCAGAGAGAGAAAGGGAGCACAGAGACAAGGAGGGAAAGAGGGGATTAAATGAAACGGAGAGAAAGAGAGCAGCAGAGAGAGAAAAAGAAAGGACAAGATCTAAGGGCAAAACCGAGCCGTAGCCTGTTTAAAAATGTATGTGCTATTCAACTAACGTAAAATTCTGTGAAAAACACCAGTCGTTCCAACAAACCAAAGAATCACATTCAAAATATCTACAAAATGAAATTAATATTCATTGAAACGTTCGTAATCATTTCTGTGTGCCCAGTGTATGACCAAATATATAAAAACAAATGTCATGTTGATCTAAAAACCATGTATGATTTGATTTTCCTTCTACCATGGAACACAAAAATATATTTTACAGAATGTCCAACATGGTGCGTCAAGATGTCTGGTGTCAATGATATCAAATCAGCTTCAAAAGGAGATTTGAGATCTATACAACAACAGGAAGGTTTTCAGCAAATATAGACTTTCGATCTATTCCTCACAAAAAGCTTTCACACAACTTCAGAAAACTTGGAAAATATCATACCAATTGTATGGACCAGTTTTATGGTACTTTAAAGGTGTTTTTTTTTTTTTTTTTGTCATAACCTAAGCAGACTTATGTAAGTATCAAAAATGAATCAGTGAATCATCCATGTGATCAGTGAACTTTTCAATTACACGAATTTCAATGAAAAAGTTCATCACTAAAATTCATCACTAGCTACAGTTGAAAAAATTCCGAAGCTAAAACAAATGATTTGCTTGAAAAAAACTTCTCTTATGAGTAATTTTTTAATGAAATCCAATATTGCTCAAAAGTGCTAAATTAATTGTAAATGAAACTGAATCTGAATTGTTAAGAGGAATCAGAAGAGCACACAGGACTTTCTGCTAAACTTCTTTTTTTAGAGCAAATGAAGTTAATATGAATTATAAAACTGTCTAAACCAGTGTGGAGATGTCTTATCCAGAATACTTACACCAGATTTTGTTAAATTACGAGGACACACCAAATCAATGATTTTGAGGCACTATACAAATGCTGTTAAGGAAAAAGGGACCAAACTGTGAGACGTGAACACATTTTTGCATCATTTAAGGCTCATGTCAGGTCGTCATGTCAAATATTCTGAGGTGTTTTGACATCCTCAAGCCCTTTCTTTAAGAAAATATTGCATTAACAGACAGGTATTGTTTGATCTTTGGATATGTCCATGTAGGCTATATGTGTGAGTGCGTGTGTCTGAATAGTTGAATGTGTTAAACCAGGAAAAAAAATGAGGCCGGAGGAAAGGTCACCTCCACAAAACACACACACACGCACACACGCACACATACACCCAAGCACTGTCACTGCAGCTGAAAAGGTCAAGTGTGTTTGCTGTAGTGCTTTTTCCTCGGGCAGTATGGCCCCCAACACACATCTAATACTTTGATTTGGCAGCAGTTTTGATACACAATCAGTAGCTTTAAATGCATAAACACACACAATATTAAATTACACACCCTGCAGCATAGGCTATACAGTGTGTACAGCATGTGCTGGATAGAACCATTATAAAAGGCAGTACACAATTTCGACTCCACCGCAGTCTAGAGGGATTGGTGGACAGGACACACACACACACACACACACACACACACACCCGTGAGGTCCTGTCTGCTGTGAGCCAAATCATGATTGATGAGGCCGGCATTAGGGTAACATTATAAGGGACAGTGGCCGGGCCTGTCCTCCGCGACATCATTCAGGTCAGCGGTAGATTACATTAGTATTGAGCAGTGCACTACGTTACGACCTTCATTGAGGGAAAGCAGAACTCAGAGGACCAGGATGCTGTATCATATGAACGAATGAGTGTGATCTCAGGGGAAAAGATGGAAGGAAATGGATTACAAATTAAATACTGAACTAAGAATTTAAGATAGCAGATTCTATTCAGACATTACATCAGATGATGTAATATCGTCAGCGGAGCAATACGACATCAGTAGGCCTAAGTGAGACCGCTCTTCTGCCACATTTTCTGAAACAGTGAATGTATTCTATCTATCTATCTATCTATCTATCTATCTATCTATCTATCTATCTATCTATCTATCTATCTATCTATCTATCTATCTATCTATCTATCTATCTATCTATCTATCTATCTATGTCTATCTAACTGTCTGTCTGTCTGTCTGCCTATCTATCTATCTATCTATCTATCTATCTATCTATCTATCTATCTATCTATCTATCTATCTATCTATCTATCTATCTATCTATCTATCTATCTATCTGTCTGTCTGTCTGTCTGTCTGTCTGTCTATCTATCTATCTGTCTGTCTGTCTATCTATCTATCTATCTATGTCTATCTAACTGTCTGTCTGTCTATCTGTCTATCTATCTATCTATCTATCTGTCTGTCTGTCTGTCTGTCTATCTATCTATCTATCTATCTATCTATCTGTCTGTCTGTCTGTCTGTCTGTCTGTCTATCTATCTATGTCTGTCTGTCTGTCTGTCTGTCTGTCTGTCTATCTATCTATCTATCTATCTATCTATCTATCTATCTGTATCTATCTGTCTGTCTGTCTGTCTGTCTGTCTGTCTGTCTGTCTATCTATCTATCTATCTATCTATCTATCTATGTCTGTCTGTCTGTCTGTCTATCTATCTATCTATCTATCTATCTATCTATCTATCTATCTATCTGTCTGTCTGTCTGTCTGTCTGTCTGTCTGTCTGTCTGTCTGTCTGTCTGTCTGTCTGCCTGCCTGCCTATCTATCTATCTATCTATCTATCTATCTATCTATCTATCTATCTATCTATCTATCTATCTATCTATCTATCTATCTATCTATCTATCTATCTATCTATCTATCTATCTATCTATCTATCTATCTATCTGTCTGTCTATATTTACTTTCTATTCATTAAAGAATCCAAAAAAAAAAAAAAAAATGTATCATGGTTTCCACAAACAATTTTAGGCAGTGCAATTAGAATATGACAATATGATTACGGATTAATGTGACACAGAAGACTGGAGTAATGATGCTGAAAATGCAGCTTTGCCATTACAGGAATAAATTACATTTTAAAATAGAAATTAGTTATTTTAAACTGTAATAATATTTCACAATATTACTGTTCTTACTGTGTTTTTTAATTAAATAAATACAGCCTTGGTAAACATAAGATACTTCTTTAAAAAAAACTGAACCTAAATTTACATATAAACCAAATAAATGCAATTTCCTAAAGAAAGGATTCTCATAGGTTATTTTAGTAAAAAAAAATAAAACATAAAAAAAAAAAAATATTTCTTCCCCAAACCTACTAAAGGATTTGTTAATGGAATGGTTGAGGAAAAAGACCTGTTAAGAGGATTCGGAATAAGATTTGAAACATTTCCCAGTATACTCAATGCCACATAGAGGAGAGAGCAATGGTTGGGATGGTTAATAGGAACACTGCCTTAGGCTCTGAGATGAGAAGGGCTCACTGAGGTCCTCTGGTTTCTGCAAACTTTGTAAATGACAGAATCTAGGTGCAGATACTGTTCTGGCCTAGACATTAGCCATGTTTATTTTACACAGGATGTCTACAGACAAAGAAAGTTGTAGTTAGGCAGTGAGTTTGACTTACCATCCTGTTGATCCTGACAAAGTCCTCTGGTTTCTTTGCCCAAGCTGGTAGTTCTACATCACAAACAGGAACACCGTCATCCCTGTCACCCAGACAGTAGCCATTACTGTTCACAAACATCTCTGGCAGGTAGTAGAACTCAGGGATCAACTCCTATGAGGTGGAGAGGAAGAGGACAGGTGGGAGAGAAAAAGCAAAAGAAGCTCAAATCAAATCCAAACATTTCCAAAATAGATGTATTAATATTGTATAGGGATACAGTGGAGTTAAAATGTACATGCAAAAATAGTAAATACCAATGCTTTCATTGCATGTTTTGTAGTTCAATTACTCAAAATGTTGGCCACGTTTCAGGCGGCCATGGAAAGAGACCTCATGAGACCAGTGAAGGACCATCAGAGTACATTTAAAACACTCGGGAGAGTGTGGGAATGCGGCAAACACACGAAGATGGGGGAGGGGGAATATACAAAGGAAACACGAGAGATGACAGAAAACTTTATTGAGGTTTGAAGTGAGCTGATGGATGGATCTGCTGTGTGTGTTAAGGTACAGGAAGCAAGTTTGGTTTTGTTGGGATTTGGGAGGAGTAACCATTTCTCGAAATGATAGTGGGATACATAATGCTTAATGTAACGAGCACAGATTATTAAAAACGATCACACTCATTAAATGGGTCATTAAAAACAAAAACTGGACTTGAAAGTACTGTATATGGATGGACTGGATTGATAAAACTAGAAACAGGGTTTTCTCTGTTAAAGGTGTTGTAATTACTACAACCGTTGTTCTTCTAAAAGTTAAAATACACAAATAAAAACTTTAAGTGGAAGTGAATGCAGTCACATTGTTCTACTGAACACATTATTAATTTTTGCTTTATTTTTTTTACATGCTTCCCTGACCCTGATAGTCTCATATCCAAAGCTGCCACATTCCCAATCCTTCTCCGTTCTCACTGCCGAATCAGTGCAAATTACCCATAATTCCCTGTGAGAGACGCCTCTGTACATTGGGGCATGTGCACACGAGGAATGTGACCTCCTCCCTGTTTAGTGTCACTCAAAAGCTCTAGCCTTTGAAGAACCTTTAAAACCATTTAAAATCATTTAAGACCTCATTCTGCCCGCACACATCTGAACCTGACAGGTTGAATGTTTACTCCTCAACGCTGCTGTTTCGGATTCAAGTTGCTGTTACACACCGCCCGTTGAAATGAGCTGTTTAACTACGTCCCCTTGATGTGTATAACAGAGTTCTTTAAAGCACCATAAAACAAGAGGACTTTCACATGAAGGGTCACTAGAAACAGTATGCTTACAATAAAAGACAGCTTGCTTTTGGTGTAGGGTCAGGATTTAAAAATGCACCCTATTTTATGACGGTCAAGTCCCGGTATTTCATCAGTCCTTTAGGATGTCTCAAATGTCTCTCCCAGCTCTAAAATGCGAACATCATTTCTACACTGTAAGCAACCAATAGAATGTCTGCACCAGAGGATTTGAAGCTGCTCGACGCGTCATCTCTGAATATTCACAAACACAGACCACTGACCAACCCCCTGTAAGCTCGAGGCTTCACTTCAGCAAGCAAAGCAAAACAAAGAAAAGCTAAATAATAAAATAAAACTTTCATTTTTAACACAGAAATTCCTTGGGGTGAAACTGACTTAGTTTTATATTAGGAATATGTTTATTTTAAATGAAAATTATGTATTTTTAATTTATAATAACATTTTAAAAGAATTATATTATATGACAAACTTATTTCAATAAAACACTACAATATACTACATAGTAATATTAATATGTTCATTTTGGAGCTGTAGCAATACTAATACAGTATTCTAAAATAAATGTGCTGTTCTATAAATGAAAATATAAAATTAGATTTACAAATTACAAGACCGCAACATCATGAGCTGCCTTTGACATAATGGTCAGAAAAGATTTAAATATATATAACATAAAATCTATTGCAAAAACATATTACATTATGAAATTTTCAATACAAACTTATTTCAGATGGATGGGGAACATAAAGTATCTCTGCAGTGCATCCAAAACAGAAATGAGAAGTCTGTCACCTAAAGTTGCATCCCAATGGACGATTCCAGTGTAGACACTGCTACTGATTATGAGCAATCTAATTTTGAAATGTTAAGTGAATGTAAAACGCAAAGGAGATTCTTGATCATCACACAAAAAACATTCACAACAATATGTTTGACGGTACTGCAATGACTCCCAAATTACAGCCAACGCTAGTTTAAACTTAACCCCCAGGACGGGCAACAACCAAAATTGGACCGAGCTCCGTCTGTACTCTCACAGGAGGATTGGTTTATAAACTTTGCAGACAGTTACTTAGTTGCGAACAGTTTGGGCGGCTAGTGCCGTGATCCACGTCTTCTTCAACCCGCTTCGCTCGTGAGCCAATAATTCCTCTACAGCCTCATAATGGGCTGACAAGTCAATCACCCTCAAACTCTTCAGCTTTACACCGTTCGCCCTAATGACACCCTCCTGGAGAGCTGTCACTGGCCACGACTGCCTCATCACACTCCCTCAGACAGATTATTGAGAAGATTTTGACGATTGGAGGGAGTTACTCTTAGCAGGAGGTGAGCTGATGACTAGCTGCATGTCTTTTGACAATGCTAAAATATCTATCTATCTATCTATCTATATATATATATATATATATATATATATATATATACAGTGGTTAAAGTGGGATTTGGCAGATGGGGGAACCCTAAAATTTTGTGTAGGTGCAATAGGGAAAAATTACTCACCGTGGGACAACATATTGAGTATCGTGGTATAGCAATACTTTTTGGGACAAGAGTGTCACCATGGTGTAGCCATACCATTTTGATATCTTTGTAAGACCCTATAGACCAGTGGCAAGGGAAAACAAATGTCGAACCTAAAACTAACTTTACCGCGCTCAACCACCATTAGTAATCGCTGGCGTTCAGCATGGAGGGAAGGAAGGGTGGTCGGTCGGTTGGTCGGTCGGCCCATCTCGGATTAATGAATCTATTTATTTATTAATTTATTAATTTATCTGAGATGCCGGAGCGCCGTTCCTGACCGTTCTGGCCCACTTTAACCCCTGTATATATATATATATATATATAAACAGAAAAAGATCAACGACATTCACCATAATGATCTTTAATAGACTTGGCCTGTTCTGAGGAAGTGGTCTGGGAAAAAGGGCCAGTGAACTTTGATTTGCTCTTTTAATGCTGTTATTTGGCTGTTTTGTGCTGCATACTGTAGAATCATTACAGAGAGAATTGTGGGTAATGACTAACTTCAGGGTGATGTGATGCAGAATAAACCTCTAAAGGCCACTGCAGCATTACTAAAGGACATAAAAACAACAAAAAACTAAATATCTAAATAAATTGTACAATTATTATCCATAATAAAAAAAATATATTAAACATTTTTTAAAGGAAATATCTACCGAACTTTAGATAATGTGCAATTTTAAAAAAGCACATAGAACAAAAAATATTTCTATACATTCATTATATTATATTATATTATATTATGAAAAAAACATTTCACAAAAAAAAAAAAAAGTATAGTTTTGTTCAAACCAAAAATTCACATTTAACACCACACACAAGTTTTTACATACATCTTACAAACATCTGTATTATGCTATAATCTCTATTCCATTAATCAACAGTCATTCAAAAAGAATATGGATACATATAGCAAGGTAATACAATACAAAGCTAGTCGTTTATGATAAAAATCATGCTGCTCATACATAATAAAAATCAACTCCTGCTACACAAGAAAATACAAAAAAAAAAATCCCTATTTTCTGTCCTAACAGATTGCTGGCCATTAAATGTGTTTAACATGATCCATGCAGACACCGTAAGGTTTCCGAGAGGCCTGTATTAGCTAACATATCTAGTGTTTCGCTGTACAGCCGTTCACATCGCCTGCACCTCGTGTTGTTGGATGCTGTTCCCCAGCCCGGGGTAGTAAAAAGCCCTGCCTTTACATAAAAGACTACATTTTAAATAGCTTTTGTCATTAATGCTTTATTAATTGCCTGAGGCGAAGCTAACCCGTCACTGAGTGTGTTGGAAAAGTATGACACTTTTAGGTCAGCTCGAGTGCGCTTGCTGAGCCGCAGCGCGGGGCTGAAATGGAACGGGAGGCAACAGGGAACAACCATTACGATGATGAAGTGATGGCGCTCTGAAATATGTGCATGTTGAGCGATGTTTTACTTTAAATGTTTATGAAGAAAAATGTTGATTTCACAAAAATCGTACATATTGACGAAAAAAAAAAGACATAGCCGAAGCTGCTCGGAAGGTACATGAACTAAATGTTGTTGCAAATCTTGTCTGTTGGTTTTTTTGGGAACTGGATGATACCAATTTTGGTTGATTGATAGGACTAAAAAGAGAAACTCTTCGAGGAATTGTTTATTCAATTCCTCACAGTTGCAGCTAGTAATGTTGTCCCTATATCATCACAACAGTCAGGCACTAATGACTCGTTTCTTTTGACGGCAACAAGCCTGTTTAGACATTGCAATGTACAAAAAACTGATGTCTGATTACCTTCACATCTGCAGTATCACGTTGGCAGTGCCTCCACGAGCGGGCGATACCGGAGAAAGTGCGGTTTGGGTGATCAAACTTGTTGCCGTTGGCGTTTAGGAAGAACGTGGTGAAAGGCTCCTGCAATTAAGCAGACACAAAAACAACACTGTCACTTATTGACCCAAATAAGCTCAAAAACATCTTGTGTGAAAATAACTGTAGCGGGATCACATGATTCTGACTGCTAATTAGGCGCTTGTTTAGAGAAATCTGCACTGGTTTGCAAAGTGCTAATGCTATTCAGAGCCCAAGACATCAGCGGAATAAATAAAGTAAATTCATCTGCATTCATTTCTATGGTAATTGGATTCAATCTCGTGATGGAGACCTTCTCCATTGCTCTGGGAAACGTTCTGTTTGCACAAACATCTCAATGTAGGGACTCATCTGTCAGATTATGGAGAGTTTGTGGAGGTTTTTTTTTTTTTTTTGTCCTCTCATTTTCTATAACAGTGCCCGAGGCAGAGTTAATTATATGGCCTGTTGACTGAGGAGCCCAGCTCTGGCTCTAATTGGCAGATTCAGGGTCATCAGTCTGGGCTGGCAGTGTGAGGAGTTGACATGGAGATGCTGGATCAGCCAGAGGAAAAGATGATGGTGTCTCCAGTCTCAGTCGTGAGAGCTGCCAGGGGAACCTTCCAAATCATCATCATCAACGCAATGGGCCGCCTGGGAAGAGCCAATTACTAAGTTATCATTATGTGTTTTAATTTTTTTCTCTCAAAGATGGATAGACCGAATCCTCATTAAAAGAGGTTTGATTATACAGCAATCTTTTAAAATGAACAAAATGATACATTTTAATGCCTTTTCAATCAAATTACACAATTATTTTTTAGCTTTGAATACAAATACACTCGGTTTAGACTGCATTCATCATAAATTCAAAAGTATGCAGATCTCATCAAAATACTCTGCATGACTGGTTTGAGCTCTGGCATCAAATGAAATGCAGTGGGAAAAAATGCATTATGTAACAAAACAATCGTTTATTATTGCAAGACAGAGTGATATTATGATGTAACAAATGTAGGAAAACTAAAGCATCAGGAGATACTCAAACCCAATCTCCTCTTAACCTCAGAAACAACTTCATTTTCTTTGCTGATCTAGGCTTCTTTTTTTTGTACCAGTCCATTTGTCCCAGATCAGCGATTGGAGACTCAGGGCAAGCGAGGACGTTAGCAGGAGACAATGATGGACATGTTTCCCAGCGCTGTCTGAGAGGCATAAAGCTGTCACGTACCAGCCTGTAAATCATTACGCAGAGGTTTTTGACTTCTCTTTCACATATGCCTGTTTACCAGCCTGTGAAATCCACTCACCGGCTCTCTGTAGCGGAACATCAAGCTCGCGGATTGAGATGTAGGGGCTGATTCACTTGTGCGGTGAAAGGACGCGCTAACGTGCGCTTTGACTGACGGAGATTTCATCCACTAACTGGGCTCGGGGTTATCGTATTGGAATGTTGTATGTATACACAGACTCTTGACAGCATCATTTCTAATGTAATGGCAAAATTGCGTGATGCATTTTCAAAAATATTCATTTTTGCATGGGGTCATGTAAATATGAGAATTGTAATGCAATTCAAACCTTCAAATCCAATATAAATGAGTGTTTGTGTTGTAATCATTCAAATATTCATGAAGGGGTGACGCAATTGTGCTTCTTCCCTTTCGAAAACTGATCTGCATGATATTACAATCACAGAGGGCATAATATGAGCCAGAAGCAGCTCAACTTGGTTAACTATCCAGTAAAAACTAGGTACTTCCCAGATGTTGAAGGTATCAAATTCCTTGCATCCATCCAATCAACGAGACTTACGTTTCGGACCAGCCAGTGGAGGGTGGAGGCTGCGGTGGAATAGTGAGTTGTGTAGTGGCAGGGTGGAGTTTCCTCATCCCAGGATTCATAACGATCGGCGTAGAACACAGCGCGCTTTGGGTTCAGCGCTCCGATTGGCTGAGGAAACACATATAAGAAAAAAATCAGGAAGGTTGTCTATATTTAACAGGTCAACATTGCATTATCTTTGGTTCTGTGCACTATGTAAGAAACATAAGCAATAGTAAGGACATTTTCATTTTTCAAAATCTTTTGATTGATTTAAATTACATCCAGCAAACACGCACAAGCGAAAAACAAACCATTCCCCACAAACTGTTACGCTGACAGAAGCCATGTTGTTCTCATTCCGTGCACTTTCCATACACAAACGATAACCAACCGTCACATAAAGAAGACTTATGCCGCACATTACATATGTGGAGCTGAGAGGTTTGCGTGCGACGGTGAGTGTGTGTGTGTGTGTGTGTAGTATCTTCATGAATGTTTGATAGAGGAGGCTGAGCAGAACTCCTTGAGGAAAAACAAGTGGATTTTTTCTTGAGGATTGTCTGTCACGCAGTATTACTATCCAATGTACTCTTATTGGAGGACCTTGAGGATTCGCTCTGGGTCAATTTGTGCCTGCTAGTGCACTGGGTTTAGAAATGGTGTTTAGAAATAGCTCAAATACTCAACTCGTGAGTCATCATGATATATTAAATACAGCGTATTGTGCAGAATCTGCGCATATCTGGCTTACTTGAACATACCCGTCACTACGCAACAAATAACGGCACGCTTGTTCATTTGCATTGAAGCAATAGCGAAGATTAAAAAGCATTGGTTAACAGAAAAGACATTTTCCAAAATGCTAAATTTTTTGGGATGTTCTTTGTACTGTATTGATCTGTCCACCTAAAATACATTTTTTGGTGAAAAGGATGAAAGAGGAAGGGAGGAGATTGCTGGATGACAGGATTTTGTTTGAATAAGAAATGAATGTATGAAATCCAAATTTGATATAAGCTGTGAAGTACTTAATCTGGTTTCTTTGTCTCTGGTTCTTTTTGGGCAATTAACATTTCTGAATGGCCGGTAACTTAAAAATTAAGTCACTAAATTGGCCGGTCAGTGAAAAAGTTAATTTCAAACCCTGGTTATGTATGTTATTTCCATCAAGATTTCCATCTTTTCTTTCAGTCTGGGGGACAAAAGGAGAAATTTTGAAGAATTGTTCAAGTGATTTGCTGAAGGAACTAGTGACATTTTTGTCTGGTTTTGTGGAATTGGCCATTAAATTGTACTGTATTGATCTGTCCACCTAAAATAAATTTACATAAATACATTTTTACATAAAATACATAAGCAGTATTGAAAACATTTAGCTCAAAAGAATGATTCATTCACAAATCGAACATTATTACTTCTCTCATGAACGCTCCAAATTTATACTGAAAAACAACCTAATTTTTGAAGTGAAAGTGAAAAGATGGTGACAGACTTTTTACATTTGAGCAAGACGGAATAAAGTTATTTGGTTTGCCTGTAAACTAAATCTATATAGAGTTAGCTGTACCATGTCTGTTTCTATGTGTTTATGTGTGTGTAAGGCAAGCTGAAAGGCCTCAGATAAAGACAGAGAGTAATCTGGCCTGGCTTAACCCTGTCTGACCTGATTTACACCCTGTGTGTCCACACTGCTCTGCCTTGACCATCCTTCTGCTGTTAAACCACTCTAGAAAATCCTGCACAATGTCTAGAGTAAACACTCACACTGGCATTTATTCGGCCCTGGAATTTTCTCTCCCTCCCTTTCACTCTCTCTTCCACACATACGGATGTTGATAAACCTGTCATCATACAACATAAACAATTTGTAACAGTCTCTCTTCTCTAAATCCTGTAATGGCTGAAAGTCAAACTTAGACAGAGGATGTATCCAACTACATCATAAGCACTATTCAGACTGTAATTGTTTCTCAGGGTAACATCTGTAAAAGAACATCTGCATGGATCCCCCATGATGAAAACATCTTCATATTTGTTAGTATTGCTCATTGCATGCAAACACATCAAACATCAGCACTTTGCAGTGGTTTTGCAGAACAAGTTTTGGGCCAAATCATCCATGTAAAGTCAGAAATTATGATAAACAAGTATCAGTGTTATCCTAAATATTTGTTATTATATTTTCTGTTTTCAATTTAATTTCAGTTTAGTTTAAGGTTTAGTCATTTTGTCTGCGCTTTTGTCATTTTATGTTTTTATATTTAGTATTTTTTTGAATTTTTATTTCTGTTAATGTTTATTTCAAGATTTTTTTTTTTTTATGGTTTTAACTATAATTATCCTGATATATATTAAAAAAATCATATAAAATATTAGTCTCCACAAGCAAAATAGAAAATTATTCTGTCAAAACAAAAAGGTAATTGGATGCAAAAGTAAAACACCTGTTTACATAAATATACAGAAAAATCGAAATTACAACGTTTCAAAATTAAAAGCATTGCATTTCATTTTGCCACTGGCGACTTCAAGCTTATTTAGTTGTTTCGTCAGACCTTCTTGCAAATGAGGATTGTGACCAAGTAAAATATTTCTTTAAAATAGCTCGTGAAGCCCAGTCAAGCTTTTAAGACACCTATAATTTTTAACAAAATAAGCAGTCATCGTTCCATTAAGAAACTTTTAAATTGGAACAAATTGGCCTCCATAGCTTTTCAATCAACGGGCGGCACAGGTTCTTGGGCAGTCAATATTAATATACTACGTGTTATTGACGAGAAGGACAGCTCCGGCCCTAGAGGGAGATCAATACTCCCTGAGATCTCAAAGAGTCGAGTGTGAGCGTGGGACAGCGTCTGCTTGTTTAGAGCAGTGTGGGAAATTTGTCTAGACTCAAAGCATGGCATAAATAACAGAGCAATGTCATAAGAGCAATCTGCCATTTTCGAATCGAAAGGAGACAACACTACACGGTTTAATGCAGAGGATAATGATCACAAATTCTTAATTTGCTTTTTTTCCCCCAGAAAGATCTGAGCCTATACTTGGATCACGTTTTCGTAAAAAAAAGTGACTTTTTATTTTCTTCCCTCACTTCAAAACCGTTCCTCAACCCTGCTGCTTTTCATTCCTTTCCTTTCTAATGACCATCCAACGCCGATGTTAGCACGGTTGGGGCGAATGAAAGAGAAGTTTATGGAGATCTGCTGAGATTTATGAGCTGATAATGACCTGCCATGTGACGTCTAGGGCTGACCGTGATTGGGTGAGCAGCCACAGGAAGTCTAGCACACTGTAAAAACCTTCTTAGTGGGACCAGCGCTGGCTGCAAGAAGAGTCCATCTCATAGCAGCAAAAAGACCCACTTAACCAGGGAAATATTGTGCTTGGCATGACATGGAGTGTTTTCCCAGGTCAACACAGCAGCTGTGGAACAGACAGGCAACACAAATGTTTTGCAGCGCTGAGTCAAATAACAGCAAAACTGTCCATTTTTATTTTATTTTTTCAAAATGTGGTTTATGTGGGTATATCCTTTAAAACTGCACTATGTTTGGTGTATGGAGTTTTTAGGATTTTTTTGCACATTTTTTGTATCAACAAGCCAATTTAAAAGGACAAAGCAGTGCAGTTAACATCTATGCTAACCGAACTAGCCATGTAGCAATTTACTATTTCCTATTCAAAGTTCAATGACATGCTCAGTGCACTTAACAGGGTGAACAAAGAACCATGTAATTGTCTTGTGCGAGACTCTGTGGGGAATCAGTCTTAAATAGAAAACAGGGCTCGGTGTAAATTTAAGGTTTTCCAGACTCCCGTTCCTCGATCTAGCCTGAGGAAACACCCCGCAACAGATGCTAATAGTGAGAGCAGGGCAGCCGATAAAAGAATCCTAACCCCCCAAAAAATGCAAGTTATACAAAAATACTGTCAAAGACAAAAAACGTATTTAAAGCAAACGGTTTGTCTTGAAGAAAAAACTCTATGGAAAAAGGTACCAGAAGTTGTAATATTTCATACCTTTTTAAATATTAAAGTGATACTAATAGTAATATTATACTGAAATTTACACGCACACACACACACCCCCAACCAGATTATTTTCCTTTTGGTGCAGAATATAAGAAAGTGCTAATTAACTAATTAAATCTGTGTAAACTAATATAAAATATTCACTTAGAAGTACATTTTTATTCATTGATTATAATTAGGACGCATACATCTGTGGGCACAAAATAAAAGTCACCCACATTTATATCACATCACACATCTTCCTCACGTATTTAATGAATATGAGCTCATCCCTTGTGACCTAATTAAAGCAAATCCTCAGGGACACCTGTGCAGGGACAATACTTGTTCAATAAGATAATTAGCTGCGAATTAAAAAAGCTATTTGCTGTATAAGAGGTGATACGATTCAAGAGGCCACACAAAAAGCTTAAGGCATGCATTTATTTGTTAGTTTCTCTATATAAAAGAAAAGCATTTGACTTCGGGTTCAGCTAAACACGAAGACTGTCACGTTTTAAATCGTTTTTATAGAAGATGTAAAGATTTATTGTGCTAATGAATTAAATGCAGACTTCTTTATGCTGTAAGTTTAAAATAATCGCACTGGATGCGCATGTCATTTTGTCTTCATGAATTCATCCGTTTGCATGTTCTTACAGAAATTAAAACAAGAGTACCATGAGATGAATTTATAAATACACTGTCATTATAGTTTACCCACGCTCTAATCACATAGCTGCAGCAGTATGGGCAGCAGATAAAATGAACTTTGTCAAAAAGTCTTCTGGCAAAAAAAAATGCTTCTGACAGGTCTGCTTTGTGAAGCCCATGAAACGTAATGACAACTAACCACAAAACAACATTTGAAACGATGTCTTCCTCTCACCATGTTACCTCATTTTGCTGCATACAATCTACAACCTCAAGAACAATTATCATTCAGTGGGCCACTCTCACATGTTCAAAAGATAAGCTAGTCATTTATCCATCGCAACGCGCCAGAGTGCCGTCTTTTGCTGCAATCTGCGCTACCTCCCCTGGAGAGGCTCATTCTGTATTTTATATATCAGAGAAAATTGCATTAAGGATGTGTGTGCAGGCAGTGTGCTGTCAGGAGGAGTAGCACTTGTTTTCACCGGCCTCGTCAGCCTGCGAGAGCACAATGTGCAGCTTCGGTCTAATGCAATAAAGCTCCTGCAAGTCACAACAAAGCAGATGCGGCTCTGAAAAAGAGGAAGTGGATGAGGGTGGCGGCAGTGAGGAGAAAAAACAGATATGGCATCTCTGAGGGTAAATGCAGCAGGGTTTTTAGAAAGACTGCTCGGCATTACCCATAATGCACTTCTCTGCAGTGAGCTGGTAAACAGCTCGAAGGCAGAAAGAGGTCTTCTTTAAAGGCCCACTGAAGTGCCTTGGAAACGCGCAGCTTTGTATGATGCATAACTGAAACATACTGAATGGCTCCTCCCACTTTTCAAATAGCCAATAGCGTTTAGTTTACCTCACAGACTGCAAGTCGTACTTGACAGCACCATGGAAGCGAATCCGAGCACTAATGATATGTTGGATTCAATAGTAGAGGTGTGATTACATTTTAGCCATTTCATTTTTAACCAACATTCAGTTGGAAAATGGAATAAAACTTGAGCGTTTAAGCAACCGAACACACATCTCCAACCAATATTGCTCCGTGATGTGTCAACGGTCGCTTTGGCCAGGTGGTATTTATAGCGTAGGGAGTGGGACGCTTTCGATTCTAGAGAGCATTTGATTGGACAGAAGATGTGATGAGAAGCTGAAGTCCGCGGTGATGTCATAAAAATCCGTGATCCATTTTAGCGGAAGTGAGAGACTGTAAGTTTTGAATGCTTATATCTCCTAAATGCGAATTTTGTCATTGTTTTGGAACACACAAGCTTATTAATAACCTTAAGGCTAACATTTTCATACTAAAAGCTAAAAAACGTACATTTTTATTTCAGGGGGCCTTTTGATTTTAAGTTTTAACAAAAAGGACTCAAATGTAATTAGAGATAAATAAATAAAGAGAGAGAGAGAGAAAGAGAGAGAGAGAACTGGCAACCCAACATATAACTTAACTACTATATTTACATATTATATAAGTTATGTAAAAATGATAAATAGCTCATGGGAAAATGTTGACTGATGATACATGGGGATTCATATTTGGCAAGATAATTGTGTGAACGCAAGTCCAGTCAACTAGAATTATGTTCGCTTGAACAATCAGACATTCATAACAAGAGATTTGCACAACTCAGGTAATTATGTTTGCTGTCAGTTTTCCGCTCTACCTTGCTAGCCCACTCGAAAAGATCCGTTGGAGACACTTCATCTAATTTCCTGTCAAAGCAGGACAAAAGAAGTGGAATAATGTGGTATCGCCGAAGAGAGTTTGGCGTGGTTGCGCTCGGTGCGGGTCTAGGGTATGATAGCTTTGCATTAGCACGCGCCAATTAATAGCTGCGAGCGAGACGGCTTCCCCTTTCTATCAGCCACCTGTCCATCAAAAAGGAAATAATCATTAGATTCTAATAAATCTGTCTGCCATGTCAATGTAGCTGCCATGCAAAAATTTGCTAGTCTTAGCCCCGGGGTGCCCAGAGACCTGTTTTTCGTTATTCGCTGTACAGTTGAATGCACACACTATTGGTGGAATAACTTCAGGTGTGTATTGTAGGTGGGGTTGAGAGGGGAATTATGGTACATATCAAGCGGGATATTTCGGCAGTTCTCCACAATGCTGCCCATCACCACAGCGCTGCAGGGCATTCTCACCAGTATGACTGGCAGCTGTTTCCTGCCGGGCAGGTCATGTGACCACGGCTCACGGAACGGCGGAGAATGGTTTGCGTGTCTGGGGCTCTGGGAGTTGTGTGAGAATGGCAGGTAAGAATTTGAGGGTGTGTTCAGAAGAGCCGGCAGCCCAACTTATATGTTTTCCCAGGAAAGTTTGCAAAGCAAAATGGCAATATTTGCTTTTGGGGTTTATTATATTTACACATTTACAATTAGTCAGTAACTGTACATAACTGGATTGTGTGCTATGCAAACTTTCCCCAAAAAATTGAGAATGCTGTTTCAATTCAACTTCAGTCGCCAAATTTGAACTGAGGTAGCAAACAGGATGCAAAATTGCAATTTGAATGTGAATGTAAGGAAGTGAAATTAAAGTTTATTGAAATTTAAAGAAATTCATATAACTCATATAACTAATTTTGAACTTAAAAAAATTGGTCAAGAGAAACTTCGAATTTTGGATTGATAAAGTCTTTTTAAATCTTGATGTAGAGAAGTATAGAATGAAAGACAAACAGACATAACAATAGACAGAGAGATAGATAGATAGACAGGCAGACAGACAGACAGACAGAAAGACAGACAGATAGATAGATAGATAGATAGATAGATAGATAGATAGATAGATAGATAGATAGATAGATAGATAGATAGATAGATAGATAGATAGATAGATAGATAGATAGATAGATAGATAGATAGATTCCATTTCATATTCCAACTGAACTTCCTGTAGGGTGTGGCCAATTCAAATTCACACTCATGAAGGGAGTTTCCAGTGGATGAACACACATTTTGGCAACATTGGGGAAAAAAAGAACAGGAACTGAACAAAGCATGTTCACCACAAAGCCAAAAAAGCCGCCTACCTCATTATCTACAATAACACACACTCCCCTCCTACGCACATTCACCCCCCCAAGGCTGCACACCCCTCCATACATTATTGAACAAAGGCAGGGGTCTTCACAGCAAGGGACTCGGGAGGGAGGTTAAAGCCCTGTTATTGTCTCAGCAGCACTGAACCTTCAGAGGTTAGAGCCCCAGGTTGGCCAAGGACAAGCGTCAGGACGGCCGCAGGCCTGTGAACTCCTGCTAATGAAGGCAGCTCAAGCTGGTAAACAGCACAGGGTGGATGTCACAAGCATACATTACAATACATCACTGTCTTCCTCAGGCCAGGGGGCTTCTTCTGCCCACCTGGTGCCACGCTGACATGTTCAGGGACTACAGCGCTGTTGGAGAGACATTTTAAACAGATATTGCTGATGCTGAATGCAGAAAGGGTAAGAATTATAGCTAAGGTTAATCACAGTCTTGCAAAGCCAATGGCATTACCGGTCCACAATCTTATTCCGGTCATGAACCATCCACTAGTTTCCACAAAATGGTTGTCAGGAAAAGCCAGAACAATATAGAAGTAATAGTCTTCTAGTCTGCAGATTTAGAAATGAGGATACGAGTGTATAAGGAAGAGAGATAGCTATATAGAGTGAGATACGCTCAGACAGGAATGTGGCTGTTTTCAGGTCAGTGAGCTTGTGAGATGTAAACGTAAGGAAATGAGTGCATGAGAAAGAGAGAATGTGACAACCTGATGAAGGTATAGAGTAGCTGGAGAGGAGAAATGTAGGCAGAAAAGCAGATGATTTACTGCACCTCTAAAGCATACAAATCTAAAATGATGAACTCTGTGAGTGCACTTAATATAGGAAGTCCTCTCTAGCTAAAACCAGATTGAAGCTATTGAGAGAAAATACCTGAAAGAAAACACTGACCAACCCTAAATGTTCGAGTAGATGCGGATGGCTGCTTGATGTTGAGTTTGATTTATTTGTAATGTGCACACACACACACACACATAGAGAGAGATAGACAGATAATATATAGATGTAAATATGTGTTTTGTACCTTTGAAAGATCCCTGAAGTTGCTGGGAATTGTCAGGTCCAGCTCTTCTGACTCATAGTTTGTAAGGACCCACGGGAAAACAGGATACTGGTTCAGATCATTGTATGTCCTTCCTGAAAGAGTAAAGGTATTTGAAATTAGTATAAGGCAGGTGGGAAACCAACATGTAGCACTGCAGCTGTCGACCCATAGTCATGTTGGACCGAGTTATTGACTACGGGTTATTGTGCTTTCCTCTCGGTGAAGGGGTGTGAGAAGATCCCTTCCTATAGGACATTATAAATTCATAATATGGTAATATCAATGACATATTGCCTCATTAATAAAAAGACAGAAACAAGTGTGTTGCGTGTAATGACAAACACAGTATTCCACTGCGAGCTAAGATGATAACAACGACTCAGGTTTTCATAATAACATGTACAGTAATAGAGTTTTCAACGAGATGAACGGGCAGATGTTGGTGGGGTTGTCTGTCACAGCGCCAAATGACTGTATTACAGCAGTGGAGGGTTTTAAAAGCTTTTCTTGGTTAAAGTTTCCTGAAAGTGAAAATTGTGTGGTGAAGTTGTGGAGTGGGTGTAATTAAAGGCATGCAAATTCTTCCAGAAGATGACACCGTACCCTTGACACCCCTCCCTGTGGCACAGTCAGGCCTCTCCTCTGATTGGCCAGAGAGTTGTGGTAACCATGGAGACCTATACGAAGTATCCATGACGGAGCACATATGCGGCAATGCAATAGACGCCAGATGTGCCTTTGTCTTTTTCTCCTTCCATTTCTCTCTCTTCATCTTTCCTTATCTCACTCGCTCTCTTTCTGCCCTGCGTCTGTTTTCTTGCTGCTAGGAATATGGATTTCAGATGGTAAGAACTGTCACAGGAGATCCAATCATAAGAAGAAAGCTATAAAATGGCTTATCTCTCTTCTAAATGCCCTATAATTTCTCTCAGATGACAGTTTCACTGAGTATGATATGTGACTCATAAAAAGCTATGAATGCAAACTTTAAATATATATATATATTTTTTTTTTTGTGGTAAGAAGTCTCTTTTGCACACCACAGCTGCATTTATTGGATAAAAATACAGTAAAAACAGTAATATTGTTAAATATTTCAATAATTTTATATAACTGGTTTCAAATTTAATATTTGAATAATGTACAGTAATTTATTCCTGTCACAGCTAAGCTGAATTTTCAGCATCATTACTCCAGTCTTCAGTGTCACATGATCCTTCAGAAATCATTCTTTTCAGTTCTTTCTTATTAATAATTTATTAGTTTATTTGTAATTTTTAGAAATGATTTCTAATCTTTCTCTTTATATATGTATACTTATATATATACATTTAGTATAACGTTTTTATTTATTCACTGTATACACACATGCACGCGCACATGCACACACACACGTGCGCACACACACGCACATGCACACACACTTTACTTTGTTTGAGGAAAAACTAGTATGTGGCAGATTGTGCTCCAATCTTATATATCGGATTTTCTATGGAAGAAAACTGTAGTCATGAAATCACCCCCACCAAAAAAGCCTAAAAAATGATTTTTGGAAAATGGCAATTTGATATATATCCCTGTAAACCCACTATGAGACATTGCAAAGGTGCTGGCGTGATTTGTGCTTGCTGTATGGACAGAAAAGTTTCCAGACTCGTCTGGCTACCGCTGTGATCTGGAGCTCTGAGGACGCCACTGAAGCTTGGTTATGTTGATACACAGAATCTCTTACAGAAGGGATACAGTGGGGCTATTTCATCTTTACAGTGCGATTACTCAGACGACGACTGGAAGCCTGGTATTTCCTGTGGAACTCTGAGAGGGCACAAAGTAAACCTGATCCTGACCTTTAATCAAAAGGTTAAAATCCTCCGAAGTGGTACTAACCCACAGGGGCATCTCAGTTCAGATGACTGACTGAGAATAGCAGGAGAGCATGTGTGGAGAGTTTGATGATGTGGGTTTTGGTTCTGGGTTCTTCAGGCCTGTCATGATGGTTGGAGATGATAGTGTGTGTGGGATAATTACCAGACCCATCACAAATGACTGTCATTAATCTTCCTCTTAAACGGCCAACTCTAAGAGCGTACAGATAAAACACTATGATTTATAAAGCCCTCAAGTGGTTTTATACAATATGAGCAGTTTAGTTTTAATGCTGTTAATTAAACAAAACATGCCATGAATTACTCCGTTGCAATTATTATGATAAACATAATATTATCACTGATTATTTGAAGTAACAATGCTACAAATAAAGGACAGTATTTTCTTTTTTCTATCAACACAATACTTTTATATGCACATAAAAATAATAATCAATGCAAAACACTGGTCTTGTCAGAGCTGTGAGGCTGCAATGGATAGACAAAACAAAACAAAACAAAACAAAACAAAACAAAACAAAATAAAATAAAATAAAATAAAATAAAATAAAATAAAATAAAATAAAATAAAATAAAATAAAATAAAATAAAATAAAATAAAATAAAATGGGGATCATAGCCTGGTATCATGGTATTCAGATACTTACACTGACACTAAACCAATTCATCCCGAAACCTGAGCGCAATGATCTTGAGATATTCCGGGTCTAGGATGAGGTAGACTTGATTAACCAGGTTAATGCCACATGGTGAAGTGGGGCCGAGAGGAGGAAAAAAGGTTGAGATGAGGGGAGGTTGAGCTGACAGGACCGAGGCCCGGGTGGAAGATGTTAATATCACCGCAATAGTGTTTAATTAGGAGCGGACCGGCTTCACATTAACACCCCTCTTTCTCTCCTGTCGTTGGGCCCGGGCTTCACTGACACCTCTGTCAGCACAGGTCATTACCACTCTTGCCTTTAATGAATTTTACCCCATTCCAACTCTGCCTTACATCTAATTAGCTGACAATAATGTTTCGAACTCAAGCCGGAGCTAAATATAAATATGCATGAATATGCAGCACGAGCAGGGATGACACATTTCAGTGTCAAGAGGAGGTGTGTGTGTGCGCACAAATTCTCACTAGTTCACATCAGAGACTTTGCAACAGAATATTTCAACTCTGCACACACACTCACAGAGACACACTAATTATCCCAAAGAGTCCACGGCTCTCACTTCTGCGCAACGATAGAGCGTCTGAGTACGAAGGGAAAATATAGCTCCTAAATAAATAATGAGGGGAAAGACAGTACATTTCTTTTTGTTTGAAAAAAAAAAAATGGTTTAAATGTTATTATCTTTAATATAATTTGCCATGTCCACAAAAAGATTCTAGCAGACGTATTTTTTAAACACTGATCAGTGGACAAATTCAACATTCCCATCAAAGCCGATGTCAAATGTGACTTAGAATGGTCCAAAATACTTAAGTTTTTAAAATGACTGATTAATACTGACAAGCAAATCAATTCTGACCTGCAATGGTATTGAGAAACATCAGGTACTCAAAGTTCGAGATCTCTCGTCTTTGCCAGCGCTGAGTCATATTTGAGGACTTGAAGAGCTGACGAGGGGTGGCCAAAGAAATCCGCCTGCAACAAAAAAAAAAGCACAAAACTTCACCAATAAGCAGGGCTCAGGTCCAGCTTGACATTTGCTTTCATTTTCCTTTGATTATTGTGGACTTGGCTTGTTCCGCAAATGGATTATAACTCAAAATATGACATTGTAACATTTAACTTAAAAAAAAAAAAAGACAAAAGAGTACACCAGCTCACACACGCGAGGCTGTCACGCTCTTTACTGTGGTGTGTAATGAATGCATCAGTTCCAGCAAAAGAGATTCTTTGCAGATGACCCTAATGCGTCTTTGCTCTTGAAGTATATGCAGCACACATGCTAAAAATATGAGAACAACAGAGAATTCTGGTGCGGTGCCTGAGTCGGACCTCTCTCGGAGATTCTCATTCAGGATTCGTTTGTATCCTCCTATGTGTTTTTATTATAGGGACCGAAAAGCCTGGCGAAGTTGTTGTGGCCTGCGTCGAAAGAACGAAATACAGGCCGATTGAAGATCGAAGATGTGTTTTTTGAATAATTCTGTGCAACTTCCCTGTACTTATTCTGACTAAAAACAAGAGAATTAAGAACTTATTATTAGCCATGATAATTCATTGCTGAACATAATGAAGCATTAATACACAGATGAGCAAAACATGTTGGTCCTCCGCGTGCTGCCAAAACAGGGCCTGGAGGCCAAGGCAACACCTTGAACTCTTCATCATTTTCCTGAACAATGTGTGCAGTGTCCATTTCCTGCTGAAAGGGGTCACTAACTTCAGTGAACACCATTGTCATGAAGGAATGTACCTGGTCTGCAACAATATTTAGGTAGGTGGGACGTGTCAAATTTACATCCACATGACTGGCCGGATCCAGGGTTTCCCAGCAGAACATTGCCCAGATCATCACACTCCCTCTACTGGCTTGTTGTCGTCCCACAGAGCATCCTGCCTCCATCACTTCCGCAGGTAAACGGCACACGTACACGGCCGTCCACGTGATGTAAAAGAAAACGGGACTCATCAGACCAGGCGATCTTCTTCTACTGCTCCACGGTCCAGTTCTTACACTCGCGAACCCATTGTAGGTGCTTTCGATGGTGGACAGGGGTCATCATAGGCACTCTGATTGGTCTGTGGCTGAACAGTCCCATACGCAGCACTGTGGTTGTGATACATTCCTCCCATAACCATCATTAAAATTGTGTGGCCCTTCTGTTGTCTCAGACTAGCCTTCGTTTGCCTTGGCGCACAACACCATGTGTACACTTACTGTGACTAGCATGGCACTAGACTTCAGTTGAAATACTCTAAAGAATATGGGTTTATTCGGTAGGGTCAGTCAGGGACAAACATGCAAAAACACCCATGCCGCAAGTACTTTAACTACCTCTACCTCAAAGTATTCCAAATTGTTGAACAGCAAAGGAGCACACTCAGGATCAATCGTTTCTGACATTTGATGTGGTCATCATGCTAGACTTTTAAACAAAATAAAGACGAAGTAAACATTGTTTTGAACAATATTTTGAAAGGCAACCACGTGCAGGTGTTCCAGAGAACTAGAAACAGACTTGCCTGGCCTGTGGAAGGCCGTAACTTGTGCCGACGCCCACGCGAGGAAGACTGTAGACCACCTTCTTCACTGTGGCCTGATCGGGGAAGTTAAACATGACGGACGCTGAGGGAGGCAATGATGTCACATGTTAAACAAAGGCCTACAGTAGAGCAAATCCAAATATGAGTAAACATTTCCACAAACGGTACAAAGACTTCAGAACGGGTAAACAAATGCTGCTTAGCAATCATTCAGTCTCACACTATTCTCAATTTTGAGGACATAAATTATAATATAAAGAAAAGAGATGACAAATCTCTTAAGTTAACACGGCGGTCTGTTACTTGAGGAGCTACTTTGCAGCACTATTATGACAAACTGAATCTGAGGAAATGGCTTAAATACCTTTTGATTGGTTTGTTATCAAATTTTGATTTTGACTTAAATGTGTAGATATTTTGTACTTTACTCCTTTGTAGCTTAGAATAGCTCACTTATTGGGCCTGTAGAGGGGGATTTATCCATAAAAAATTGTCCTGGGGTCCCGTATTCCAAACTGTTGAAAGAACTAGCATGAGTTTCCATGCTGGTTTATGCTTGTTTTGGTGCTAGTCTCACTGGTGAACCATCATATAGTCATGCTATTCACCAGTAAAATGATAACAGATTACAATAAGTTTTATTGTTCATGATATCAATGGCTGGTTTCACAGACAAGGTTTAAGTCTAGTCCTAGACTAAAATGCATGTTAGAGCTGTTTTAACTGAAAGCAACTTGCACTGATATATCGTAAAATATGTCAGTGCCATTGTTTTGTCTCAAGAGGCACATCAGTGATGTACTTTTTTCTAAAGTATGTTTAAAAAAGCTACTTATATGTCCTAATTTAACTAAGGCCTAATCCTCACAGTAAAATACTGTTAAATTTACAGTTTTTGGAAGTGAAAAAGTAATTGTATAATTTACAGTGAAAAAATGTAAATTGACATTCCCAGAATTCCCTGCATGACACTACATTGGGGTTTTATGTCACATTTAATGTTGTTAAATTAATGTTTATTGCATTTTATTGCAAAATTTCATGTGTGTTACCATGATGGTGTTTAGTGTTTGTGTGAATGACACTGTGCAGCTTCTATATATGTGTATATTTATTCAGAATGTGGAAAAGCTGTTAGTGATGAGCTCTGATTCATCACAAGATTGGTGGTTGACAATGTATTATAATTGTACAAAACAGAATTAGTAATGCCATAGGTTGGTAATTAACATTATATCAGATAATGAAATGTGTTTGTTTTTTACTGTAAAACCTAAAATGTTGCTACCATATTTTTTACGGTAAAAATCTGGCAACCACAGTTGCTGTTTTTTACCGTAAATTTAAAGGACTTTTTTTTTTACAGTGCAGTGTGGACTTTTTGAAGCTGGTAGACTAAGCATGTTTTGCTGGTTTAGAAAGTTTTGAAAACTCAGCAGAAAAGAGATCTAGAGCACTAGAAGCTTTGAGTGGTCACACTATAGGACAGTTTTACTTCTGTTGGCCATGAAGATCTCCAGCGCTGTGTTCTGAAGCAGGAAGCGTCGGGTGAACACTGCTCGGATCTCGCTGAACATCCATTTGCCGTGAAGCCCCTCAGAGTAGACCAGCACCTACGCACAGGCGGAAAGGAAAGAGATTCGTTAACTCAACTGCAATCCAACAGATTTTCCAGGTTGTTTTTCAATACAGTGTCACACGTGTTATGATCGTTGCTCGGGAAACACATTCCTTAGTTGCAGTTTGATTGTCACTCCAATCATAATGGCATGAAGCCACTTTGACGGAGCACTGCGAAACATTCCATTCCCGTCAGAAATGTTGGCTGGAATCTACTGAGTGACAGGCCAGGCTTTGATAGGCTTCTCAAAATGGAGGCATCTCTAAAAAGACGTAAGATGATGCTTTCTGTTGATGATGCAAAGGGCCATCTTTCCACCTTTCCTCTATTTTGTTTGACACGTCTCTCTCACTGGGCTGTTGGAACACAATCCCTATGGGGGTAAGGCGGCCGCAAATAATCCATACTAACACAGGGCTGGGGCAAGAGGGGGATCATTAGTGAGCTTCTCCTCGGAGAACCCCGGGGACCTCGGAGACTGGATCAAGAGCTTCATCCTGACAGGTGAGAATGAGCCAAACTCCATTCCCCACCTACCACTTTAACGGACCAAGAGGTACACACACAAACATATGCGTACACACTCACATTCTTCAAGACCAAAAAAAGAGAATGGTTTGTGGCACATAGATAAGAGGCCATTTTGGGTGGGTGCAAAGGTGAAGAAAGGTTTTGTGGTAGAGGAAAGGTTTGGGACATTGTGTACAGTAACTGTGAATGGGAATCGGTTAAGGTTAGCACCTAAAGAGAATTCATCTTGAGAGATACTGAAAGCCTCCACCAACCAGACTGGCCTTGCTTAGTTTCTCCCCAGAATAATTCTCGGCACTGACACAGAAGAGCCTCCTGTCACATCAGTGGCTCTAGGGATCAATTAAAAATGGATTATATCAAATTGCTCACCATCCACCACTGTAGGTACTCCATACAAACCCCTAACAACCAACGCTAGATATAGATAGGTTCGCCCTGGCTGACACCTTGACAGAAGAGAACTCAGAGAGCTGTCATAGATAGATTGTGTGGAAAACAGCAGTTTAGTGGGTAAGTAGTTAGAAGAACCATTTGGAAGATTTGGCATTAGAGGTTCAATGACTTCCCACATGCTGAGAGAACAATGGAGAGAACAATAGTAGCAAAAAAAAAATAAAAAAATATATTAATATATATATATAGAAGGGAAACTATGTTCAACAATAAAAAAAATTAAAAAAAACATAATAATAATAATAATAATAATATTATTAATATAATAATGACAAACAAATGACTCATTAAAACGGTAATAAAAACACATTATTGTCAAATTATTGGCAATAATAAAAACAAATGAATGCAACATTATTACAATAATAATAACAATATTTAATAATAATAAATGTAATAATAATAATAATAATAACAACAATAATAAAACAATGCTAAATCAACAATACTACTACTACTAATAATAATAATGCTAATAATAATAACATTATTAATGATAAAGATAAAAACAATCATGATTTCAATAATAATGCTAAAACAAGTAAAAGTACAATAACAACAATAATAAATATTAATATAATTCTAAAAACTAAATGAATATATAATGATACAACAATAATAAATGTATTATTATTAATATTAGTAGTAGTAGTAGTAGTAGTAATAAAGTATTATTAATATAATAATGATAAACAAATGAATCATAAAACAGCAATAAATATTATTAATATAATTTTAAAAACTAACTAAATATGTAATTATAGTACAACAATAATTATTTTATTATTAGTAGTAGTAGTATTAATAATAATAATAATAAAACAAATAAATCAATTTAGAAGAAGTAGTTTTACATCTGAACAAAATGTGACAGGTGCTTGCCCCCAATAATAATACTAAATACAAGACCTCTTTGTGTTTCAGGGGACAAATTTAAATGTATATGCATCTGCACATGCCCTTGCCTGTCTCTTCCTGTGACAAAGCGCAGGCCAAAGGGTTAGCCGACAACAAAAGATACTGCTGGAGAAAAAGCGTCTCAAAATAGGTCACATCAGAAACAAAATTTGTCATAACAACGGAGCTGGCACATCAAACATCAACAAGCCAGTGCCCCTGTAGACACAGAGGTCTCTGACAAAGTGCAGTCGTTATTCTCTCCCGTCTTTTTGTTCTCATCGTGGAGAAACAGAGAAAACGAGAAAGAGAGAGAGAAAGGAGGACGGAGGCCCAGCTGTAAAAAATGGCGCTTAATGAACCTGTCTGGCTGGGCTGTCCCGCTGCCTGTCAGAGGTGTCACAATGGTGACGAGTGTCAGGAGCGAGCGGCTCCGGGTCCCGGGTCCCAGACAGGCCTGCCAGCTGGAGGCTTCTGCCCCAATCTAATCACAGGCTCCAGGCTTTTACCTCACTGCGCACACACAGCTATACCTAGCTCACGTTTGGATGGTTATGTCTGTTGTATATGCAGCTGTTACGGTTGTAAAAGGTTCCTAACAGATGCATATTAGCGTGTTTATTGCATCAGTGGAATAATCCAACTGTTTTGTTGTCAATGCAATTTATTAATTTGGCTACTGTAAATAAACACCGGGCCCCTATTGACAGTCGGCCCCCACAATTCTTCTCGTTTTGTTGGTGTTAACAGCCATTATTGAGCATGACATCCAAGGCAAATCTTTTTCACCATTCTTATTCTTCAAAGGACGCCCCGAAACTGCCCGCCCGAATGAAACGTTATGACAGGGGTGAATATATCAAAAAGATCTGTCATTCTTAAACCGGACACAATTTTTCACACAGCCCCTCGAGAGATGAGTGCAATCCCTCTCCATGTCAAATGTGTGCTGAGTCTGGCCGGGGATATAACAGCCAGCATGACTGATATGTTTATAAAGCCGGTCGTCTGTCGCACTGACAACCTGCCATCATAGCACCTCTGCTGGGCTCTCTGCAGATTTGTCTAATAGGCTTCCACTGCTGGGACTGAATGCGTGTGTGTGTGTGGAATGAGAGAGGGGAAAATGTGTCCAGAAAGTGAGAGCACTTGTCTCATCTCAAGAATGGTGACTACTCCCTATGGTGCGCGAGAGAAAATGTATATATGAGCTAAAGAGGTTCAAACCCCACAGCCTAACAGTCATTTTATCTGCACACAGATACATTTAAAGGAACAGCGCACCCAAAATTACAATTCTTTAATTATTTACTAACCCAAATTTTGTTCCAACCCATGTGACTTTTTCTTCTTCTGTCTAACACATTTAAAAAAATGTACATAATGCTTGTTCCAAAAGCTCAACAAAAAAAGAAGAAGAAAAAAAACACATAATAATTAATATATGCTATAGATAAAAAAAAAAAAATAATTATAAATAAAAATAATATTTTTCTCAAAATATTCAGAAAAAAAGGCAAATTATTGCTTTAGTTAGGCTGAAATTGAACTTTTAAAGTGCATTCAAACGTACTGTGGACATGGCTGACATGCGATACATTTCAAATTTCCTGACTAGCTCTCATTCAGTTACGAAACGTGAGAACCTCGGGTAAACTGATGACCTTTTTTTTTTTAGGCTGTTCCTTTAAAGAGATTAAACAGAAATTAACCAGACCTTTAAACCAATCACTGCCACTCAACGGCAGTAATGGACACAGTAAGAAAAGGCTGACTGACTTTTGTAGCTTGTAAAAGGCTTTACTGCATGCAGGGTACAGTGTGTCTGGTGTAAGGGGCAGCTGAGTTTGAAAGCAGACATGCTGTGGCACTGTAGGTGTAGAGAGGAAAGACCAGCACAGTATGTGACAGTCTTTACCAAAGGGCCTGTTTTTGAACAGGTGGGGGGGGTCTGGACTGTTTACCGCCGGCTGTTGCTGGCTTCGGGCTTCAGGAGAAAAAGCACAGGATGACAAGGTGTGACTACTCCAGTCTGCTCACTATGAATGTGTGTGTGCGCCCTATCACCTAGCCTTGTTGCTGCCAAATTCATGCTTGCATACTTCTTCCTCAGAGCTGCTGCTGCCCTTTCAACCTTAATTTACATCACAAGGATTTTTTGGCCCCATACATGAGCTTCAAAATATGACTTAGTAATGAAGTGTTTGTAATCAAATATGCAAAGCTGTGTTCTTAATTCACAGGGTGTGTTCCAATTCACTTAACTTGAAATAATTTTTGTTCATTTGGAAAGCCCTGCAATCACATTTTTCACAAAAGTATGAAGCAGCACAACTGTTTTTAACATTGATCATAATAAGAACTGTTTCTTGAGCACCAAATCAGCATATTAGCATTGATTTGTGAAGGATCATGTGACACTGAAGACTAATGGCTTACAAAAATTCAGCAGCGCCACCGCAATAAATTCTATTGAAAAATATTAAAAGAGAAAACAGATCTAAAAATGTAATTTGTCACAATATTACACACACATACAGTACATAATTTGCCATTTCACTTAAACATGTCTGAATACTTTGTGAAGCCTTCATTTGACAATTGGAGCATATAGTTGAGCACAAGTATAATTTATTTGAATGCCCAAAGGATGATTAAAAATTGAATTAACAGGAAAAACTGAGCTCTTTCAGCTTCATGTTAATAAACAATAAAACTAAAGTAAGATTTGTGAAATTCATTGATCTAAATCTCAAACTGTTTACCAGAAGTTTCTGTATATCCTTTTAAAAGATGAGAAAAACTCATCTGAAAGGAAAACACACACACGCACCCATGCACATCAAAGGCTGTATTTCCCATCTGATCTCTCCTGTTTGTGACATGTGCTCTAAGGGGTGAAAATAAGCAAAATTTAAAATTCCTTCAGATTATCAGAAGCCTCTCATTGGACGTTCCTCACGGAATCCATTTTTCAGCCCCAGAAAAGGGGAATGGCTCCCTGAGCAGGTATCTCCGGAAAGAGGATGTGGTTTTTGCATAATCACTGTCAACACACATTTGGGGTGTGCGAGAGCGTGTGTCGGGGTGACACGGTTTCAGTCGTGAAGCGAGACTGCGGTGATAAACGGATGAATATGAGCTCTGCTCGCTGCTCAGATCACTGCCTAACATGTCCAACCCAGTTTGTCAATAGTGGTTTTGCTGCAAGGGCCGTATTTCAGGCATGCTCTTGAGGTTGTGCGTGCCATGAAAACAGATATGTTGGCGATGGTGGAATCTTCTTGCGGTCGAGCCATTTTGTTTTCCATTAAATATTGGTTTGCTGGGAAATTAGAAGCTCATTAAAAATCTAAATGGCTACAAAAGGAAACAATGAGCAGAAAAAGGCATATAAACGTCCCCGTAGGCACATATACACACACGCGGCTAACACTAATCTAGATAAACAGCTTGAGAGGGCTTGTGTTAAGGGCTTTTTAAAAAGACGGAGTGTAATTTTCTATGGGGTCCATTTGCTGAGCCCGCACTAATGGCCCTTCTTAAGAGACTCATCACGCTTAAGATGACTGGAATCGCACTGGCTTGATGAATAGCCTCTTCAGTCTGACAGAGAAATCGCAAACAAAGCTCTGCACTCATCACATGGAAAAACAGTAAGGTGGAACAGAAAGAGATAAAGGAGATCCCCTACCAACGAACAAGTTTGGCTAAATCGGTAATACTAAGTGCTTAAAATCAAACAAAAGACAAGACAAGATATTCTGGGCATAAAAAGAGAGATCCATAGAGATGATTTGATGCATCTTTTGCATGTGGAAAAACTTGCCTAATCTGCACAAAGCCAGACCTGAACATCTTTTGGAGGATTTTTGACCTCATTGATGCTTGTTAATGGGAGCAAATCCCTGCAGCCATGTTCCAACATCTAGTGGATAACCATTCCAGATTTGTATTGCTGCAAATGGAGGACAAAGTCTCTATTAATGCCAATGGTTTGGAAATCAACTGTTCAGCTACATATTGATGTAGCGTAGATAAAGCAATGGATATACTGTATTGCACAAAATGCATCTGGAAACAAGAGTATGAGGGGGCTGTGCGATACACAGTCTTTGCACCATACAATTAACAAGATGTTCGACCGGCTGTTGTGAACATCACACCTTCGTCAATTATTCTTTTGTCCCAGAATCTAATAATATCCACCCAAACTGTGAAGGCCTCCTCCCCAGTGCCAAAAGATGCACTTTGAAGATACCTGTACAATAAAATACTATAACACAAAAATATGCTGGCACAAAAAGTAAAAATATATTAGCTGCTAGCACTAGAATGTGTATGCTAGGAAGTCTCTGCGTTGAGTGGGAGGGGTGTTGCTTTCATCCTCAGGGGTAAGTCAGAGGGAAACAGAGGAGGGTAATCTGGCTGTTGAGCATGGTAGATAATTTGCACTTGATCCCCTTGTAATTATATAGTTTAAATCTTTTTACCCTCACTAATCCAGCGGCGTATGGAGACGGTTTCCGGGCGGCGTTGAAGGGGCTGTTGGACAACCCTCGTCAACTTATGTCAAACGCTTTCCTAGAGGATTTCGGGAGTGGGAGGAGAAGGCTGGGGTTGATATAATTATTCTGACTGTGTTTATTTCATGCGCACACGTACTTTGCATATCACTCCCCACCATGAGGAAGAGATGGAGGTGGAGGAAGTCTTGAAAGGAACAGGATGAAAGGGGGAACTAAATACAGTTGATGTTAAAACCAAGTATTGCAGTTAATTCTCACAATTATTTGCAATTTTTGTGTATTGCGATCATTTAAACACAACTTGCAGTATCTTTTCAGAGTAATAATTAATCAATTACAAAATCAATAAATACTTAAAACTACAATGCCTGTTCCTAAATGTTTATATTAACTAATAAGAAAATCTAGTCATTTAGAATACGATGAGGAGTTTGCGCCAATTTAATAATAATCTTTTATTTTTTTAAACAACATTCACTTGGAGTTTTTAGACATTATTTGTTTTCAAATAGTCTATGCATGTTGTTTTAGACTTAATTACACAATGTAATCAGTAGATCATAATGTTGCAGTCAGACACAAACAGAATCTCCGGGTCCCCGATGACCCGGGGTTGATTGCTCAGCTGAAGCACGAGGGAGTGTTACGTACATGTATGTGCTCTCGGTGGTATCCCTGCCGGCCAGCGGGACAGCGGGCCATCTTGCGCGCCTGCCAAAGCTGACAGCCTGTGACAATCTGCTTGGCGTGCGGCTATTTGACTAATTACACTGGATTACAGCATATTAATGCAAGCTGTTTTCTCCAGGGTTAGTGACCTAGACATGCTAGCTCCAACACACGCTAAGCACACAGGAAAAAAAGATTTTTCTTTTGCGGAAAATGAATATAGAAGTTGCTTCACTACTTTGTCTTAGTTGATCAGTGAAAGTGTATCTCAACTGGAGGCCTAAGTCATGCTGTCTCTTCTGAACTCCCATAAGGCCGTTCCCATATAACAGAGAGGGAAATACAGAGATTAACATTTCTATATGTTTCCTTTTCTCTATCCCTGATTTGAAAAGGGAAATGCTTGTAATTTGAGCAAACAAAAGACAGCAACTTTCTTAAGTGATTTATTACTCATAGGAGTAAATGTTTCCCAAAGCTGGATCATAGGCATTTTCTCATTGATTGTGCTTTTGTGCTGAAATGAGATCTTGATTAATGGTGGAATGTCACATGGGAGAGATTTGGTCTGTAGGATAAAATCTTTATTTTCCAGTCATTTCCGCTTGAGAAAGTCTGGGATTTCTCCAAAACGAATCACTTGCTAGCATGTGTGTAAGACATATCTCTAAATCAATACTACTTGAAAGTGGAGTATGTATTTAATTTTTTTTTTTACAAAAATTGGCTGAGTGAAAGTGTTAAGGATTTTTCATTGAGCCTTTTTGCAGGTTATAACTGTCTTTATAAGCAAGTCATTAAACCATTCATTCAACCGATTCGTTCAAAACACTGATTGATTTAGGAATGAAACAAGTGACTACATTAATGGGTAAGCCACTGGTTCCTTCCCAGTGAACCACTGAATCATTCAATCAGCTGATTCATTCTGCAGACATGCCACTACTGTGTGTAGTTTGAAAAGACACTTAGCAACACTGGCTCAACCAATGGTTTGGGCTTGGGGACCGTACTATCGGTTCCCCTAACCAATAGCAGAAGGGGGAAGTATTCCAAGAAACCTGCTTGAGAATAAATATTTTTACAATTGTCGTCGGTAGAGGTACATAAAACACACAACTTAAAAAAACAACAACTAAAGTACATTTTTAGTAGTCTTCTTCTTTGGCAACCGAAGTCTCAAAGTACTGCTTTCTCATAGTATCCACTGGGCCTGCAATCTATTCATATGCAATGGACAAAGTAAGCACACACTGTGTCTGGGCCTCTGCTATCAACAAAAATGGAAGCCGAGACCTTAACAAAGGCAAAAGAGGAGAAATGAGGCGTACAATGAGTGTGTTTAGAACACAACGACTCCAGCGATTGTGCTAAACCAATCCCAGACTTGCAACAAAGAGAGACTGGAGCTTTGCTATTTGTATCCTCTCCTCTGGCTCAAGCGCAGTGTAATAATAGTCTTAAAGTAGGCATTGTAGGAAGAGAATACTTGAGTGGCTTACACAGGCAGTCTTATGAAACATTTAGGCAACGGTTTCCAAGGGTCCAAGGAGGATGGAAGAAAAGGTAACGCGGCAGAATGGTCTTCTAGCGTTCTGGCGGCCTTATTGTACAGAAGTCACATCAAATTAACTCTGAGGGCCATTTGGAGGGCCTTTTTCTCTCTGCCGAGCTTTTCAGAACAGATTAAGCTATGAAAACTTCAGAATTACTAAAGCACCTATTAAGCATTATGCTCAGTCCTTTCTTCAGCGCTCCCTTTGAACACGATTGAATGCACTGGGGCGTTCAATAGACTCTGAGAGGAGAAAGACTGGAGTTATTGGGGAGGAAACATGATGACAGAAATATTTAAAGGATAAAGAAGACTGCCACAGAACTCATGATGAATTGACAAAATGTGTTTACAAATAGCCTCTCCCGAGCTTAAAAATGTACATGAAAATTCTGGTTTGTGTGTGTATTTATTACCAGTTAGACAGTTCATTATTCTCATCATCACTGGAGCTCAAACTATAAGCCACTGTCAAACTCTGGATTGTATAGAAGAGGTTTCAAGGTAACAGGCAAGTGTTTTTATAACTGTTGCATTTATGGTTTCTTGTCCACTACCAAGCTCTGCAGGGGACATGGAGCTAGAGCAGTTCAAAGCAGCATGGAAAGAGCATGAATAGTAATTGTACTTAACAGGATTGGAGAGGGTCCTGACAGTGGCTCTTGAGACGCAGGTCGTGTGGCGTTAAATGGCTGTCACCCACTCAAAGATCCACGACTTGGGAAAAGCCCCCGCTATTGGTGAGCACCGGAGCTCACATGCAATGTCAAGAACAGGGTCCCGGCAACTTCAGGCAACCTGGAATATGTTGTTCATTAAGTCCTAAGGTCTTGGGTCTCTAAACTTCAGGACTTAAGGAATGCAGACTTAGGTTTCAACTAAATGTTATATAAATATGAAGCAAGGACATCTACTATAGGACAATATAAGTGAGAGACTGGTTGTTCTTTTGCCCCAGACTGTAAGCTATAATGAGACCTCAAGGGGAATCTGCCTATTAAAACAGCAGGTATCTAACACCTGACCAGAACAATATATTGACCGTAGCCCTTTCAAAACATCCATACAAACAATATATAGCTATAGAGCTTTTGCACTCCTAGCCTGCAAATTGCCCTTCAATACAAGGAGAATGATAATTTGGGGGACATAGAAGACATATATCAATTACTATAGACAAATCTTGCCCTTACCCCTTAAAAAACATTTTATAATTAAAAATAAATGATATAATAATAACAACAATAATAAAATCAGTATTTGCTTTATGACATATTTTTCCAATAAAGGATGTTTCTGAGTGTCTCCAAAGGGAAGTTTTGTCAGACTTGAGCTCACTTTTTGGTGATGTATTATATAAACACCCACAATCCTACAAAAACTTCTAGCATGAAGCCCCCTTAATATGGTCCTTATCAAACCTCTAATTGGATTGCCAGTGCTTGGAAGGAAAGATTCTAGGCCCTCTGCCTTTTATCCTTTTGTATTCCTATCAGCCACAAAATACCAAAACAATTGGATTGGGATCAAATGGACTGAGAGCTTTTTTGTTCCCCCAAACACAACAGGTTGACTAAAATCAGACCGGGCAAAAGCCTCAGCCCTCCGTTCGAAGGATGGGGAAATTTGAATTTCACAGGGTCTAAGTGACGTATCGAAACAAAGCTCCACACTGGCCATTGTTTGGCCTTTTACCAGTCAAATCTTAAACCAGCAACATGGTGCGCCATTCAAACCAGAACTCCGGTTCAGACTTCGAATGACATTTTTAGAAAGAACAGTCCTGAATATAACCCTTCAACTTTACTGGATACATTATGAACGACTAGAGGAATGAGCCATCGCACCTTGGTCACGTCCTGTGTGCTCGAGGAGTATCCCCTCATCTATTCAAATGCCAAAATAAACCCTCCCCTAGCACCAACATCAATCACGTTAATTACGCCAAACACCATAATAACAATAATTACAATAATATCTCATTAAGAAGGAGAGAGTGAATGACAGAGGAGAATTAATAGCAGGCAGGTGTACAACACGCTGCAATTATGGAGCCTGAAATTAGTTCATCGCCCAAAGGCAAACCGAGAAGAAAGAAAGAGACTCAGAGAGAGTGAGATGGAGGGAGGGAGGGAGGGAGGGGAGGTGGAGAGAAAGTGGGAGTGAAGTTTCACAAGCCAAAAAGTATTAAATAAAAAGAGAATTGCAAATAAGCAAATAAAAATGTCTTAAATGTGTAAATTAGGGGGAATAAAAAAAAAGGAAAAAGAGAGGAGGGGGAAGGAAAAGCAGCTTTTCCTGGCAGAGTTGTGGGCACGGATGAAAGGGGAGCGGCCCACCGTGATCAAGGGATCCACAGAGCTCTGCGGCAGCCATCAAGCCTGCACCTCTGCCGTCGACTGGCAGCGCATCCTTCTCCTGCCAATCATTCATTACGCCAAGCCGGAGTCATAGAGGAAGCGCATCCATGCCTTGACCTATCATATTACAGCTTCTGTAAACGGCTAATCCTCGTTCGTCAGATGGTGTCAACACCTCCGCCTGTTTTTGCACGCTCTCACCCCCGCCAACAGACAAATTGACACAATAATAAAATAATTTGAATTTCAGCATAGTGTAGTGCAAAAGTCAGAGCATTTATTGTATATTGCCCATATATGTTTGAGTGTATATATATATATATATATATATATATTACATATAACACACACACACAAGGGTGCATTAAATATACACATGCATCCTTTCTAAAAAAAACTATTATTTCTTTCAAAAAAATCTTACTGACCATATATATTTGAAAGAAATTAATCATTTTTGTTTCAGCAAGATGCATTCAATTGATCAAAAGTGACGGTAAAGACATTTATAATTTAACAAAAAATAGTATTTCAAACAAATGTTGTTCTTTTGAACCTGAAATTACAGTTTCTAAAAAAATATTAAGCAGTTTTCAACATATTTTTGTGTCACAATATCACTATTTTTTACTGTATTTTTCATCACATAAATGCAGCCTCTCATCTAGCTTTGAAAACACAGTGGAAAACATGATAAAAGATGATAGTATTCAATAAAGTTACATTTATTATCAATAATAATTATTGTAATTAAATTTTACTGTTAATTGAACTTTGGTGTCTTTTATCATTGGCAACAGCAACTGTTTTAAAAGCAATAAGCCAATACGTATATTAGCACATTTTTACTTGATTTATCAATTTATAAAAATCTGAATATAAAACGCCAGGCTGCTGAATGTTTTATGGTAAGAGAGCACGTGGTCATCAGGATGGCTCTTTTAGCCTGAGGGCTGTTCCAGCGTGCAGTGAGAGCCCTCGAGGCAGGAAGCGGCATGTCAGCTCTTCCCTCTGCCCTCTCCAGGAGTTTCAGCAGGAGCTGAAACACACCTACTGAATTTTGATTATGGAAGCCAGCTACCTCAACCACTACATTAATGAGGCCGGTCGAGAGCTGGAACCCCAAAAATACAACAAAACACTAGAACAGGAGGCCACTATACATGTATTAAGCTTTTGAGTCTGTGATCTTTATGTGTGACAGTGATTCAGATGGAAAAAAGCTAAATAGCATTAGCAACATAGCAAAATGCTAAAATGCTTGCAAAAGTGCTTAAGTTTCGCAATCAACATATAAGCTTAAAATACTAGAAATGTACTAAAGTTATTCTCTGAGGATTAAGCAACAAATCTGCCGCTTTGAATCTGTTGTAGGCTACAGCAAAAAATGTAAATAACGGATGCTAGCTTTGTTTAAAAGAGGCTAACCGATTAATTGGTTGGTTATTTTGTCATGGCCTGTCCTTAAAAGCACCACAGACCATAAAATGAGCTGCCTAATTCATTTGGCCCTAAAATCAGACTTTCACATAAAGCAGAGGTAAGGATATCAATCATTTTAACCTTCACCGAGGCTACATGTCAGCGTCACAAAACAGCTCATGTGGTGTTAATGAGCGTGTAATATAAAACACCAGCCACTAGCTCCATATGTCGCAGCATTATGGAAAACAGAGTCTTGCTTCTGTTACCAGAGAGATTTAAAGAGTTTTAGTCTGACATAGGCTACTCAAATTTAATATAGTAGATTTTTAATAGTATCAAAGATAGGATTCAGATCAAAACTGCAACAAACTTTCTGCCTAATTCTACATAAATTGGGTAAGTCTTAAACCCTGATCTCCATAAAAGAACATCAAAATCAGGTCCAGCCAGTCCGCTCTTCATTTTACATTGTCAATTACGTGTCATTGTAGAGGGATTCTCTGTATAAGTCAGCAGGCGGAAACGAGGCGGGGGCTCATCCACGTTATTAATGGAAATGATATACGTCAATATGGCCGTGTCGCCTCCCACGTGTCAGCCTGTCGTCTTACACAAAGGAACTGGCAACTTATGAACTGCCTGCGCCGCTACGTCGAGTCCATAAAACAACTGGCCCCGGTCACCAGGGAGCCCCCCTTGGTCCCGCCCCCTCCCTTGAACAGAAACCGCCCCCCTCACAACAGATGACACAGATGGGGAGAGGGCAAACAAAAAAGGGGGCTTCCTTTGTAGCAAGGGAACCTTTTCAAAAAGCCATTCATGCAACAAATTGGGGAAAGCTGGACCTCACTGCATCACTATAGGTTCTTGCTTTTTCAATGGCTAATCTATAAGTGCAGACACATTTATGAGTTTCTTTGTGATAGCGATTTCAGAGCAATAAAATATGAAGTCTAAAGTTCAAACGATTTGGGTATTTTTAGCATTTTGTTTTGGCAGCAACTCTACATTGATAAAAGTTTAGGTCACACATGCATTGAAATGCTATTGTTGAAAGATTAAAAATGTAATTTAAATGTCTGTCGTACCAAGTTCTGCACTGATTTATCTAATGGATTTGACTTTTCTCATACTTTAAAGCATAAAAAAAAAAAAAAAAAAAAAAATCCCCCTCTTGAAAGCTCTATCTAGTCTTTACCGCTTCATGAGACGTTTCGCTAGAAAGCACCTGTCTTACTTTGCAGTTTGCTCACTTTCTTTCGGTTTATTCTCGCTCTCCTGCGGCGGCTTCTTCCCCCCCTTCTACCTTTTCTCCTCCCTTTTTGCAATCTGCATAGAGAGACATTTGTCATCATTAGCCCAGCTCTGACAGTTGGCACCCAGCACCTCAGATCTCAAGGACTGGCAATTATGAAGCCTTCATCCCTTATTTGGGTTACATGGCCTAATTTCATCATGGGCTTCAACCACCAGCATTTCATTACTCGAGCCCCCCAACCTGGGAAAAAAAAGTGCAGTCTTTTTCTCTCTTTTTCTTTCTCTTTGTTTTCACCCTCCAGAACCGGCTGTCGAGCGCACGCGCTTTTTGGAATAGGGCGGTATAATTAATTTGAAATGCATCAAGGCATTGTCCTCACCGGGGCTGTTGAGAGGATGTTCTGGTTGAGTATCATCGGGTCAGTGAGCGAATGATTACGGACTCAACCTCTAAACATGGGATGTCTCCAAGACATTAAGATTAATCACAGGGAGCTGAAGAGGTTGGTGTCTTGTGACGGCCGCTTGTTAAAGGTGTTTTACCGAGCTTAGGGTTTGTGTACGGCACTTGAAAACAAACAGATGAAAACAAATGGATCTGCTTACTGAATACAAAATGAATTCCTTTACAGGAAATTTTCAAAAGTTTGAACAGTTAATAGAAACGTAACCCTTAAATGCATGAATGTTTCGCCAAACATTATTACATATTCAGGTCTTCAGCGACCCGGACCTATATCTAACACTGATGGATCTCTACCTGTCTCAATAATATAAAACTCTCCTGATGTTAGAGTAACAATTAAAGAGGAATAAAATAAAGCACACTTTTGGGACTTGGAAGGGTTCAATTTGAGCAGATGTTTTATACAATCATCACTGTCCTCATTTCCCAGAACATTCAGCATCTGGCTCAAATTCGCGATCTCAAACTTATTCTCAAAACTATAATTTTCAACATCTTCAAAATCAATATTTTGATCGCTGACAGCTTCTTTACCAGATCCAGCATCAAGTGACAGTGACACTAATATCTGATTGCGTTCAGTACTTGCTCTGCAGTAAATCGCTGAGCCATTTCAGGTTTTGCTGATGATATTTCCAATTCTTTTGTTTTCTGCCTGCGGTAACTGTGAGTGAAACGTCACTTCATCATTGTGTCTCAGACATTGCCACCTTGTGGCATAAAAAGGTGAATTGCACTTATTCAATGAGGAATACTAAGATGTCTAACTTTAAAAAATGAATGAGGAGGAGGGTAGTGAATGACGTCCCGGGTCACTAAAGACCCATGCTTTTAAGGGTTAAAGAGATAGTTCATTCAAAAATGAAAATTCTGTCATCATTTACTCACCCTCATGTCATTACAAACCTGCACAATTGTTTTCGCTTTTGTCTATACAATGAAAATCAGTGGGGTTCAAAACAACATTGGACCAAAAACAACATGGGACCCCCAACAACTTTTTTTTTTAAATATCTTCTTTTGTTTTCCAGATAAATTCACACAGGTTTGGAATGACATGGGAGTAAACGGCATAATTTGACAACATTTTGGGGTGAAATCTCTACAATTCGCCATACATACTGTATGCGGAATATGTGATTTTGTGCATGCACTTATAAGTGAACACACCTCAAAAAAATCTTCAACTGTGTAAGATTTCAGATTAAAGGATATTTAAATCAAAAGGTCCTTTTTTGAATAAACTAATGAAATCAGTGCTAAATCTATGCAAATAAATTCACGCCATTAATCAGAGAAGCTGACAAGCAACAATGCATATTGCTGTTGGGGGGGGTATGGCAAGGCTCAAAAAACCTGATTAATTTTCCAATGTTCTTCTCTCTCCCTTGCATTTGGGAGTTACTGTTTATGTTTAGCCTATCTAGTCCGCTATACCAAAAATTTTTACATTTTACGGAGCGGATTTTGTCCTCTTCTCCCAAACTCCCCCCCCAGGAGGAGGCTTCTAATACAGCATGAAAAATAAAACAAATGGAGGGAGAGCATTCAAAGCATGAGAGGTAGGGGGCTGACAGCCGATAGGCAAGAGAAAATTAACTGGGAGCCCTGCAGTGTGGCCATATTGCCTGGAATAACTGAATTCGCTTCGGAAGAAAACTCAATGACAATTTTGATATCCATTTGCAGGAAGCTGAAAGGGATATGTCATAATAAGTGTCCATCTTGTATAATGCAATCCCCACCAGCACCAAGCTCCACGCTAATATTGCTTGTCTTAAATGGCAGGGCCTTTAATATGATTTATATTTGACTTCTCCAATCCATTAAGTGCACTCGATAATCTGTGCTTTGACCTAGCGACGCCTTTTGGCTCAGATCCAGTTTTGATATTCTTTCTTTTTTTCGCTGTCGCAAAATGATGATGGGATCAGTGTAAAGAACTGTCCATGAATGATGATGAAATAAAGCTGAGCTGACCTCCTTTTGTCACTGAATAATAGGATTATTAATATTAGTGTGAAGAAGTGACTATTAACTTCAATTAAGACTCGCTTAAGCTCTTGATATATTCAAATCTGTGAATAACTCTCCTGGTACTATTAATATTGGCATACAATGTTCTAGCCACATAAGAAGTGCTATCTAATGTTGTCCCGTGATGTCGTCCTTTTAAATTTGCATGCTGGATTATTAATGCAGGGTTATAATTAAATGCACTGCATGATGCAAAGACGGCAGCACTGTCTGCAATGTATTTCTCTTTAAAAAAAAAAAAGTATTTTTCTTCAAGAGATGCAGGAAAACAAATGTTAAATGTCAAAATTAAATTAAATTAAAACCAATAAACGAACAATAATACAGTTTAAAAAGAAAATATTACAATAAAAAGTATTACATTTATAACATATATAAAATAATAATAAAAACATATTTATCTAAGTGATTTCAATCAATTAATCAAAGGTTAAAGTACTTATAAAATCAAAGAAATATACTGACACTATACAATCTATTTTAATGTACTTTTAAAAACATAATACTGATATAATCCATTACAACACCCATTTATTCATATCTATGAACTACACAATTTACGTTCTAGCCGATTGCGGTTTTGACAATTTAAATGGCGACTAAAAACCTGCAAGACCTTAACCTAAATCATCAATTTGTTTAAAAACTACACAATTCAGTTAAACATGGTAATGTAGGGCCATTCGGACATGGAGAATCACTCCTCAGAACGAGACTGGAGGGAGAAAGAAAAATGAAGAAGTCATTGGCGAGGAAACTCCAGAACAAAGAGGCCTTCAACGAGCTAAACGTTTCCTGGGTCATATGCTCGTCCAAAGAGGGGCGGAAGCCGGAGTCATTGTATTGATTTACACAATCCGGCATCCTATTCGCTGGGTCAGAAATAGCACCCGTACTGTTGTCACACCCTCATATATCACAGCGAAGCCTGTGGATAGTGCGTTATGGTCACAAAGACACACAGATCGCAATGTTGCGGAGACGCGGTGTGCGTGAGAGGAGAGGGGGTCTGAGGTCAAGGGGGTTTTGAAGTGCCTTCAGGTCACACTTAACAGAGCGCTTGAGTCAAGTATACAGTATTGAATGGTTTTGTATTTCAATTATTTAAGATGCAGCATAAAAGTTTCCAAACGAACTGAACAGCTCTCGTTAATTTTTATAAGTGTGTTTATAAAATCTAACACTTCTTGAACTTGATCCTGAATATTTATGCAGCCCATTGCAGTATTAAACGCTGCAATGGAAATACTGATAAACAACCATTTGAGTTCTGTTTCGTAAAGTATATGCTTTATGTGTATATGTGTTTGAAATAGGCTAATTTTCAATGTGGAACGTGAGAGTCGAGGACTAAACGGTGCTAACAGATGAACATTGCTAATCCGAGATGAAATTATGTCTGATACTATAACACTGTTTACTGTAACTCACAAACAAACAATAGACAAGCGACTGATTCAGACATACAAAAGCAGTGCTGAACACATCAGAGCATAGACCAGTGAAGGGAGGGAGACCGTCTGATCCGATACGGTTGGGTGCCTGCCATGTAATGTGTGTGCATGAGAGAGAGAGAGAGAGAGAGAGAGAGAGAGAGAGAGAGAGAGGTGGTTGAGGTGGAAAGCAGGGTTAAACAGAGAGCACCAAAGATTTTCTGAGAGTAACAAGGTGTCAGTAAAAAAGAAGTATTTTGCAATCCTCCCATTTGTCAAACAACCCTAATATATCTACCTAAAAAAAAAAAAAGTCACCAAATGCATGTACAGTAGTCCAGAATGAAATTCATATATCAGATGAATTGATTGATCAGATAAAGTCTTCTGGGCACAAGGATAGGCTACATTCTTCTTAAAAAAAAAAAAAAATTTGATTTTAATAAAGTGCCATATACCTGCCAAAGGCCCAAACAGCATTCACCTTGCTTTCAGTTCCTGACAGAGGCAAAGGGGAACTCTGATAAGTGTGATTGTTGCCTGTAAACTGCAGAGCTCTATTAATTATGGTTGGCAAAATCCTCCAGACATAAGGTGCCAAGCAGACTACAGTGAGGGCTGGAGCCAACCGACCCTGATGCCTCAGCAGTGACCTGTAACAATCTGCTCTGTGTACTGAAACAGACTTGCATATAGGACATATATCTACAACATGTAGCCTATCACATTTATTCAAATACACGTTCAAATGTGTCTCCGAATTTCAAAGAAAAAAAAAAAGAAAAAAAGAAGGAAGAAGAAGCATTTTTACTCATAATCAGTGATGCATCATGATTGGGTTTGGAAAGGGCACGATGAATCTTGCCTTGTTCTCGTTGTTCTCCATTAGATTTCAGATATAATATCGCGAGAAAAGTGCTTGAGTATTTCGCGCAATATTAGGCTACACAACTTAAATCACACGCAACCACGATAGCCTATCTAGAAAATATCTAGTCACACACACAAAAGTTTATCTCATATCGTTAAAATATTTCCTGTCGTTTGTACAATTCAATTATTGAACGTTTAATCTGCAGAGCCAAAAAAAAAAAAAAAAAGGGAATAAAAGGTTAAAATGAAGAAAATACGTGCACGTTATATAAAAGCTTGAGGTTTTAATAACCTATAACGATCCAAAAAGATTTAATTAAAACGAACCGTGACTACTGATTTGACTGAATTAGAAACGAAAAAAAGTAGGCTATAAGCTACGACACTATAGCCTATTTTAAAACAATAATAAAAAGACGTTCAGGTCAGGCTTCTATTTTTCTGTCCCTGGAAGAAATACAGAACTACTTTTAATTAAAATGATTAAAGAACTGTCATGAAAGACGAATTAAAAAGATCAAAAAGACGCTACATTTCTTACTACATTTCTACACCACTGCGGAATGCTTAAAGCAAAAAAAGCTCAACTTTAAACAATAGGCTACTTTTTTTTTTTATAATCAAGTGAAATTAAAATAACTAATTATACACAAATGCGAGACTTTTAAATGTGCTATGTTAAGGAGAACACATTAACGAAATGTTATTTAAGCCCTTATAAAGGCCTTTATCTTCATGTCATCTACAATGAACTTCACAAAAAAACTAAACCTAATCGTTTTTATATTTTACACTAAGCAAGTAAGGCGACACCACGACTATAAATGCACCTAATGCTCTATTTGCTGTTTTGGAAAATAAACAATAGGCTACGGATTAATGTTCGAAGTGTTTAAAATAAAACAAAAGATTCCGGCGTTTGGTACCGAGACGCGTAATCGTTTAACCATCATCGCCATTACCACATGTAGCCTACACAGCAACATATTAAAAATAATATTTCTATTAGGCTATTCAAAACGAATTTTAAATAACATGCAATATAAAGAGAGAGATATAACGCATTGTATCAATGTAAATGTAGTCATTTAAACACTTCAAATCATGTGAAACAATACTGCAACACCAAAAGAAAAATCGAATTAACAGATCAATTAAAAACTTTGTCTAACTACACGCATCTCTTCAGTGAAAATTGAAAACAACTAACAAATCAAAATTTTCGACAAATTGTAGGCTAATCGAGATAATGAAAATTGAAACTCAAAATGAGTGATACAGCCGAAATATCCTATTAACAGAAATATGAAATTACAGGATTTCTGGTAGAAAAATAAATAATAACGGACTAATAGACGTAGTCTGTAGGCTATCTAACAAGAAGAGCAGGAAAATCCATATATCACGAATAAACCTGTATCTTCTTCCTCCAACGTGTAGGTGTGTTTCCACCAGACGATTTGGTTGTGTATAAAAGCGGAGGATTAATTTGTCGTCAATAAACTGAAGGCAGTGACGACTCGGGCCGTGATTGGACGAGCTCCTCTCAAACCCTCCCTTTATAATTTCACAGGAGTGAGTTCGGAGTCTTAAACAAACCAACAACGCTTGGACACACACTTAAGAGCACCCTGCACTTTCCAACCTCTATTTCAAACAGAGAAAAGACACCGCAAGTGGATTCAAGAGGTTTGCTGAACTACTGATCCGTGCGTATGGACTTTTAATTGCTGAATAAGACCAAGGGGTTTGACTTTTTTTTTGGTCGCAATTGAAAACAGAAGCTGATGATTTAACTGGCAGACTTTGTGCATGTGCTCCACGCACAAATAAAAAAAAAAAAAGGTATTTTTTTATTTATTTGAAAATCCCTTTTTCCCTCTAAATAGTCTACTTCTTCTCTAAAATTGGCTCCTGTACAAACAGCCGCGTTGGATCCCTCGGGTTACTGCGAGACTCCGGTGTACAACCCGGATCTCTGTCCAAATATGATCGCCGCCCAGGCCAAGCTGGTGTATCATCTCAATAAATACTACAACGAGAAATGCCAGTCTCGGAAAGCGGCTATCTCCAAGACCATCCGGGAGGTGTGCAAGGTGGTCTCGGATGTCCTGAAGGAGGTGGAGGTCCAGGAGCCCCGCTTTATCAGCTCCTTAAACGAAATGGATAACCGTTTCGAGGGGCTCGAGGTCATCTCCCCTACTGAATTCGAGGTGGTCCTCTATCTGAACCAGATGGGGGTCTTCAACTTCGTGGACGACGGCTCTCTGCCGGGCTGCGCCGTGCTCAAGCTAAGCGACGGGCGGAAGAGAAGCATGTCCCTCTGGGTCGAGTTCATCACGGCTTCGGGATACCTGTCCGCGCGCAAGATCCGCTCCAGGTTCCAGACGCTCGTGGCGCAGGCGGTGGATAAGTGCAGCTATAGGGACGTGGTTAAAATGGTCGCGGACACCAGCGAGGTGAAATTACGCATCAGAGACAGATATGTGGTTCAGATCACCCCCGCGTTCAAGTGCACCGGCATCTGGCCGCGAAGCGCTGCCCACTGGCCGCTGCCGCACATCCCGTGGCCTGGCCCGAACAGGGTGGCAGAAGTCAAAGCCGAGGGGTTCAATCTCTTATCGAAGGAGTGTTACTCGTTGAACGGGAAGCAGAGCTCGGCGGAGAGTGATGCCTGGGTGTTGCAGTTCGCCGAAGCGGAGAACCGACTGCTCCTGGGAGGGTGCAGGAAGAAATGCCTGTCGCTGCTCAAGACGCTGCGCGACCGGCACCTTGAGCTACCCGGGCAGCCTCTCAACAACTACCACATGAAAACTCTTGTGTCTTACGAGTGCGAGAAACACCCGCGCGAGTCGGACTGGGACGAGAACTGCCTCGGGGATCGACTGAACGGGATTTTATTGCAGCTCATTTCGTGTTTGCAGTGCAGGAGATGCCCCCATTATTTTCTGCCAAACCTAGACCTTTTCCAAGGGAAGCCACATTCGGGCCTTGAAAACGCTGCCAAACAGACTTGGCGACTGGCTAGAGAAATTCTAACCAACCCTAAAAGCCTGGAGAAACTCTGAGGTAAAAATAAAAAAAATAAACGGCATGTTTATGAATAGAAGGCCTGACTGATCAAAGTTCTGAGGCCTAGACGCTAATCAGGAACTCTTCCACAAAATGGTCACTGTTGTTTCTGTTGTAAAAAAAAAAAAATATTTTAGAGAGCTCCGTTTAAAAATACTTCACATGACACGAATGTGTCATAAGGAGGGAGCGAATTGTATCAACAATCAAAATGAATATAGTTACCTGTCAGTATTACTGTTTCTTTCTTTTCTTTTTACGAACCCTGCCCAACAACACATTTTACCTAAAAGCTTTCGAAACAAAGCTGTACGTGACAGAGAACCTGTACATTTTATACTGTAAATAGACACATTTGTAGATTGTGAATCCGGTGGTCTGCAGTTGTGATTGTTGTTCTGTGACACGTTAATAGAAGTATAATTTCACATGTTTTAACATTCGCCTGGATTATTTCTGAAGAGAGAAAGAAGAAAAACATGCATCCACAATTTAATCTATTGTCAATGGCAAATTTCTAAAGTTTACATTTTGATGGTACTATTTCTGAAACATTCCATTCGCATACTTGAATTCTTATTTAAAGTATATTCGACCATTTTTGTTTGTACCTTGCTTACATGATAAAAGGCTGAAATTGAGAATATATATATGAAAAAAAATATATACCTGAAAATAATGCACTTGAAATACACTGGAATATAACATTTTGTGATTAGATTTTTTTTTTTGATTTTTTTTTTTATATATCTGTCTCTGAGTTTATTTAAAGATTTAATAAAAGCAAATTAATATTTGTGTCCAAACAATGACTACATGCTACATAAATATTGCAGTGTAATATAGGCACGATTTTTGGGGGGATTTTTAAGTCTCTTCGGCGTGAAAATTAGGCTACACGATGTAGCCTGATTTTTACAACAACAACAAAAAAAGCGGAATACACAAAACAGGAAAATAAGAAAATGTCTTCATGTGAACAGTGGCTGTTGAGAGAAGGACACAGATTAACTGAAATATGGATTGCACAGACAGGTCAGAAATGTGTGGCTTAACGATATAATTCTCTCATGACAGTTCTGCACATCTGAATTGCACCCCTTCATTTAGAAATGTTCAAATTGTTTTTTATTTTTCAACCTAAAATGTGTTAGATTATATTTCTTTCACTCAATGTTATTCATGACAAAACTGAAGATTGCCGATTCGCGCAATTATGAGTTTTAAATGCATAAGTCTTGGTTAATTTTACATAGGCTGTTGTACATGAACTATCACTTTAAATGACATTTTACCAGGCACGTCTAGAAAAAAAAAACAACACACAAAAAAGGGACATTCAAGGCATGGGCCTCGATTCAGAAAGACATGTCTATATTTTTAACGTTATTGAATTGACGGTTTTTATAAAGTGCTGAAATAATTAAACACTTTCTAGTATTTGATTTTGTTCCATGTCATTAGGAGTGCAATTCTGCTTGGTATTTGTGCACAGTTACAAATGCGCAATAGAAATTCAACCTACTTTGCCATCAATGCGTCTGAAGGCTGGGTCCTCTTCGTCCACTTCAAAATAGATTTCCGTGGTTGTGATAGAGAGAGTCCCACGGGCTTCAGTGGCCGGGGCAATAAGCTGGGCCGGGGTGCTCAAGACAACAGGGCCTATAACAAGGAGATATATTTTAATTTTTCACAGGGGAAATTACCCAGGATATGTATCGCCAGTCAGTCATCAACAAGCGATACGCAGGCCTAATGCAAGTTAGTAACTGATTATGGCTGCACGACCATACACGTATTCTAAACAATTTGTGTCATCTCTTCAGAATGAGTTTGCAATCTTTTTTTTTCCCATTCCTACCTTTTCGAATAAGGTTTTGTAGACTTTGACGAGGTCTATCGATCTTCATCATGCATGTCGTGCGAAAAAAAAAAAAAGATCGGGCCTATAGGCTATTCAAAATAATCTCGATATACACCAAAAATAATTGTTTTATTAATAGCCTAATTACAAGATAAATATGGTGCAGAGTTTACACTATACGCATGAAAATGAAACAGGAAAAAAAATGGGAAAATATCCTACATTTGAATTGTTGAAGAGAATCGTTGCAGCAATTTACACGATTAGACTTCCGAATTGAGGGATTGGTCATATGGCATTATATCAAGAAATAAATGCGAATATTTTAATAGGTGAGCGTTCTCATGAGACCCAACAGCAATCATTTCACAGTCACTTTCCTTCGTTATTTTGCGACAAAACAAATGTGATACGCATTTACGCGCTTCCTAATCGAATCAGTCGTTGTGATTCCATCTTGATTATATGAAACCTGTAAAATTGACCTTACAAACATTATTAAAATATTTACAGATGTTGTGATCCCGGTCAGATGACTATGATCTAATCCCAAGTGTGTGTGTGTGTGTGTGTGTGCGCGCGCTCGCTCTTTATTTTTCTCTTTGACCAGTCCTCTGTCTTTTATTAGGCTAGTTGTAGCAGCCCACGGATCTGTCCTGGATGTGAGGAGAGGCTCTTGAAATTGGGATATTTATCGATCCCCTGAACTCCAAAGAGCCACTTTAACGTCTCATCAATCTTAATCTGCTCTCCTCGGCCAATTATGCTCGATACTGTTGCAAGATTACAAGTGGATTTGGGTTTCAATTCCCAAAGCTCTCCTTCACTGCTCTCCCTGACCGCTCGTAGAAACCCAAGCCACTCTGCCTGCGTTTGTACCAGCGAGAACATTCGCCATTTCACTTCCCAAATGTTACAGTTTGAAATGAATGAAAACAAGTAGCTTATACAGCACAACCGGACTTTAAAGCAAAAGCATACTGACTAAAAATAAATAAGCGAAAAGTCTTTTGTATGGTTTTTTTACCTAAATGAAAAAATAAATACTGCTTTGTGGGAAGGTTTTTAGTGCCAATTAATTCCTGGTTGAAACCACAGGTCCAACTCAACATCTATTAATAGGCTATACCAACTCGAAAACTCGAAAATAGAAAATAGGATAGATAAATTATGTTGAACAAATAATAATTATTATTTTTTTTTTCTTTGTGATTGCAAATTATTTGAAAAGCTATTGTCGGTTCATGTGTCCATTTAATCCGAATCAAGTCCCTCTAACACGTTTAATAGAAAAAGAGGCTACTGGGGACACTTGTGAATCCAGACACAATACAGCATTAATCCAATGGGCAGAGGGGTTTAGATCTAAAGCCTCCCGGGACCTTTTAAAAAAAATGGGGATGAAGCAAAAACTTTCGAATTACAGAATCAGAGCGATCAGGTTTCACATGTGATCTCCTCTGCGCGCTTGGACCGTTTCTCGATTGTTGAAAATCCACATGAACAACATTTAGGCCCATGTTTCTTACAAAGCCCAATTTTATAGCACTATCATATAGACCTGCCTACTATACTATACTATACTATACTAGCCTATACTATAGGCCTACTACGCACCCAAATAATAATAATAATAATAGCTAATATTTGTTAAATCATTTGTAATTTTCCCTGTGAAGCCTACGGTGAATTTGTAGTGATGTAGTGTTGATTTGAGAGTAGCCTACTAGTGAGGATTATCAGATTATCATGTTGGAATGAAACAGGTGCAGTTGTACTCAGCAAATCTGAGCTGCATGAGGCCGGGCCGCGCGCGCTGTGTCCTGACGTCAGCTGCTAAACAGGCTGCCTCGCGCTATCGACTGTGATGTCACTGTGGCGAGACAAAGGCTTGCTGGGAAAACATGATTGTTTTCTCTATCTCTCTGTCACTTCTATAGGGGCCTAATATGAATATAAAAATGGGAACAAAAATATTCGTTTGATCAGAGTTCAACGTAGATATTAAACATTAACTGGTACAGAACATGAGATCTATTATGGGTCAAAAAAAAAAAATCTACACATTTAACTTGTAAAATGTATGAATCACAATTATAATCTAATTTTAATAAAATATATAATAATTATTTATTTAACAATTTTAATTATTTAAAAAACAGCTTCATACATTTAATTAAAATGTACAATTTGGTGTGAAAGGCAATGTGAATAAGTATGAGAAACAGAGTATGTGAAAAAAAGAAAAAGAAAACGGTACCATATCTCTCTCACATCACACCTATTCTGATTAGTGTTGTGTGTAAATACAGTCATGACAGCTCCTGTACTCTGATTGGCTGCAGGCAAACAGAGCCCCTCCCATTGGCTGTGAGAAGGCTGTTGTTGATTGGCCTGTTGTTTACACTGATCTCATTAGCACTAGCAATAGCGTGTAGGCCTACTCAAAATAGAAACAGCGCACACACACTGCATGCTGGCACAGATAGCACAGCTCCCCTTGTGGTGAAGATACACAATTCACATAACAGAACTAAAACAAAACACCCAATATAGACAACATGCATAAATATACGTTTTTTAAACTATATGTTGAGCAGATAAAATTATTATCACTGGGTCACATCATAAACCTACTGCCATGAGTCATAATAATAAATACAAGCAATAAGAGCATTTTCATTGATGAAAAGCCTACTTGAAGTTGAACAATATTAAATGTTTATGCTGATTTTTTTCATATATTAACTAAAAGTTGCCTTTAAAATAATCAGTACTGAAAAGTACTGCAACATAAAAAAAAAATAATAATTAGGTGCTGGAAATACACAATCAGTGCATTTATATTAGTTATTATGATGGTGCTTATTTAAAATATTAGGAATTTATAAGCTGCGCCAGGATCTATGATTGATAGCATTCCAGTCGAATTACTTTGAACATAGATGGAAGAAAAAGAACAGCAGTAACACATCAGTCTGCATTCCTTTAAGGCGAATTGGCTGACATCAGTGGGAAAATATTAGAGGTAATTGAGGCAATCCTAATTTAGATCTAATAATGTAATCTTGCAGAGTCAAAAACAAAGTAGATTACTATAGAAAGGCCCACAGAACTGCACAGATAGTGTGGATGAGTTTTGACAGGTTGTGTGCTGGGTAGGAGCTTTAATATACAAAATCAGCTATGCATAGAGGACTGAGCATTACATAGAACACTTCAGATAGGTAAGAACATAAATAATACAAAAATAGATAAATTAGAGCATTGGCTTATTTCTACAGGCGCATAAATATCTCACCGCTCATTTTTAACCTTCATTGACTAATGAAGGTCTGCAGAGCGAGTCGAGGCATTGATTATTCTGGGTATTATTAATAACATGTCTGTTGCACATTCAGAATACATATATCACAACTAACATCTTCCGACATAGAGCTGATACAAATTGACTATGTTAGCGTAGTACAACTAATACTGAGAGGACAACCAGTCAGTAGTAATTCTGTTATCATATTGCAGCATAATGGAAATTTAAGTGATTTCTTTTTTATTAACTGAGTCTACTTTAAAAAAGAGACCATTTTAGTTATGAAGGAAAAATCATCAGATTCATGATCTTTCAAAGATTAATCATAATGTTTGATTTGATAACTGCCAATAATAGCAGTTGAAATTTTTGGAAATGTATTCAGGTTGTAGCTATACAAAATTAACTCATCTATACTGATCTCGCTTAACTCCTGATCGTTAGTTAGATTCATATTTGATTTAATTCCAAAAGTAGTAAAAGTTTGTTAAAAGTAGTATTATTGGTTTTTGAAGGGTTAATCTCTCTTCAAATAGCCAAACCTGCCTCTGGAAATAAAAACCCGGGGACCGAAACTTGCTGTGAGAAGAAGAAAAAAAGAAAGAAGAGAAAGGCATATTTAAAATAATGTTATACTATAGTCTTTAAAACATAAATAAATAAACATTCAGCATAAAAAAGTAACACTGTCCAGAGCAATACTTAACCCTACACACTGCCAGAAAAACATAAACACAGTCCTAAAGCAAAGTAACCACACTAACTACACTGGTCTGCATCTAGATTGACAAGTAAGATATATTTATATATCTGTTCTGTGTCGAATTCTGTCATTCTGCCAAAATGCCACGCTTAAGCTATATATAAATAAATACATGCTACCAAATGTGGAATTAATTCAGACATTATAGATGAAGTGCTCACGGCAGGACCTCTCTGTACAGGTAGGCTAAACCTACAGCTACGTAGTCTCACTAATATAACAAATAGTGTTTAAAATGCTTTTTATTATTATTTAATGATGAATCCAAACCCATGTGACACATAGAACCTTTAATTGAAGGACTGAAGGAAAGTGCCATGTCAAGGAGCTGAAGTATGACTTCACTTAAAAACAGTCATGATTGCACTAGATAGACCCACTCACCTGCCAAGTTGTCCACTTCTTTCTCCTGTAGTAGACTGACAGCGTCATCGTCCGCCTCGAGCATCAGCTCTGTCTCGGGGCTCTGGCTGACCACCGTCTGGCCTCGGAAGCCCTTCCTCCCTCTCAGTGCCTCGTCTTCCTCAGGGTCTGCAAGGACACAATAGCAGACAATATCTGTACTTAAGCACATTTGAGAATCACAATACCTAAAAATTACACATGTACTGTCTATATATGTAGATTATAGGTGTGTTTAAAAAAACATATCGTGTGCATTCTTGGCAAGCTCCTTGTGTCTCTTAATGAATCTTAGAGATATTTGAGAGCACAGAAAATCAATAAGCCACAATGGATGAATAGATTATGTAGCAACTTGGTGCTTTATTTTTAACGCATTATATCTGGGACGTCTTGAATTTTCAGAATAATAAGACAAATACTGCAGATTTTGCTATAGGAACAAATTATATCTGGCATGAGTATCTGCAATGATGTCAAATTGCGTAACACTTTTTAGTTCAAAATCTGGAAACACAGGTAAACCTTCACGTTTCACTCTATTGTTTTATAGACGCAGTTTAAAGTCACCATAAAAGCAAAATTGACTATTCTTATTTTTCATGTAATTTTGCAGTATTTATTATAAATGATTTATCCATGCACATCTTTTTTTTTTAGTCATGCGCCCTCGTAATCTTTAATCAAAATAACTTCCCCTCCCTCTTGCAGTGACGTCTCTTAACTCTGATGACGTGTTTACTGGCGCGAGGGCGGGACAACCTGTCACTCACATGAGATCGACCAATAGCAAACCACAATGATCCGTCGATCCAATCAATCCCCAGTGGACAAATTCAAGTCTCGCCCTACATTATTTCTTGTTCGAGAAGCCATTTTACTCAAATATGCATCAGAATAGTGATAAAAAAAGCCAAATGCAACTTCCATTTAAAGGCTCCGTTATACTCAAGGCGAAGTTCATTTTCGTTCTTTGCTTAGGGGCAAAAAGAAGTGTGTTCATGTTTTTACTCGTAGATGTTCGACCTCGACGGACTGAACAGAAGAAATTAACGATACGATATCGGCAGCGGCTATTAACACTGTGCAAATAGCGCTAAATTCTATTTACACTATGTAAAAATAGTAGTATTTTCTTTGCAATAAGTGTAAATAGTAGTTAGATGCTATTTACGCTTAAAAATAGTGGCAGATACTAATTGCACCTCAGTATAGTTGTACATTACACGGTATGCAATAATAACACAGAGTGTAAATTATTATATTTATAAAAAATATTAAATAGATGCCGCCTTATTGGCACAATAGCCACCTATTAGGTATACCATAGGTACACCTACCTCTGACCCTAAACACTTTATTATTAAACACACTTATTTCCACTTTTTGAATATTTTCTTAATTTTTATTGAAAATAAATGCCTTTCTGACCTGATATGTGATGGGAAAAGGTAGTAGAGCGAGTTCGGCAAAAGCTGGATTCGAACACGGGACGATTTTCGTCAAAACTTTCCACCACGTGCCTTACCACTACACTATTGCTACTGTTGATAACAGCGTCAATTTTGTCTGGCCCAACCAGACGTCAGAGGGCAGAGTTAGTGTATAAAGCCTCTGCCTAAGATTTCCACATCAATAAAGGCGGAACCTCAGACCACACCTACCTATTACATAATCGCCACGAACCAATGGTAGTATGAAGGTGTTTAACAGCTGGAGCGAACTTTTCCGGAAAGTTCACTTTGGAAAGCCATTTCGAACTCCTGAAACGAACTTAGTTTTGGCCTGAATTGTTCGAAATGACGTCATACCAGTTGTTCTTCGATTTCACTTGAAGTATATCGGAACCTTAAGACACTTTAATTCTCCCTTAAAGAGACTCACGATAAAGCACGTGCAGACCGTTATACACTTCGAGGCCCATTAGGCATAATGCAATCTGCTCTCTATATCCAGACAAGAATGAGATTGAACAGACAGTACAATTAAGCGACTGCAGACACCACCAAAGCTCATCACGCAGCCTTATCAAAAAGAAAAATAATGCAAAAAGTGTGTAACCACTTTTGTATCGAACAAAATAAGATTCATTCATCAGCTTTAATTACTGAAGAAAAGAAAGAAAAATAGCAGTCAGGCCTGACACACATCACTGCACACTGGATTTGTCTTGTATAAGGTCAGATTTGCCTGAGACTCTAGAACAGAGAGATTCTGTGGGGAAAAAAAGGAAATAAGAAACGCTTATCAGAAATAGAAAGTGGCTGACACTCTTTTGACATGTTTCTTTTCAGTGCAGTGTTTAAAATGTTCCCTTCACTCCCGTGGGGTTCATGTACCTTGTCTCAAAGCGGTCACGTTCGAATGTTGTCAACACCACTACGCAGATGAAGAAAGAAAAAGAGAAGGAGAGAGAGGAAAAAAATAATACAGCGGGCTTCCTGCTCAGTCTCATATCTCAAGAGCTTTCATCAGAGCCAAGGAAGAAGTGGGACCGCTTTTCGGAAATAGGGAGCGTGTAACATTTAGAGGCACAGAGCCAGCGAGCGGTCATGGATCAAAGCAGACGGAGGGAAACTTAAGACCGTAATTCTGTAAACCGTCATTACGCCTGCATTAAAGCAGGGAGAGCTGATGGGGCTGAGCTTCAGTCTTGACTGGCAAGATAAAGCTTAGGACCTCAGTGGAACGCAGACAAAATAAACCAGGCGGGTTTTGACAAGAAAATTATCCTGGGCAAATGGAGAGAGTTTGGGAGTAAAAAAAAAATATATTTAGCTTTAGGATGTTTTACACAAAAACAAGGCCAAAAAAGGAAAACAAACTAAATCTGTACATACATAAAGTCCCAGCAGACCTGGTCAATGCATTTCGTCATTTGTTGATAACTTGTAGAAGTTTCTAGTTCTGGTAGCCCCATTGGCGCTAATATATCATTGCATGTTGACACTGAATCAGTTTTAGGTCACTAATAATGAACATTCTGGTGGGAAAAATGTTGTATATTAATTGCACCACTGCGTAACGCATCACATTAAAGATTGACGTTAATCAACGTATGCTCTTTATTGTCATCTATCTATGCCAGCAGCACAAACATTATATAAGGGTTTACAATTACATGTCATTCATCTCCACAGATAATTCTCATTTCTCCTCCATCTTGCAGATACCTGACTACAGTAGCTGACAGGAGACCCCAAAATAAAAATCATCATTCACTCACATCCATGTTTCAAAGTCAGTGAGGTTCAAAAACAACATTGGACCCCATTGACTTTCAACTAAGTTGAAACATTCTTCAAAATATCTTCTGCGGTCAGCAAGAAAGTCATACAGGTTGTTCAGGTTGTGGGTGACAGAATTCAAATTTTTGGAAGAGCTATTTCTTTCATCATTTGTTTCGCATTTACATTGAACCTTATCCAACTTTATTGTGCACTCTACATAGGTAACAACTCATACAACAACTGTGGTACTCTAAAAAAAAACATAACCATATGTAGAACACAATAATTTGGGGTAAAATGATTTCTCTCTTTTTTTCACCGAACACTATAGTGTATTCTGTATGAAGAATACGTGCAGTGCTGCCACAAAAAGTCAATTTACCTTAGGAACTATGGGAAGCTTTAGGAAGCTACTGTATAATTATGTTCCTACCTTTTGGTCGGGAGTGCCATGAATGCTGCTTACGAAAGCAGCTCACTAGGTTCTGGAATAAAGTGATGCATGTTGCTATTTTGAGCAATGACACCGGTACAGAAGCTTCCTGTTTTTTCTCTTGAATGGCAAGCCTTTGATAGAAAGCCTGCATGGTCACATATAAGAGCTCTCTAGTAACATAGACGATCATTTGTCAGTCTTAGGAATGAGACTTGATGGGAACTCGAGATCGCTACAACTCAGACCTCCCCAGTGACTCAAAAGAACCCCTCGCTTGTATTGTCAACCACCTCGTTTATCGGCACCCCTGAAGCTCGCTCACTGGACTCCTGTGAGCCATCACGGCCAACAGTGAGGCTATTCAAGCCCAGCACGGCTTACCCGCTCTGCCATCAGAGGGTTTATGTTACCCAGGGCACAAATTTGGCATGACGCAGCAGGGTTGAGAAAGACCAGGTGATGGCTGGCCTGCCAGTCGTTGTGGGACTTGAATGATGTTCTTCGCTAAAAGCTTGGATCTGATCCATACAGCTGGGGGACGGGGAATTGTCATTGACTGACTGACATATGTGTAGAATAACAAACAAATCAAAATGCGCTGAAGTAGACGTAGCTCTGAACTTATATCCAATGACTAGCATGATATGATGAAAACCAAACATTTGAAGTGGGCTCGAAATAGATCCTTCATTGGCGGAAAACTGTTACTTGATAAACGCCAAGAAGTGAGTAGCTTGGGGTTTTGAAGGCTTCGAAAAAGGAATGAAAAAAAAAGGACTCTACTTTGCAATTCAATTCTGTCATTCCATCACTATGTGACTTCTTCAACACATTGATTTCTTTACTTGCCTCTTTTCTTTCAAAAGTCACATCAAAGGAAAACACTTGCGCATAGCTTGTGGCAAAAGGAATTTTACAGTTTGTGAGAGAAGCTCTCAAGTTGGAAATATTTAAGTGCTTGATAGTTTTACGGTACAATTTTTTCAGCCCAACTAAAAGGCTTCAAATAGGCCTTCATTTGTTGCTCAGACTATGTTTTATGTATGGCTGGAGCTGTGAGGTATTGGCTTTGCTCTTTTATTGCCCCACTTGAGTCATGCCCACTTGTAGCCATGAAAAAATGATCCAAAAAATTTGAGGAGAAAAAAAATATATACACCTATATTTCCATTCTGGGATTGACAGATGAGAGGCATTGTGTATTTTGTAAAAATACACAATGTACGGTCACGGAAAAAGGGATTGTGGGACATGTAGATGTATGTCTCTGCAGTTGAATGATATATAATAACTCAAACAAAATGTTGCACATGTGCCATAAGTGCATTCACGCACAAACAATGTGGCAAAGTGGGCTTGCTGCGCTCGTCGATCAAACGCCTGGAATTCTGCAGTCAGCTCTGAAAAAAGAAACCCAACTTCGTGAAGTGAAATCGGAGACCCATGCAAAGTTTTTGTTATAGTTTTACTCATATGAGAAGCATTTTGTATCACACATACCCATATGGCTGATTAGGAGGCCCACATGAAATCTGTGTGCACAGAATTTAGAACGCCTGTGCATTTAAATATTTGGGCTAATTTAATTAGGCTTTCACATGCTAATTAAAGGAAAATGACAGGTTCAGTACAACATAAGGTCAATCGACAGTGGCATATTTGTGGTATAATAATTATCTGTTAACACACACACACAAAAACGCTACCTGCAGAGTTTTTAAATTTAAGACTTAAGGCTTTAAGATATAGGTCGTATCGTGATTCCTGTTTTCCCGTCTTCAAATTTTTTTTTTACACCATTTATAATATTTAAGACTTTTATGACATTAAATTTGCTAAGACTAAATTTAAGGCTTTTTAAGAACCTGCAGGGATCCTAAAAAAAATATTTTTCTATATTATTATAGTTGTATGAAATATTATTATTATTGTATAACTACACACAAAAAAAACACACACTAAAATCAAGTTAAAATGCATATTGTTTACGTCTTGAAACAGTGAGTATTTTACCATTTACAAACCTCATTCACTTCCATTCTACGCTTCTCACTGTAACCTACAGTTTTGCTTTTCATAATCAAAAGAGGCACAAGTGGATATTTATTTTTTGTGGTAATTAACATTAAGAGTTGTCGATTAAACTTAACTTGCATTGAATTATCACATACCCTTACTTCCGCTTTTCCTCTGGCTCGCTTTTACTCTTTCTCTTATAACAAGCTATAAAGATCTCTGTCCAAAGGGGTTCAATGGGTCAGGCAGAGCTGCTCACCTGAAAATGAGACTGCAAGGACACCCCAAGGTAGAACAGGCTGTTAAAGAGCAGGATCAATATTAACCTGACTTCCATTTCATGCTTGCCCAATTCCAAGTCTAATAGGCTAAACTGAGCTGTTTTAAAGCAAAGTTTCCCACAAACATATGCAAAGGTACCTGGGAGTGAGGCACAGAGCAGTACAGTTTATCAAATGCTTATACAACATGGTCAGCCGTTTGAGGTCCCATTAAATTCAGCCTGTTCTTCTATTTTCAGTGATTGAAGATCGTATTACATCCACAGAAAATACATTAAATTACCATGAATCAAATATAATGATGTTGTTTCTAGGGTAGTTAGAATATTTTTCGAATGAACCCGAGACATATTTCATGTCCACCCATGTCATTTCGCACAAGAGGAAATCTGAAATATTGCTAAAACACAGAGTACGTTCTAACATAGACAAGCGCTATAAAAATATGTCATTGTGAATAAAAACAAGCCCCATATGCAGTGACTGCTGTCAACTGCCAGTGTTCTGACATTTGAGAGCAGTCATTTTTCAATCTCTGGTTTCTGGCAAAAATAATGGAAACTTATATGTGCTCTTAACAGTTTATTTATTTAAATCACCTACGTTAACTCAACGTACCTATACGCCTAGTCACAAAAGCAGCAGTAACTGCCAGTTCAGCAAAACACAGAGAAACTTTCTACAAACGATTCGATACAGTCTTACCACACATATGCACAGTGTTACATGTAACACATGTAAATGAATAGCTTTCATTACAGTTAAAGACAAAGTAGGCGATTTGTTCCAGAATTTTTTTTGTTATGCTGGTTGAAAGTCTCTTCACATCCTGATAGCAATCAGTAAGTTAAGTGGTCTAAATTAGGGATGCACCGAAATGAAAATTCTTGACCGAAACCGAAAACCGAAAAAGAGGAAACCAAGGCCGAAAACCGAAAACCGAAACACCGAAAGAAATTATGCCAGTTATTAGTACGATTGCATTTATGGCTATGACTTTATAACTATAACTTGACTATAACTTTACTAAAATCAAGGCATTGCAATTGCATAAATTAATATTAAAGTTTCAAAGAATAAATCAATTAAAATTTTATGCAAATATTTATTTAGCACATTGCAAAGTATAAAATTAAATGTTTAACTAGACCCCACTCATGTGTACATTAAATAATAATGTAAAAGCCTACTGGCCTGCAGAAAGGTTTAAAAATGAAATGTTCTCTCATAAAAACAAACTGCATTTAGGTCAATACTGCCATAGCCCATAATAATATCTGCACCTATATGCTCATGCACGTGAGTTGCAAAAATCATAAACAGCTAAGGTAAACACACACACACCTCTGAGAAATGACAGCTGCTCTGCACACACACACAAGGTCTCTCACTCCCTCTCTTTGCCGCGCGCGCTACGTATGCGCGCTCATGCTCGCTCGCGATTCCGGGAGATTTAAACTAATTTGCGGGCATCAGGGAGCCGCTATCAATACGCGGGAGACTCCCGGAACTTCCGGAAGACTTGGGATGTCTGTGTTTTGAAAATCGCTGTCCGTGGGTCACTCTCAGATATATTGACGTCCACACCGCAGATATGTTGCTTCAGACAAGCACGTGCAGGTCGCGGTATCTGCTGTTTGCGTCATCACAACATTTCGGCCGTATTGTTTCGGTGATAAAAGTATTTCGGCCGAAAACCGAAAATGCACTTTTGGGCCATTTTCGGCCGAAAATTTTCGGTGGCCGAATATTCGGTGCATCCCTAGTCTAAATGTATTTATATGTATATATATCGTCTTTGAATGGCATAGAATCATAACATTTTCATCCAATCATTGCATTCGGTCCGAATGCAATGGTACGATGTCCTACCTGCCTGTCAACGTGTGTATTTCCATACCTCCACGCACCTCCTCACGCAGACATCACACATCATCAGTGCATTTCATGCAATGCAGAATTAGACAGACGTCAGTCACCGAGCACCGCAACAGAAACAGCAGCCATCTGTCACAGTTCTTCCTGAACCAAAACAACGAGCTTATGCTGCGTTCACACCATACAGTAACTACTGTAATTTTGGAAGAGATGGAAACCCGTGACGTTATACTCGGAGCGGTTCATGTCTCATATTTATGCGTTTCAATGGCAACACGATCAACGCCGAAATGAATCTGCAGCAGTCAAGTGGTACAGGTCAGTGCTCTTTAAATGGTTTATGTTCATTATTATTGTAATGTTATGTTCTTTGAGACATGAGGTAGTTTAATGCCGTCTCTCAACTCTTGATGCTTTGCAGACTCTGCTGTACACATTCATGCGTTTTGAAGGAGGCGTGGCTCTGTAGATGCTCTGGAGGGAGGGTGGGATCTTATGCTTTCAAAGCTAACTTGCTATTGCCAGCTTCTCCGAAAATTGCCTACCCTACCTTTAAGGGATCTTCTTATGAGTGCTGTTAGACTAAATGAATATAATCAAATTCACATTATTCAAATGAATAATTTTAATAAGCTCATATTTATATAAAATAAAATCAGTACTGTGATGGTTTAAGAAAATTGTCCTTTCTTTTGCATAAAACCCATCTAGATAAGCCTGTCTTTGCTCTCCCTCAGTCTCTCTCTATGGCATTGTGGGGGCAACATCTGACTACAGGCAATCCCTTTCACATGACAATCTTATGCATTATTCCACTCATTAAAGACTGGGAGAAGCCTGGGGACCTCAACAAGTCCTCAATCACAGCGGCCCCAGACACTAGACCGCGGGTCCACCGAGACGCACTGACAACTTACCGAGGACAGGCAGAAAAGGGAGCCGGGCCAAAGGAATACTGCAGTGGTGTGAGCTTCAAAAGAAATGCATGCGATATGCTGTGTAATATGTTTGAAAGACAGTGTGAATTTAGATATGGTGGCAAAATGAATTGGAGGGGAAAAAATGTGACATGAGCAGGGGCCACCTGCAGGTCAAGGAACAGCTGGCATGTGTATGTACCAGTTTGCATGTGTGTGTTCTGGCTCTGACACACAGACCATCTGACATGGCCTCAAAACAGTTGGCCACAAAAGGCCAGACATGTAGATAGACACAATATTACTGCATAACAAGTCACAGAACACACTTTAAAATGACATATGTACAGCAAAAGTAATCAAATCACTGGTTAATATGTGGTTTTTAGGGCAAAATCTAGATGTAATGTCTATAATCAAAGAGTATAATTTTCATTACATTAAAGTGCAATCCATTAGCACCCCAGGTGGCCATAAGCAACATTGTAGCAAAACCACTCCCATATGCCTCTACATATATGAGCTAATATCAAGGGTTCACTTGTGTATATTGTTTTAAATAAATGGGCCTATTTCACTTGCCTTTGCCCCTACTACCTGTAGGTTTCCCCAAGTGTAATGGAAATAGTTACAGTAACTATTCTGAGCACAGGAGAGAAGTCGCCCCATTGTACTTGAGAATCAATAGATTTGCCCTTGTTCGGTTAATAAACTCCCCCTCGTATCTTCAATTTGATGCCTGGAGGAGAAGCGCCTGCAGTGGTTAATAGTATTGAACCATTTCTCTTTTAAAGCCTCTGTTGCAAGACACAGAGCCAAATCGACAGCCGTGCGGTGGGCAACGCTGCAAGATCAAACGGGTCAATGAGGAAAAATGTTTGAGTGCAAAAGCCAGAAACGTAAAAAAAAAAAAAAAACATGGCGCACAATTTTCCTCTCAACAATGTGTGCAGTTAGAATATAAAAACCTTCCATAAAACCCTCTTGCCATGTTCAATTGACAAGGCCCATAAATACACAACCTATAAAGCTGACAACTAACTATTTCTCAGCTCTGAGAATATTAGTTGCGTCCAAGAGTTGATTGGAGGTTTTCTAATTCGCATATGTGTATCCCATTTGGTGAACAATGATGTCATTGTATGAAATGAACGCAATTTGGGGATAATGAGCAAGACTGACAGAGTCCAGCAACATTTTTGATTGGCTGTTGGCAGAATTACTGACCGTAGTCCTCCAGTGATTTGCACGTAATATCCAAGTGGGTGGAGCCAAAAGGGTTTCGGATGAATCTCCGCCTCCTCCGGAGGTCATCCTCCCAGTAATCCAGACGCCAGAAGTCATGCAGCTGACTGGAAAAGGGGAAAAGACAGGAACTCCTGTTAGGAATCAGAAAAAAACAAGTTGGAAAGCTAAAATTAAAGCAATATATATATACACAATATATATACAACATGTACAATAGAAACAGACATATATTGAACCCATTTCCATCATATTTGAAAACAGCATGCTTTGGTAAATTGGTAAACAATAAAGGCAAATTATTAACTACCAAGTCATAATTATGAGATAAAATGTCATAATTATGACATAGTATGTCATAATTATGAGATAACGTACCAATTCTAATTCGTATAATTATGACATACTAATTCATACATGCACTTGTAAGATCAAAACTGACAAAAAGTTTAAATTATGATAAGTCATAATTATGACAAAAGGGTTTAATTATGAAATAATAAGTCATGATTATGAGATATAAAGTCGAAATTGAGTTCCAAATTATGTCAACATTTTGACTACTATATGTCATAATTATGACATTTTATTTTATAATTAGTATTTAGCAAAGCATGATTTTTTCGTGGCAGAAATGGGCTTCCACACACACACACACACACACACACACACACACACACACACACACACGAAAGCACTTAGATTTATATAGTAGTGTAATATTCTACATACAACGCTATGGAGAATTGCATTTTGGAGGGCACCCAAACCAAAGGGTTCCACATGAGGGAGAATCAAACGATATCTGGTAAAATAAAGCTAATTCATGAAGTTCATTAAAGCTCCAGAAACCCAGACACGAGAACCCCTGGTGCATTAAACAGCAGCCGTGGCTATCCAGCACACAAATAAATAACAGCAAAGTCCCATTAACAAATACTGTATCAAATTACAAGTATAAATGGCGCAGCTTGCCTCCTTTTTACTGTGTTTTTTAACAAGTCTTGTAAATCAGAGCTAGGACCCTCTATGCAGCCGGAGAGGGGTTTTAATGATGCCGGGGTCTCACCATAGCCACACCCCAGGCCAATAAAACAGAGACCCCCTCCCTCCGCATATGTGCAGCTGTGATTAAAATAACGTGCTGAAATATTCATTGAAATGATTCCCAGGGCCCTGGAGCAAGCTGCAGAAAATTGCGTTTTTATTCATTATTAATAACAGCGAATTAGAGGCCGTATAAAAGAAGAAATGAGAGGCCGAGAAAAAAGGGGAGCGCGGGGAATGAGAGGGAAACAGCTACAGCATGTGGTAACCATCTTTGTAAATGATTATTCCAACATTAGCAGGGACCTGGGCTAATTTTATTGCTTGCAGCTAATGCAAACCATTAAGGGCAGGGACCAGCATCAGGTTACTAAGTGCAGAACGTTTCGAGTGCGCTCGGGCTGGAGATGTTTCAAAGGCTTTAAAACGGTGTGTGAGAGAAAGGGAAAGGAAAAAAGCACAGAAGGGAAAAGCAGGCCAGCACCGAATAATACTGCAGCTAATTTACTCCAAAGAGGATTTAGAGAGTGATGATTGGTGTAATTGGGGGATAGATGACAGCATGGTATGGGACAATCACCAAATTCCACATGTGGTTTATCTTCATTACCAGCTACTCATGGGGAAATACACCATCCACTTTGAGCCATACTAATTCCCATCATAAAATATAACTTGAGTGATTAGTCTATGTTCTATCTTACAAAAAGAGACTAAAGAACTATCTAATATTGTAAAAAAGAAAAAAAAGATTGATTTGTGCAAAATTTGTAGATGAAATCTACAGGATATAATGAACACACAATAGCTTTGTGTTTAAAATTCAAGTTGTCATTCACTGATAATCTTGTTACGTCTATGCTGAGAAGTGTCAAACTGTCATGTCATTGAGAAACCAACGCCATTGTTTCTGACATCATAACAGTTTGAAATGTTGAAATGAAGTATTGTGCAATGCAATGTAATGGAAGTAGTGACAAAAGAAAAAAAGGATGGAGGGTTTCAATCCTTCGTTTGTTGATTGGACTGAGGAAGATCTGAATGCCTCAAATGTCTGTTGTTTCATCGGAGGATCGAGTTATGACATTTTGATAAAAAAATTACAAGGTCAGATACGGAAAAAAAGAAGAAAATGAATTAATCATCCACAATAATGTACATTTAGAAAATAGATGATGAATTTCCCTTTCATGCCAACTTTAAGAGCTGCAATGGAGGGGAAGATTGTCAGTAAATAACAACGCTACTTTACACAAAACTATCATGTAGTGCTTTCGGGAATTTTTTCTACAATTATTATTTATTTATTTTTTTGACTTTTTATCATTACAGTCACAATAAACTGTCATTATATGAGGATTGCATGAAGATTATAAAACAAAATTGTTCCATTTAAAAAAAAAAAAGACATTTTTGGGTGAACTATCCCTTTAAGATTTTTTTTAAATGCATCCACATGATTAAATCCACATGAAAAAAGCTCTGGAATAGCACTAATAATAAGAACAACTTTATTATTTGCCCACTAAGAAAAACAAAAACCAAGAAAATTATAAAAAGAGAAGCCAACATTCTCACTTTAACACCAGGCAGCCATTCCATTAAAAAAATAATCTTCAGATCCTGCCGAGGTGTTTGCCTCAAGCTATGGATTGAATTGAATGGGCCTCTCTCCACTCTGCCATAATATTGAGGCAGTCTAAACAGATTAAAGTGTTACAGCAGGATCACATCACAAAAGCTGCTCCTTGTTGCGTGAATATTATATCTACAAATGTCAAGAAATCAGGAGGCTCAAGGGACTTAACCGAGCTCTGACAGCAACACGAGTGCTCGTTCTCAGTTTAACATCAATCAAGAACGTGTGTGTATGTGTGTGTGTGTGTGTGTAGGAAACAAAGCCTGTTTGCATACATGAGCGGCATGCCAAAAGTTCATCACTCGCCGGGGTATGAAAAGCAAAGCGCTGTGTCTGGGGCTTGTCTGTTGTCAGTCTTATACCTCGAGAGCCAGACAGAGATGTCAAGAGGCGTACGGGCCAGAGTCACGTAAATGACATTGTAAATGCAAGATTACAGCGTGAAAAAAAATGTAAATCCCACTGAGGCAACCAGGCGATTACCATTTAAGATTAGAACATCCAAAGCTGCCTGCGAGTAGGCAATGTAGCGCGCGGCCGCAGGAGAAATCCAAGCATGTAGACTTTGAAGATTTCTGAGTTTCCCCTCCCTCAGCGTACATGATGATTTTGATTTGGTTTGACAGCAGTATGTCGGCTGTGTACAGCAATTCAGAGGAAAGCCCAAACATTTTCGTTTTCTTCTTAATAAGGGGATTAGACAAGCACTCGGAATTACAATGAACGATAAACCGAAGGGTGCTCGATGACACCGTTTACATTTCTTCACCTTCTCTTTCCCCTAAAGCATATGCTTTTACTTTGGTGGTGGTTTCCGCAGGATTGGACGGGGGTCCAGTGATACGTTAAACCCTGCGGTCAACATATAGAGCCGGATTTAGTCAGTGCCAAAAGTGCCATGACGTGAGTTTCCTCACCCAGGGTGGTCCAGCTCCAAAGAGGGGTTTTCCACAGGGAGATTGTGGATGTATACTGTAAACTTTTAACAATTTATTTAGGCCCACTAAAACGGTTACAGCAGTCCTTTTCAAAAGCAACAGGTATGTATATATATAGATTTTTATTTTTAAAGGCCAGTTACTGCAATGCAAATCAAACTAGCTTTTAGGCTAACTGAAATAAAACCATGCCAATATCTAGGTATGGTGAAGGCTATGTGATGATATGGGGCTATTTTAATTCCAAAGGCCAAGGGAACTTTATCAGGATGCATAGTATCCTGGATCCATGAAGTAACTGGCCTTTAAAAATAAAAATCTGCCTGCCTCTATGGGAATTTAACATAGGGGTGTACTAACTTATGCACCATGTATTTTAAGGAAGAACATTTATTTATTTACGATACATTATTCATTCACAAAGAAAATTGGTGTCCTTAAAGGTTGGATTTTTCCTAATTTTTTAAATTAAGGCATTAAGTTCAATTTCCAAAATATGATTTTTTATTCCTCTTTTTAGTCAACTTTAGCATGGGTGTATTAACTTATGCATTGCACTGTATATATATATATATATATATATATATGAAGAGTTCAGATGCAAAAGCCTCTAAGTGCCGTCTGAAATTTTCTTCTAGAATGATCATTTTTATCAAGCTCGTATATTTAAGTTCAGTAAATTCACTTAAATGGCAATGAAAATTACCTATTAATTGTCATTTAAGAGAATTTACTGAACTTAAAAATACGAGCTTGATAAAAATGATCATTCTAGAAGAAAATGTCAGACGGCACTTAGAGGTTTTTGCATCTGAACTCTTCATATATATAGACCTTTTTTTTTTTTTTTTTACCAAGCAGGAATGCTGATTGTGCGTAATTTTACTGTTTGTAATCCACAAAAGAATTAAGGCCAGTTCACACAGAATTTTTTTCTTCATTTAACTTGAGCAGCATGTTTCCAGAATGCTGCGTTATGCGTGAGTTGCTGCAGAAGATGTGAGCAGAAAAGTCAAACATGTCCGTCTAGTGCAGAAAAACAGAAAAGCAAGCAACTTGTTTCGTGTCGCAGAACAACCCGACAAATTCGTTTTGTTCACTGATACAGAATAAATCGGCCGAATAACTAATAGATAGCCACTTGTTCATTCCTGGATGAATCAGTGTTTTAAACCAAAGTCCCTTTAAGACAAGTAATTTCACTCGGCGGCCATCTTTGAAGTGCAGCTCCTATCTCTTTGAATGGGGAAACATCAAATTCTCCAAAACAGTTTGCCAAGCTTACGATTCAATTTCATATTTGAAATTACCAATGAAAATCTGACAACAACTGTCTCATAAATTTTTGTTCTAAACGCTCAAATAATGACAGAAAATGACATGTTTCAGGCTGGATCAAGCTAATGAGCATGTGCAGTTGAAGCGCGCGCCTGACTGTTTCTGTAGAAAACGGAGCTTCTAACGGCAGCTGCAGTGAAGTGATGACTTTACCAATCGGCGATTGGCTCTTATTTAGAAGACGGGACTTGTTCTGCCATATTGAGCGTTGCACTTTTCCTCATTCAAAACAATACGAGTGACGAGTCTTGTGTTATTCTATAGTCTTGGTTTTAAACTAAACGGTTGAGTGAATGATTCAAATGCACTCACTCATGATAATCACTTGTCGCCATCTACTGACGTAACAATGTAACTTTCGTTTAAAGTCACTGACAAATCCCCACCACTAATGCACAGACTGAGGGCGCCTATATTATGCTGCGACAAGAACGCTTTGAATTTGTTATTTAAATGGGATGAAGCCTTGTAAGGGTAAAGAGGGAAAAATCTGCAAAAGATTTTGCATCAGCTGACCATTAACAATATCAAAGAGGTGGGATCAGCTGTATTCATTCCCTGCCACCGGGCTTTATCTAGCATTTTTCCAAAATATGTTGGACTCTTCATGCACTCAACAGTCACAGATTTTCTTACGTAGCAGAAGGGAAGACAAAATGACCTTATAAAATCCATACACTAGACAGTTGAGTACATGGTGCATAGTATAAGTACACAGTATGTCATTTAGGACAAGTTCAGTAAAAAGTCTCTTTGATGTTATATCAGCACTTGTTGTATAAATATCAATAGTAGCTGTTAGTGCTGTTGTCCAGGAGTCTTTATTGGAGAATAAAAACAGTAATAGGCTACTTAATTGTTTTAGATTTTAAAAAGGAAAGACTATATTCTCGCTGGTCTTCACATTAAAGAGTGGATCCTGATAGCCGTTTCATCTGAATGGTAATCACTCACTGGAATTAGCTTCCGACACGCTCGACTTTACCAATCGTGCGGCTCATGATGACAGCCATAAAGGATGGTGGAGGGCCGGCCCTCCTCGAAAGCGGCTCAAATTTATTAGTCACATCGCCCATCAATCACCCAAATGGATTTCCAACTGCATTTTAAAAGCTAATTTCCCTGCACTGATAACCAAAACTATCAGCCGACCAGCATGCCAGTCATTATTTACTACTGCTTTGGGTCTTATTTTTTTTTCTAAATGCATCACAAAAGACTGGTATAAAAATCCCCCTCTCTCTACCACACATTAAAAACACTCTCAGAGAGTGAGAACAAGATTTAGGACTCTTGTGTCCATAGGGCATGTGTTGTTTGTGAAAGGCTGTACAAATTTGACAGCTATGATTCAGTATAAAATGGCAAAATGGGAAATAAAGGAAAGGATAACAATTTAATCTTAAAATACAATATATATAGCTATGTTCTTTTTTTTCTTCTTCTTTTTTTTGGAAACCCCAGCTGCAGATATGATATATTGGGCTTTTACACTGGTATTGTGGGGGATTATGGGATGCTGGTTCATGAGATGGATTACCCTGTTACCGTGCTGCTCCGCAGGGCTTGAACGGTCAAAGCAAGCAGACCTTCATTGTACATCTCCAAAGATTCATTTAAGTGGGAGGATTCAGGGGTGTAACTGTTTCTAAGTAGACAGCTGTTTTGACCACCTCTGAGTCTCTTTGGTCTAATAGAGCCTGAGTCTTCTGTGTGGAGCCAAAAATAAATAAATAAACGCATAACATCCCAATCTCAATCTAAACCACATATGAAGGTGGTTTGAAATAGTTTCAAAACTGTCAAGTAATATATTATTATTATTTGGCCTTTGGAACATGAATTCATACACAATGTGCAGTAGTGTCTCTTTCCCAGTGTGGTTGCATTTGCTATGTAGTACATATTTGAATATATAGGTTAATGTACAAGTGGTTTAGGATACAGTATATGCAATAATGCATAAAATACAGTAATGTCTCAGACACTTATTTTGTGTACGGACAAGAGCAAAGGCAACAATTTCAGTTGTCCCTTCTTTCCACAATGATAGTTGCTCAGTTTAGTAGAAGAAAGTCTCTTGCCATTGTGCTGACTCTTCATCACTATGGCAACCGACTGTCTGAACAACTGAATCTGATTTCATCCCTTGACACTGTGAACAGTATAAAAACAGATATTATTAAACAAATAAGACTTGTTTGCAGGCACTGTGGAAAGGCCTACAGTATGTGTTTCTATCTATCTATCTATCTATCTATCTATCTATCTATCTATCTATCTATCTATCTATCTATCTATCTATCTATCTATCTATCTATCTATCTATCTATCTATCTATCTATCTATCATTTGTGTGTATAAACAGTCCTTTTTCATACTGCATGAGTGTGTGTTTGTGTATTTATTTCTGTAAAAACTAGCATAACACAAAAATAGAAAGAATAAAAAATAACAAAATAAATAAAAACTAAAGTATAATGAATGTCCAGCATATAACAGAAAAATAGGGCTTAAAAAAAAAAAATATATATATATATATAATTTTTTTTTTTTTAATGGGGTTCTATTATGCCCTTTTACTACTTAATCTTGATTTTGGGGTGTACTGTACTGCTATTTTACATTATTACAGCTCCTCTCTCCCCAGTCTGGCCCAAACGCGACTATTTCCTGTTTGTTTGAAACCCCTCCTTCCGAAATACGAAATGTGCTGTGATTGGTCAGTGGGCCCAGTGTGTTGTGATTGGCAGTGCTTAGCACATGTTCAGGAAATGTCCAGCCCCTCCATAATTGCGAGTTCTACTCTACTGTAAATATTAAGGATGGCGGCAATTTCAAACCAATTTGAGCCCAATTCAGACCCTGACAATGTTAACAAACAATAGGATCGTCCAGAACAGATTTCACGCACGGACTTTGCAAGCACGGATTTCACAGGACGTTTCAGAGTGGTATGTTTTTTGTGTAATTTTCTTATACATTTTATGAACCCGATGCTATATACAATTTAATCATGATATTTGTTGGAAAACTAAGGTAATACAAACAGTAATCGATCACAAAACCAAGGTTAATTTTCCTAAGGGGCGATGAACAAAAGCGAAAGCTTACAAAAAGCGAAAGCTTACAAAAGCTACAGTAGACACTATATCAACACTAATGTTGGCTAGCAGGCAAGCGGAGCAACAAAAAAAAAAAAAACGTATAATTGGAACTGTTAATATAGAAAACGCAACTACAAATAATAAGACATACTTACAAGTTGTGATCCACAAACAACAGATTTTACTGACAAAGTGGGAACTGCTCCATTTCAGGAGAAGCTTTTGTGCGTAGCCTGCATTGTGGTTCTGGAAGCTGTTCTCCACGTAAAATGTGCAGCACACAGATAAGCGCTGGGGTTATAATATTCAAGAACAGTGTTGAAAATCTATTTTAACCACTCTAAGTTTGTCAGCCTTAGGAATGTCAAACAAATGAGTTTTGGAAAAGGCGTGGAAAAAACAGTGTGTCTTTGACATAGCAGCAGCTCACAGGCCTCATCCGTTTTTTTTTTTGCATATTCCGTGGGCGGGGATTATTTAAATGAGTAAAATTGTGACTTCACAAAGCCCAGAAAAAACGCATTGTAGGCCAAACGAGTCGTTCGTTATAGTTCTTGGACAGTGGATTCTGTTAAATAGAATATATCTCCCTTTTGAGTGGACTTTGAGCTTTGTAACCTTGCAGATATTTTTTATGCTCAAACAGCAACATCACACATGAACTAAAGTTGAAAAAGTGCAAAAACATAATAGGACCCCTTTTAAATTACATTTAATAAAGTTAACATTTAATTATGATATGCCAAATATTTTGAATTAATCACATTTTATTGCAAAGATTCATTTATTTGTTGAGAAAAGTCCCCAAATGCAGATTTTTGTGGCAGATAAAACATTGATAGTGTCTATGGTTTATTTCTATATTACTGTATATAGCATACAATCCACAGTAATCCATTTAGAGTTTGTCAGTTTGTCTGCATGTGCTGTTTTTAATTCATTGGTTTAAGGAGCCCATGCAGAATGATGCCTTTGGCTGGGACACTAAATTAACATTAAATGGACATGTTTAATTGACAGCTCAAGAGAATAATACAGTCATGATCACGGTCAATGAGGCCATTGATGATTATCTGGAAATAACATCACTACAGATAGTCTCTTGTTGTGGCACATGAGAGAATGGCAGGGAAATTCAATAAGGCACTATTATGTTCTCATTAAATGCATCCATTGGGGACATAAATGGAACATAATTAGTAAAATAGCAGTAATCAGCGACTGGTTTCTATTTTGGGGGTTGCCTGGCTTTCCTCAGTGCCACACTGACTCTGTGACATTACGGCTGCCATTCTTCATGTTCAAGACAAAAAAAAAACGCTCAACACTTTCAATGAAGTTAAGCCAAGACATGCCCTCTCTATTCCCGTCGCATACGTCTGTTTAACATTTAGCACTGCTTCAAACTAATATAGCTTGATCTTTTGGGTCTGACAGCCAAAATCCATTCCAAGATGGAGATTATTTAATATGCTTTTACGATTTTTATTTGAGACAGTATTCCTCATGGAATCGCACCTCAGATGGAAATTATTTACGCTTGAGGTAGCCTGACTGCAAAAGCCACAAAAAAGGATGCCTCATGCAATATTTAAGAAAAACAGCTTTTGGTAAACAGATCTTCTCTGAATATATTCTATAGCTTGAACTTTTCATCTTTGTCCTGGCTTTCATTTCTTCCAAACAGTGTAAATCTAAATCAAGGCCAAATCATACATAAACACTCCAGAGTATCCAGGCATTTTTCAAGTCTCATCCTTCAAGTTAAACATTTAAATATGATGCAAGTTGCAGTCTTAAAAATAAAGGTTGTAAAACGGTGTTTTCACAACGATGCATTATAGATTTCATAGATGCAACGAAACTTTTAGTGAACAGTTCTTAACCTTTTTTAATTTTTTTTCATTGTTTGAAGAACATTTTATTCATTTAAAGAACTGTTTTCCACTATAAAGAACCATTTATTTAATAAAAAAGTTCCATGGATGTTAAAGTTTCTTTATGTAACCATAAATGCCAATAAAGAACCTTTATTTTTTAGTGTATGTTTTTATTTCTGATAAAATTTTCTTTATAATCTTTGAAATGTGACAAAATGTGATACATGTGATAGTCCACAACCCAATCAAATTACAGTATTTTTCCAGTAAGGGGAAAGCCTTCATTATGTAGCTGAATCAAACTAAAATACTAGAGCAGACACATAAAAAGCACTTTGGCTGAAGACTGGCAAGGCCTGCACTGCGGGTCACTGCTTTGGATAAAGACAGACGTGGCTGCCTGGGTGAGAGACAGAGTTCTAGTACAGGTCAGGCGTCCCTTCTCGCCCGTTTCGGCGAACCGTCCATCTCTCATCAAAGACAAAGCCAACGGAGTGGGAAAACTCTTTTCTGTTGAAATTAATGATCGTTCCAACGGCCCTCTTCCCAGAGATAATTAGCACAGACTTTGAGGTTAAGCATGCCTAAGGGGAAGTGACTTTGTGTAGGTCAAAAACAATCGGAGGGGTTTGTGGGTGAAAGAATCGGTGCGAAAGTTTCTAGCTTGGAAATGGTGGCCACGGGTCTTCAGCTTACCAAACTTTTTGCAACAAAGGAAGCTTCAGTGGAAACTATCATAGAGGACTTTATTTCAAGTTTATTTCAAGGCTAGACACAATAATGAAAGTCATTCGGGGAAAGGTGTGTTTAAGAGTTGTTTCAATATGTTCTCCATCAGTTTTCAAATGTCATTTGAAAGATCATTTGAATCACATTCACTGTTCTCTCCTGATTTTCCTAATTAGCTTAAAGAAATACTGTAGATTGGCAGAGAAATGAAAATCATTATTCACACACCCTCTTTTTTTCCCCAGTGGAACACCAAAGGACAATTTTTAAAGAGTAAGACAGACCATACATGGACTCCATACAGTCACAATTCATAGTAACCAAGGCTCTCAAGATCCAAAAATGGACATTTTCGTTCTTTTGAACTTTCTATTCATCAATGAATCCTGCATAAAATGGACCATGTGACTTGCAAACTCTGATCACAGTTGATATTTTATTTAGACCTAAGACCAAAAATCCCAATTTTGGGGGGTCTAAATCCCATAAGAGCAGTATATATTTCCCTTCAATTGCTGCTATTAGATTTGATAACCTTTCAACCACTCCCAGTGAGACTACTTAACCAAGCCATATGTAACTGGAAGGCTCCATTCTATCACCAAGTTATTATCCAGTACGGGACTGTTGCCATCCATCAAACAAAAGACCACGCGCACCGTTATTCAACGGAAATGGTGCCTCCCTCATTCTCCACCTCCAACAAATCAATACATGCCACTACTCTCCATCTCTTGACACTGTCTTTTTTCTTCATCTCCCTCCTTACAGTCAACAAAAAAAAAAAAAAAGAAGTAATTATACAAGAGAAAGTGTTGACAATCAATACACAAGTCAGGTTAAGTTAAGGTCTGAGGTGGTCCAGGTATGCTGGTCCTCCATCAGCTGTCCGCTATAGTGCTGACGTTGACAAAGGGCACGAACGCAACACCGGGACGCCTGTCCACTGTGACCGCAGACTTTCAATTTTTTTGTCACGGACAGCCATTTTGAAGCAATTAGCACCTGAATGACTGTTTCAAGCTACGTTAAACTCCAGGAAACGGACGCTAAGAAGAAGTATTATTGGACACCTAGCACAGTCAGCTACGCGCCATCGCATGGCAAAAAATGCTGATTGGAAATCGGTGGATGTCAGCTTTATTCAGTGTGACATGACGCTTGGGAAGAGTGCTGAGACCGAGTGTGTTTTGCACAGCTAGCATGAGAAGTTTTCATTAGCATACTACCAAACTACTTGTACTGTTATTGGAATACAAAAAGTTTAGACAACTTGGATTAAAAAGAAAAACGCATTATAATTTGACTCCACTACCCGAAGATAGCAACGTAATGCAACACAATGAAGTAATGTTTTAAAAAGTGTGTAATTTCTGTGCTGTTTATTTACTATGGATATGATAATGGAGGAGTGTGAGTGGCATAATAACAAAACGTTTTGGATAGAACATAAATTACACACATTTTAAAGTGTGAAACACACATTTTAAAATATCCAATATAAGTATTTCTTCCTATTAATGAGTACAGATAAAATAAAGAACCTAATGCAGGATTACACAGAGATTATATCTAGTTAATTGATTATGACAAAAAAGCGCCTTAGGTTGCCTCCGAATATGACATGAGAATTAGAGAGCTGGATAACAGACCAGTGACATGCAAATAAATGGCTCCATGATTTTTCAATTTCATAGATTTCTTTTCCATCATTAATCCCGACGCTGACGTCTTCTCACTTTTGACACGACTGAACTTTATAATTCACTGGTGGAGGTCGGAGGTCAACAGGAGAGGGAAAGGAAAATAAGTCCCTCAGAGGAAAGCGAGAAGAAAAAAAAAATCTGACATCCAATTTTCGACTTGATTTATCAGTGTAAAGCCAAAATTGATAGTGTGTCATTACTGGGCTCAGAGCTGTCTGGCAACGTCCTATCAAAGCCTTCTCCTTCTGATTTAGCAGCACAGATCAATACAACCCTATACTGTTTCAATTTGAGAAGTATTGATTTTCTGATGCCGACTCAATACAGGGGACATTCATCATCAGGCAAGCATAAAGTATGATCGAACTGAAGATTCCTGGGTTGGAGTTGGTTATTTGGCTTTCAGCTCATGCAGCCATTGAAGAATTGCAATGCAGCGTTGCATCTTCGCATCTCTTGGTGCGTCATCCCTGACGGATTATTACATTTTACACAATGGAGAACATTTATTTATCTAATAACGTGCACAACTGCTTCTCTGGTTCTGTTTGTTAAAATACAAAAGCATTTCCAGTTGCTCCGCAGAAAATAATGGCGAAAATCAAAGGGGTGCTCCAAAGGATCATGGGAACATTTGTGTTTTCAGAAGCCTAAATGTGAAAACATTATTTCGATCATTTTTCACGTGTCCCTGGGCTGTAGCACAAAGTAAAAGGAGAAAACCAATCGGAGTGCGTTCATGCTTAAAGACACACACAAACACGCTAATACAAATATATTTTCAGGCGGACATGCTAACACACACATATGCAAAGTACACACACACACACACACATGCTTCAGAACACCGCAGGCTTTCTATTTTACAGAAGCTGCATAAATGGGAAAGTTAATGTAGCATTGAATAAGACTAAGCTGCTCAGCTGTAACAACGCCTTGAGCTCATGAGCATATTGCATCATTTTTCTTCTCCAGCAGGTTACCATTAAATTTGAATTTGTTGGAAGTTTTGTGGGACCATTTACAATGTGCCCCAGCTCAATAACCTTTTGTCTCAATGCAAATGTTATGCCTTCCAGGTGGTTTTCATAAATATTTGAATAAGTCTGAATGGTGGCAGAGACTTTCAGCCAATTCACCATAGATTTTTTGTATGTTGTGTAGTTGGTGTTCAATGCACTTCATTATTATGGCATGAAGGACTTTGAGGTGATGAATTTAAGGCAGCATTTGACAGTTTCGATACCACAATTATATTAAATTATTATATTATATTCAGAAAATGGTCAGACTACTGTCATTTATGGAGGATTGTCAGTGCCATATTAGTAAATACATTTTTAATTAACTAAAAAGGTTAATAAATGCAAATGAATGAATGAATGAAATATATATACACATATGAAAAATATATGAACATGGAATTCACAATCTAACATAGTAAGTAAATAAACAAAAATAAATTTATAATTAAATCAATCTGCTAGAAAACACATAAAACTGTAATGAATCAAACTCAACAATACTTATCAAAATAACAAAAAAATATAATAGTAAAAAAACAAATACAAAAGGCTATAAAACAAGGAAACCTACATCAAACATTAGAACAAACCGCAGCGAGTTATATCTTTTCTTTTATACTGTAAGCACACGGGACATAAAATATGTGGTCTAAACACAGCCTCAAAATAAAACTAGGACAACCTACATACATATTTAGCTATGAATGTGATACAGTGCCGTTACAGCACCGCTAATGTAAGGTCTGTGTCTGACATCATGTCAAAAAAACAAGTTCTGACAGATACAATTATGGGATGTCTAGAATCTTTGGATTCATCAAAACTGATAACAGAAGTACAATCAGTGAAAGCAGCTGAGCTATGTTCTCTATTTCTACTCACACAGTTCAAGCCGATGTTTCTTATTGAAATGGGTAAACATGATGCCATCATGGACATTCAACCATCTGCAGTGGATTTCACAAATTTAATAAGAAACCCACAGCCACTGTTTCTGCAAATCGAGCCAATTTGGAAGGCAAATAAGTACTTGTGCTTGGACTGTGTGTGTTTGTGTACACATGTTTGTAAGTGGGTCTACTGGCTAACAGCCAATGTTGGCAGAGAGAATCTCAATCCAGTGATCATATATTTTTATATATAAAACTTTTATTGTATATTTAATGCAAATGTGTCATGTGTGTTCACACATTTTTAAATTGCTTAAAACGTATGAAAGATTTAATTGTATCAAAGATGCATTTTCTGAAAATGTCTTATGTTTTAATAGTTATATTGAGTGTTGCTTTACAAATACATTTGTCTTGTTTGTAGTCGTATATGTCTTCATGTTGTAAGGTAAGTCAAGGTTAAAGCAGATTTTAAACACTAGTAATTCAAAGTGCTGTACGTAGGCATGATAAAGTAAAAAAAAAAAAAAAAAAACATACACACATTACAATTAAAATATGAAAAGATTAGAAGTCACATAAATTAAAATAAGCATTACATTACTGTGTAATTGCTAGCCATGTCGCCAAGAGGAATTGCTAAATTAATGATTGTTTTCCAAAATGACTTTCATTGGTCAAACAAACAGATAGTCTCACCACAAACTCATCATTGGTTGAGACACAAATGGCTTACTTATAGTTGTCTCAGCATATTAAACTGGGTTAGGAGAAAGTGTTGTAATTGTATTACAAGTATTATATTTGATTATTACTTTACCACATTCCAAATTGTTATGTGCTCTGGTTGTTGTTTCTTAACTTCCGTCTTGCTCGTGATGTTTAGTTAAAACGGTCACTTTGTACAGAATTATGTCTCTAGATCTTGAATTATATTCAGTCTGTTTGTGTGTTTGGTGGGAAACGGAACTCAAGTCAGTATTTTTTTAACTGGACCCTTGAGACCACCGTAACAACTGCCAGGTGCTCCAATGTGACACTGAGAGGGAGCTTTTCACAAACACACACACACGCACGCATGCACGCACACACAGCCTGACCACCAGTGATCTGTCTCTGAGGATTCAGTGGCCTGGTGTGGTAATTGAGTTTGCTGACCTGTAGACTGACCCGGTTGGAGAGCAAGAAAATGACATTAAATAGGAGTCACATAAAAGGCCTGGCTGTGTGTGTTTGTGTCACATAGGTAATAGTGTAATACTCGCCCCTAAAAAAACCGTACACAGACCATCAACAGGATACAAGCTAGACACATACACAAATACACACACACTTACATCCGCAGGTGTTTCTTCAACTACAGCAGATTTATGTCTCAGGTGTTCAGATTTTATTAAAGGAACAGATTACAATCATTTTCTTTTCTTTTTTTGATATGTGATGGTCGCATCTTGCAAACTTTTCACCATGCATTTCTCTTTTATTTTACACAATATATTAATTTAAACAGCAATATTACTGTTTTTTTCTGTATTTTGACCAAATAAATGCAGCTTCGGTGAGCACAAGAGGCTTCTTTCAAAAACATTAAGCATCACGCTAAATTTCTGAATGGTAGTGTACGTATATACAGATGGAAATTTGTTAGCAGACTAAATTAAACAAACAAGTCATAGTATGAAAAGTGTTTTAGAGTTTATTTCAGTAAATTAAAGTTCAGTGAAATTTAAATAACTGAGTTCATGCAATGAAGGAGATTGGTTTAATCAACAGATACTCAAAATATTAAGTTATCTGAGCCACATAAATTATCAGGTGATTTGACAAAAGAAAAAATGTAGTGATAACATATCATGAAAATATATATATATTTTTTTTACAGTGAACAGGCCTTAGAGTGCCCATAGTTGAAGAAACACCCCCACACGTGCACAAAGCTGTACCTCTGTGCTACTGTGCCCCACGCTCCGTGTTTATTGGTGAGGATGTTGAGGATCTTCTGTTTCAGCTGATTGGCTGTCACGTGATCACGGTGTTTGGCAGCACTGATGAGGTGATCACACATCGTCTCCTCTTCTTTCCTGTCTGCCGCATACTGTGCGCAGTTAGACTGACCAAAATATGGATGAAAGAAAGAGAGAGAGATTAACATCTCTGTCACAATGAGTCAGCATACTGAAACCAAGAATGATGCTACTGCATGAAGCAGGACTGAGGGATAGTTCATCCAAAAATGAAAATCCTGTCATCATTTACTCACCCTCCACTACGTTCCAAACCTGCATGACTTTCTTTGTTCTGCAGGACACAAAAGAAGATATTGGGCCCTATCATACATGCGGCACAATGCAGCGCAAGTGTTTTTTGCTAGTTTCAGCCTGACGCAGTTATCATTTTCACGTCCTGCGCCACGTTGTTTAAATAGCAAATGCATTTGCGCGCTGGTCTGAAAACGAGGTGTGTTCAGGCACATTGATGGCGCGTTGCTATTTTGAGGCAATTGAAGTCTTAAGTCGATGGCGCAGTATTTATTTATTTTTGTTATTTAAAGAGTGCGTTAGTAATATGCACCTATAGGTGGGTCCACAACGCGCGTACACTCTTCTTATTACACACACAAGGACTTGCAGCAGCACACAATATAGACAATATATTAAAAATAAAAGGATTACAATGTAAAAGAATTATATTGTGTACATAAAGATATGGTGGAATCAGTCCCGTAGATGGTCTGCTTGCGTGCTTTAACCTCGCGCGCGAGCAGATCCGTTTGCGCTCTGGAGACGCGTTATGTCTTTCCACGTGCAAATTCCGCCATGTTAATAGCAATATTTGCACTTTATGCCCAAAACACACCCATTACTCATTAAGACAATAGGGACAACCCTTTTAGACCATGCGCGGGCGCACCGACCATTTTTCCCGTCGTTAAAGGTAGGGTATGGGATTTGCAAAACGGCCGGCAGATTTTGAAAATACACAACTCAAATGGTCCTACCTTCTTTCCTCCTACGCTGGCCCTGACTCCACCCATTCATGTGGAGGGAGGGGGATGGGGGGAGGGGGGTATGGTACGACCGTTTGATTGACGAACTTACTGTCCAATGATTCTAGGTGGTCTTGGAAATGATTGGCTGGAGTTTTTCGAGTCCTGCCCATTCCACAGATGATTAAACTGCTTAATTTTCATTTCAGTGCTTCTAACTCAGTGGCTGTAAGTGTGTTAGGAATAGGATTTCAAGTGATTTTGAAAAAATGGACAAAAAAGAGAATCACATACCCCACCTTTAAACTAGCAAAAGTGGATTCGGATACACCCTAACTGCACCTGCGCTGTGCGCTTTAGACCATGCGCTTAGTTGGTCAAAATAGGGCCCAATATAAACAAAGTACCAGTGTCCATACAACAAAAGTCAATGAGGTCCAGTGTTGCTTTAGGACCCTTACTGACTTTCATTATGAGGACAATAACAGTGTTCTGCAGAAGAAAGGAAGGTTTGGAATGACTAATTTAAATTTTTGGGTGAACTGTCCCTTTAAGAACCAAGAATGTCTTCCATTACTTTACCATTTGAACATATATTGTAGCACTCCCCCCTTTAAAGTTTACTTTGTACACAGACACAATCTTAAAATAGGCACTATAAAAAGCACTGAGACTAAAAGGCCTCTCAGACTAAGGGTGACATGAAGCAGCCAGCAGACTTTATCTTCTCCGCTACAATAAGATTGTCTTCCCACGTGGACCCCAGGGGGGATCTCTTGCTAATATTCAAAATCTAATTTGCTAACACAAGCTGGTGGGGTGCAGGGGAACCGGGAGGAGGGGCGAGACGAAGTAATTGAATTTCCTTCCTTATATTTGAATTCTGTCAGATACTATACCTCGACATATTCTTCAAACGGCCGATAACTCAATCTCCCGGTGTCATCTCGCCTTACTGTGCGCCGCGCTGACAAATATCAAACGTTATTTATCACTTCAAGGGAGGATATGAGGGTTGAAAGTGACACCAGCTTAATTGTAAAAATATCTAATCTGCTTACAAAATCTTCAATCTGCAGACGGAGGTAATAAAGAAGAGGAAGACCGAGAAGAGGCAAGACGACATCTTGAGAGGCAAGACAACATCTTCCGTTAGCTGGTGACATCGCATATCTAGCGCCTGCTGCGTTTTATCTAGCAGGTCAAGGATCCTCAAGAGCAGTATATAAAACAACCGTCTCAGACAGGCTGTGCGATCCAGATAAGAAACTCATCACTCCATCACTGCATGCACTAGTGTGTTTCTGAGAAAGAGTGTGTGTATCCCTCATACTGATGTCATGCACGTGCCTTCAGAGTTTCATATCATAGATACATGTTTCAACAGTAAGTGTTGCTAAACCTTGATTTACATTTGCAGCACCCACTACATCACTGTCAGAATAGTACAGATAGGCTGATATGATATTCTAAGTAGTTAATGTAACATTAATCTTCACATTTAATATATTACATTGAAGTTATGATGTACACAAGGGTGCATTATGTTGTGAACTAAAGGCTAAAGCATGCTATTACTCTTTGGTAAAAGTACACTATCTTTTCATGAATACCTTTATAATTCTATTCTATTCTATTCTATTCTATTCTATTCTATTCTATTCTATTTTTGTGCCTATAACACTGTACCTTACTTTTCAGAGGGCGCTAATGAATAATTTAGGGAACAGTTATTATATTTCTGTTGTAATTGGTATAAAACATTGGTATAAATCTCTGTTAGCCATTGTTTTGTAAAGCCATGTCTTTTACATAATAAATACCCAAGGCTTTAAACAGTCAGTTGTAATTGGTATGAAATAAAATAATATGAATACAAATCCCCTTCAGTCATGACTATATTCACAATTCATCCTGTCCTCAAACGTCCTCATACACACATATACATATACACACATATATATATATACATATACATATACATATATATATATATATATATATATATACAATTTCAACCAAGAGGTCAGTGTGAGTTTGAATAGTCTCACATTGACATTACAGTACAGAACAGCTCTTTCGGCATCATCCTGAATATTGTATAAGCATTTGTTTCATGTGTCATAGAACGGAAGAGAGGCTCTCCGGAGTGTGTGTAAATGTCACATCCATTTGAATTTTCCGGCAAAAAGTCCTTCACATAAAAATCATGACTTTCAAAGGCGATCTACTGTCGGAGGTCGGGAGAAGGTCTCGTTTTTTAAAGTTTCGTTACACGCGGTTCACAAATTGGCAATAAAAAAGCGATTAATGCATGAAAATTCTTGAATATGGCCCTTTTAACAGACAGAAGTACTAATGTAAAGACTATTTTCTGTCTCTTGATGCAAAAACATAATAGGTTTAAAATGAGACATGAATACAATCTCTAAATTGTAAGGAAATTGTTTCTTACTTTTCAGAGGGTGCTTACATGTAATTTAGGGAAGGGTTATTAAATTTCTCTCTACTGAGCTAATATATGTGGATTAATCCCCTTTAGAAGGCATGAGCAAAGGATTATGGGCCACCCCCGCTGATAGCTTTACTAGAGATTTCCTCTGATTCTCGAAAACAGATTTTATTGTAGATTATTCATGTTTCATATGGATTCAGTGTGGGATTAGACTTCTGTTCTGGGATTGATTATAATCTGGTTTGTGTTAGAAGATCTAGCTACTTAATTCAGGCTTGTAGTTAATATACTGAGTCATATTACACCATAAAATATCTAAAATCCTGTAAGGGATCTATAAAATGTGTATTCATGTGCTTTTGGTTTAAAATGATTCTCTACCTCAAACTCTGCATGCTTGTGGACGTCCTCGGCTCGCTGTCTGTTGAGGATAAACTCTGCTTCATTGGCCACTCGAACGATGTGATCCTTCATGGCATGACAAAGGAGTCTAGAATGAAGAAAAAAAAGAGGAATGGGAATTTAAATAATGACATTGAGTCAGTCCCCAAACACGCATAAAGTACACACAATCAATCCTGCAAATGTTACACCCATATAGAAATTGCAATCATTCATCTTTTATGGGATCTATAGGTTACTTTGTGTTAATTGTCATTTTACACATCGGTATGTCAGCTTTGTTTTAATTTAAGAACCTTGGTGTTTCTGTGGAACATAATACTGAGCATAATTTCTCCTCCCCGTCCCGCAGAGGGGCTTCAATCTGGTACGGCATTCAAATGGCCATACTTCTTTAAGTGTTGACAAGCAATAAATAGCATTTGGAGTGCAAAGGAGGGGAAAAAATGTTAACAACCTTATTCCCAGCATAATAACAGTACACAATTGAATCTAGGGCATGACTTTACTTCTTCAGTACTGGATAAGAAGTTATGCGGCATGAAGAGTGTGTTAAAAAGTCCACAGCAACACATTTAGTATTTCTAGTGTTTCAAAATGCAAAAACTGTTGTGAGCTTGGTGACTTATATGATGGTGCAAGCGAAACAGAACAGGGGCTCCAAATCAGTGGCACAGGGGCCACATACATCCCAAACTGTGACATGGTGTGGTTCGTAAATCACAGATGCCCTACCAAAATTAATGCATCACAAATAAACTGGAATAGACTGCTGCATAAACACTGCAAGGCTGAAAGTTCCTGCATTTAATTCAGAACTAACTCCACATGCTTAGTTTTACACAGTACTTTAAAACTTGTAATACAGTTTATTATTAGAACATAAGCAGACGTTCCAAGAGGCCAAACACAACATTAGTCTCATTAAATAGTTCAAATAAACTATCCGTCGCATATATAGAGTGTAACTGCAGGTTTCTGGAAGAAAAAAAACACCTTCATTCTGTCCAGAGATTTTTGCTTTCATACAATCCTTTAAAGACAGACCTAACATCAGCTCTTAGGTTAAGTGATTTATGTTTAAAATAATTTATCATAATTATTGGATTTTGTATACATTTTTATTTGTTTTATTTTTGTAAATAAATATTTGTCATTTCAACAATTAAAAATACTCTACACACTACAGTTTAATTAAAGGTCATTAAGTGTTTTTTTTAAGTCTCTTGTGCTCACTTAGTCTCAGGAAGGGCCTCTGCCAAAAGAGCCAAAACTTAGCAAAAGACATATTTAAGTCAGTTAATTTAATTCCTTTTTTTTTTTTGTAAATCACTATGATGTAAATGAAAGTTTCTTCCAGACGATTACTTTTGCACAACATCCACTGAGGTAGGATTTGGAATGAGGGCCAGTGACAGACAGACCGAGAGACAGATAGACAGACAGGTAGAGAGGGTGAATGACTGATGTGCCAGCACCCTGGACAGCGACTGTCTCTGCTGACTCAGCCTGATTGTCTGAATGTGTGTGTGTGTGTGTGTGTGGGTGTGTGTACAGATGGGTCAGCAGATGGGTGTGCAGGCTGATCCACCCTGGATCAGCTCGACAACAACGAAAGCCTAAACCTGACAAACACATGGACACACACACATACACAATCTTTCAGTGAGATAGAAAAGTAGACTTAAGAAACAACAACAGAGAAAGACTGAAAACGAGACCATTAACATGATGTACACATTCTAGACAAGGTTTATACAACCACCCACTCTCAACATGCTTATCTCAGCATATTTTACACTCTGTTCAACCACTAACTCACACAAACTGTGGCCACACTACCGGGACGGGAGGCTTAGGGGCTAATCTGGTCCCATTCCTTGTTATCAGTGATGCCGTGGTAACCCGTCAACCGAACAGACCAGCACCAGATAACCAGTTTGAAGTGACATAAGCTACAGTGATCTGTGAGCTAGTAATGGTGTTTCAGGAGCAGACATGAGACTTTACCTTCCCTCGTTGATAAGCTCAATGAAAGCCAGGCCAGCGTTCTTCTGTATCGAGTTCTGCCACTCCTGAAAGAAACAACATTTGTCATTCGTATGTGGATTGTGTCCTTTTGTCTATCAGTATGCTTAAATACAGCTTGTGCAAGAGGGGAAATAGTGCAGTGATAATTACTATTTTATATATTACCATACGCTGTCCTAGACCTCGACCTTTGATCTTAAAATCAATCCATCATAAAAATATTAACCATTAGATTTCTAATATATATCTATATCTCTATCTACACACACACACACACACACATATATATATATATATATATATATATATATATAGACATACTTGATGTATAGCCTACTTGATTTACAAGCATACTTGATGTGTAAATATCATATAAGGAAAATCAAGATAAATGTCACTTGTGAACAAAGAATTTTTATGCACAAAGTGTGAAAATATTATTTCATTTAGTGCAATTAGGATTTTTTTTTTATTGCATAAAATACAATGAAATTAGTTATACATACATATTTGTTATATATATATATATATATATATATATATATATATATATATATATATATACACACACGTGCATGACAACTGAAGGGTTAATTAATGATTACACCTAAATAAGTCCAGGTAAAAATGGATTGTATAACATCTGTAAAACAATAAATAAAAATAAAACCAGTGGCAAAAGCATCTGCAGAGAAATCTTTTCCCTAAAGTCTCACGTTAAGCCTAAGTGAAACATTTAACGATAGTGATCGCAGCAAATTGTATTGCTACGTATTTGAGAAAGCAAAGATCTATTTGAGGTCACGTATCTGCGATCGAGAGCCAAAGCCATAAAAAGCCTGGAACTTGGCCCTGTGCGTGTGCAAGCATCTTTTCTTCCTCTGCGCACAGATCCGTAAACACAGGAGAGATGTAATTGCTGAATGAAACTGAATCCTCTTGCCCCTTAAACACAGCCATTTCCTCTCTGTGAGCACCCAGTGACAGATCACCGAAGACCTCCGTCTCGAGACCGGCCCTCTCGCCTTGCCTCCAGCGCTTTTGGAGGCCTTGGGGAACGTCTCACGCCCTCCCTCTCCCCGTTTCCCGGGCTCTCCTTCCTCCGCTGTCTCTCACACACACAGCACGGGTCTGGAGATGATTAAAAGGCAGTTGTGCTTCTCACTATGGGAAATTCTCCTCCGTTCTCTTGTTTGCTCTCAAAGGTACGGGTTGAGGGGGAAGAGCATGAGCTGGGCAGGAGTTCAAAAGGAAAGAGGGCATTTGCAAAAAGTTGGCCTCAAAAATATTCCCCTGTCCTGCGGTGAGGGGATCAGGGTGAGAGAAGAGCCACTGGGAATGGATGTGAACAGTTCCCTCAGAACGATGACATTCTTAATACATACATTCTATGGTTCTTGAGTTTTTTTTTCGTTCCCCAATTTCTTATTATTCTATGACATTTATGTTTTCTGTAAAGATCTTTTGTAAACACTTTTAAAAGGTGCTGCATGAATAAAACTTTACTTAGCCAGCGATGATGGGGAATGCTTGATCTACAAAACCAAAGTCGCTTTAAACTTTTGAAAATGTCTTTACCGTCACTTTTATTCAGTAATGACAAAAAATTTTTTTTATAAAAAAATAAACAAAACTTCCTACTGACCTTAGACTTTTGAGTGATAGTGAGTAGATTATTATTTGAAGCATAACAAACTTCTTTTTGTTAAATGCTTTTCATGAATCACATAAAAAATTGGCCATTTTAAGGGATAATTTGCCCAGAAATTCTGTGGAACACACACACACAAAAAATATTTTTTAAAGTAAGATTTTGATTGTTTTGTTTATACACTGTAAAAAAAGAAAGAAAGAAAAAAATTATATATATACACAGTGGGGAGAACAAGTATTTGATATACTGCCGATTTTGCAGGTTTTCCCACTTACAAAGCATGTAGAGGTCTGTAATTTTTATCATAGGTACTCTTCAACTGTGAGTGACGGAATCTAAAACAAAAATCCAGAAAATCACATTGTATGATTTTTAAGTAATTCATTTGCATTTTATTGCATGACGCAAGTATTTAATACATCAGAAAAGCAGAACTTAATATTTGGTACAGAAACCTTTGTTTGCAATTACAGAGATCATATGTTTCCTGTAGTTCTTGACCAGGTTTGCACACACTGCAGCAGGGATTTTGGCCCACTCCCCACAGATCCTTCAGGTTTCGGGGCTGTTGCTGGGCAGTACAGACTTTCAGCTCCCTCCAAAGATTTTCTATTGGGTTCAGGTCTGGAGACTGGCTAGGCCACTCCAGGACCTTGAGATGCTTCTTACGGAGCCACTCCTTAGTTGCCCTGGCTGTGTGTTTCGGGTCGTTGTCATGCTGGAAGACCCAGCCACGACCCATCTTCAATGCTCTAACTGAGGGAAGGAGGTTGTTGGCCAAGATCTCACAATACATGGCCCCATCCATCCTCCCCTCAATACGGTGCAGTCGTCCTGTCCCCTTTACAGAAAAGCATCCCCAAAGAATGATGTTTCCACCTCCATGCTTCACGGTTGGGATGGTGTTCTTGGGGTTGTACTCATCCTTCTTCTTCCTCCAAACACGGCGAGTGGAGTTTAGACCAAAAAGCTCTATTTTTGTCTCATCAGACCACATGACCTTCTCCCATTCCTCCTCTGGATCATCCAGATGGTCATTGGCAAACTTCAGACGGGCCTGGACATGTGCTGGCTTGAGCAGGGGGACCTTGCGTGCGCTGCAGGATTTTAATCCATGACGGCGTAGTGTGTTACTAATGGTTTTCTTTGAGACTGTGGTCCCAGCTCTCTTCAGGTCATTGACCAGGTCCTGCCGTGTTGTTCTGGGCTGATCCCTCACCTTCCTCATGATCATTGATGCCCCACGAGGTGAGATCTTGCATGGTGCCCCAGACCGAGGGAGATTGACCGTCATCTTGAACTTCTTCCATTTTCTAATAATTGCACCAACAGTTGTTGCCTTCTCACCAAGCTGCTTGCCTATTGTTCTGTAGCCCATCCCAGCCTTGTGCAGGTCTACAATTTTATCTCTGATGTCCTTACACAGCTCTCTGGTCTTGGCCATTGTGGAGAGGTTGGAGTCTGTTTGATTGAGTGTGTGGACAGGTGTCTTTTATACAGGTAACGAGTTCAAGTTGCAGTTAATACAGGTAATGAGAGGAGAACAGGAGGGCTTCTTAAAGAAAAACTAACAGGTCTGTGAGAGCCGGAATTCTTACTGGTTGGTAGGTGATCAAATACTTATGTCATGCAATAAAATGCAAATTCATTATTTAAAAATCATACAATGTGATTTTCTGGATTTTTGTCTCTCACAGTTGAAGTGTACCTATGATAAAAATTACAGACCTCTACATGCTTTGTAAGTAGGAAAACCTGCAAAATCGGCAGTGTATCAAATACTTGTTCTCCCCACTGTAGAGTATAAATATAATGGGTGGTTGCAGGTAAACAGATGAAGACGATGAATAAAGTTCCAACACCAAGTTTAATAATAATGTTCCCAAAAAACCAAAAAAAAAAAAAAAAACAGGCAAACAGGCAGGAGCAACACACACTAAATGGTGACGTGACTAGATAACAAAAAGAGGAAAAGGAAAAATGTAAATACTGAGGAGATAACAAACAGGTGTGATGATCTGATGAGTGTCCATGGTTACTGATGACGTGCGTGTGTCTGTGTGTCTGTGTGTGTGTGTGTGTGTGTGTGTGTGTGTGTGTGTGTGTGTGTGTGTGTGTGTGTGTGTGTGAAATTTTAAGGTAATGTTAATGTTGCTTAGTTTTTACAGATTCAACTTAAATTTACAGTAAAAAAACTTATTTCATTAACTGATATAATGTAAATATACCATATACTAATATCTTGTACCTTTTTAATACACTGACTACCACCAAAAACGTGTGGTGGTGAGTAATTCACATGATGAATCAAAGCTCATCATAAGCAGCTTTTCTACAAGCTGAGAATGCAAATACTAATATATAAAAGGTGCACAGTGTCATTCACACAAATACTAAACACCATCACGATAACACTAAAGTAATGCAATAAACATTAATTTAACAACATTAGAAGTATCATAAAACCCTAATATATCTAAATGATTAGAAACAACTTAGAAGAAACTAAAATACATCCAATGTGAAGTGTCACGCAGATATTTCTGGGATTCTGGCATTATACAATGACTCATTCTTAATCACTTCTAAAAAAAATTTTAAATTACATTAAATATAAGGTTAGATCTATTACAGTTAATCACCGTATGGAAACTTACTTAACCAATTAACAGGTTACTCTTTTACCATTAAAATTACGATTTTTTTTTTTTTTTACAGTCAGTGGGGTTCAAAACAATATCAACTTTAAATGTATGGACAAAAAGACACTAAGGATTTTTTTTTTAAATATCTTCTTTTTGTGTTCCATGGTAAAAAGAAACAAATAAAGGTTTGAAACAACACAAGGGTGAGTAATTGATAACAGAACTTTTTGGGTGAACTATCCCTTCAAAGTGTAAAATAGTTTTTGGGGCCACTGTATGGGCTCTGCTCAGGTTTAAAACTGCATAGCACAACTGCATGGTAATATGAACAGACAATTAAAAAAAAAAACATCACACACACTGGTGAGCATCCTCACTACCCTTCATTGAGCCAGAAAGAGACAACACTGAGGCGCATCTGGTCTCCAAATGTTGTAACTGACCCAATATGCCTTGCTCTTTCTATTTCTCTTCCACCATTCATTATCTACTCTGCAGTCAGGCGCTTTGTCACTTGAGAACGGGCTGGCTCAGCTCAGTGCTTCATCACTAGCCTCCGCTCAAGTAGAGCAGCACCCACGTGACAAAAATAAATAAGGAAATACATGCAGATGTGGGGGTACACTGGCCTGCCAAAAGAAAATGACATCAGCCAAGAGAAAGAGCCAAGTCTCGCTCCGCTGTCTCTTCTCAAGTAGCCTTTGCACCAGTGCTGTAACACACTTCTTTTGAGCCATTATTTTTTCTCTTCAAGAAGGAGAGTGAGGGTCCCCAGTGGGTGGTGAGTGTGATTGTGAGGGGAATTTGGGGGGCTCAGACGAGTATGCCGTCCATCTGAAGTGCATTAGCGATGACATGTACCTCCAGACTGCGGTAATGTGATCCCGCATGTAAAAGAGAAGATCACTTCCGGCCTGCCTTCTCCAGCGAGGGACTTATACTGGAAAAAGCTGACACGCTGGGTTTGAGAGATGACAAAGAGTTCATCGCACAGGGGATTTTAAACCGGTCCTGGGACCCCCAATGGGCCACAAGGGGGGCCTTAAAAAAGTTGAGAAAAATATTTACAAAAATTTAAACAATTAAAGGTATAAACTTTCTAAAAAGTACTACTAAGTGTCAACTTGAAATTAATGGTAACACTTTACAATAAGGTGCATTAGTTAACATTATTTAACTACGTTAGTTAACATGAATTAATAATGAACTGCGCTGCATTGTTAATGTTAATTTCAACATTTATTAATAAATAATTCAAAACAAGAGTTGTATTTGTTAACATTAGTTAATGCACTGTGAACTAACATGAACAAACTATGAACAGCTGTATTTCACTAACGTGCCAACGTTAACAAAGATACAGTAACAAATGCATTGCTTATGGTTAGTTCATGTTAGGTAATACATTAACTAATGTTAACAAATGAACCTTATTGTAAAGTGTTACCGTAATAATAATAATAATAATAAAAACAAATAGAAAAAGTGTCACTTAAATATAAAGTTGTAATGATTAAATGACATTATGATTTCAGCTTGTGTGTACTTCCTTTATTCATATAATGGGATAAAAAATTCCCCATTTTGGAAACAAACCAGTTGGTTCTCTTATTCCTCAAGATTATGACAAGTCACATTGTTGCTGCACTGAAACATTGAGTACATGCCTTTTGGAAGTCAAGAACTTAATTTCACTCAAACTCAAATCAACTTTAACCTTCAATTTCCAGTCACAGCTGTCAAGCACTCCTGTCAAAACTGCTTGCCAAAACGTACTCAGCTGAGAACGCAGTCATTAGCCAAAAATGTGCACCACAAAAACCGTGGGAGGGGAACAAATCCCGTAGTTGTAGCACTTACGCTTGAGCTGTTCACCTTAGCCAGCTAGTTTTTTCCTCCCTGACTTTGTGACTCACAAACTTTAATGGCTCTTGAGAATTTGCAGCATCTCAATCCAACCTGTCAAGAGACAGAGGGAGCACTTTGCTTTTATCTGCTCAGCGCTGCTCCCGACATCTGGAGGCCGTCCATCGGTAAATCTCTCCGGCTCCACGCTAGATCCTTTATGTATGTTTAAGCTGTTACACGAAACAGACCCGGCTGACCTCTGCGGCACCCGCTGCCACTTGACTGGATAGAGACACCGGCTGTCTGCGGCCTTAGATGAATAACAGTGATTAGGAGGCATACATAAAAAAGTGCAAGATGATTATCGCTAATTTATTCATAAAAGTGACAGTTCGCGAAACCGAGCGGGTCGTAAGGTCACGAGCGGTGAACGTCCCGCTGTCTGGGTGCATTAGTGCGGAGATGAAAAGGGGAAAGGCTGGAGGTTGTTGGACTCGCAGCAAGGACGTCTCTTACCACAACATGATTCGTAGTGGGATGCTGGCTGTGTTCAGGTGTGCACCAAGCTTTTATTAAAGTGATAGTTCACCCAAGAATTAAATCATTTACCCACATGTCTTCAGATGTTCAAACTGCTGGTTTTCATACAATGAAAGTGAGTGGTGAGATTTTTCAGTGAATTATGACTTAAATTTGCGTCTGTTCCTCATACAAAGCTATTGTTACCTTAGGTCTTACGGACTATATTTATTGTGCTCTTACTGTTTTATTTTATTTTTTATTTGACAGCACCTGGGCCTATCCACTGCCAGCGTATGGGAGAAAACACCATGAACATTCTTAAGCAAAATATGATGGGGGTGCCAGAAACAAAATCAGGCCCATGATTTGAGGTATGTATGTATGTATGTATGTATGTATGTATGTATGTATGTATGTATGGATGGATGTATGTATGGATGTATGGATGTATGTATGGATGTATGTATGGATGTATGTATGGATGTATGTATGGATGTATGTATGGATGTATGGATGTATGGATGTATGTATGGATGTATGTATGGATGTATGTATGGATGGATGGATGGATGGATGGATGAACGAAATGAAAATACATAAATGTGTGTTAATTTATATAATTTAAATTTTTTAATTTTATATTGTGATTTATTTATCATAATATATAAAGATTAAATAATAAAAAATAAAAAATAAATGAATGAATGAATGAATGAATAAATTAAATTAAACAATTGTTTCATACATATGTAATACTGTTCAAAAGTTTGGGGTCAGTAATTAAAAAAAATAAAATAATAATACTTTTATTCAGCAAGTATGCATTAAATGGATAAAAAAATAACAGTTAAGATGTTTATATCATTTATATCATATATATTCACATATACATGTGATACTGAAGACTGGAGTAATGATGCTGAAAATACAGCTTTGCATCACAGGAATAAATTACGTTTTTAAAATACATTAAAACAGAAAGCAAAAAAAAAAAAAAAATTAATTAAAAGACTTAGAAAATCTTTCCAACCCAAAACTTTTGAACAGTTGTGTACACACATTTATAGAGTCACAATACTTTTCAAAGTAAATCCACTTCACTGTCTTTTCCTCCCTCTCATTCTCTCTTACTTCCTCTCTCGCTCACCCACTCATCTAAAGAATCAAGCCTTTTGTTTATTAAGGCTCTTGGTTCGGGCAACGTGTTGTAAATCAGATCCTACGGTGAGCCAGTTTTGAAGGCTTTGGCTCCAAAGAGACTTTCCTGCGTCTGAAAGCCGTTTTGGGCCCAGGCTCTGGTTTCACCCCATCTTTGGGCAATCGATATATCAGGCTGTTTCTACCCTGGGAGCTTCTAATGGCAATAACTCTGGTAACATTATATGTCTAACAGGGGCGGAGGAAGAGAAAACCAGGAGCTTGAGTCTCAATGTGATGCTTCACTCGCCAATAAATCCAAGTGGCAACAAAGTAAGTAGACTGCATAAAAGAGATACGAGCAAAGAAAAGAAATAATTCCAAACATTCAATGCAAGAAGGGAAATGTTGGCTGAAATCTTCAAAAGGAGACGAGCAGAACAGCAGGACGTATCCTGAGCGCCACAGTGTCTGGAGGACTCCACCTTTTTCGGGGCAAACTAAGAGCAAATGTACAGATCGACTCTCAAGTCGCGAGGTTAGCGGTATGGACTTCATAGAGTCAGAGGTGCCATTCAACCACTAAAAGCTCCCGCCCCGCCGAGCTCTCCGACCGGCTGGATTCTGAGGAAGAGATGCTGAGGTAATGGCTTCCTTATGGACTCCCGGAGCAAGAGTGATGGGCTGACAGAAGGTATGTTAAATATCTCCCGCTCTGACTACAACATCGGGACCCTGACCCCTTTGAAAGAGAAGGCTTAACAAGGGACTCCGAAGGTCAGCGAGCTGTAATATGTCACTGGGATTTAAAGGGAAGACGATTGCGGTGTGTTTACATGAGCTGGGGTTACGCTATTTTCAGGCCAAGATGGAAAAATGTGGGAAAAGGTAGGAATAATATAACCCTATAAAGCCTGCTGTATCATATTTGATACACAAATGTCTAAGGCCTCTAAATGATTAACATGATCAAAACTTTGCTGAAAAAGACTTTTCTCAATCTCTTAAATGCCTTCTTTCCTTCAATTGATAATTCAAAGTTTTTTTTATTATAATTCTAAAAAGTCCACCTTCAGGTCATGGTACATGTGTCTTTCTGCTGTGAAATCTTTACTGATTTTTATAAAGTAAATATAAGAATGACTTTTATATTGTTAGTTCATTGTATGAACACTGAACTGAAGCAACTTAGGTTTATTTGATTATAAATACATTTTTTTTTTTTAAATAAATATGTAAAAATGTGAATATCTAATATGATACATTTGTACTTTTGTACGTCATCATGGTATTGTGTTGCAATATATGTTTGGCGCACAACCCCACCTCCACATCATAAAACTAAGCATTTATATTTCATCTTACTAAGACATATTATTGGGAGATATAGAGTGACAACTGATATTTATATTTAGCAGTTTGCTATAATGCTATAAAGATCTCATTGATTTATATCACAAGCTACCAATATCAACTTACTTTTTGGCCAAAATTATATAAGCAACTGCACCATATGAGGGCCTCTAAATAAAATTGAGGTGTGAGCTCCATATTTTCACTAAACCATACTATACTGTATGAGCCATAAAAGTCTTATGTATCAAAAATGACACCCAACGAAAACACATATGAAAACCTTTTAAAAAAAAAAAAAAAAAAAAAAAAAAAATGTCTTATGGTTCAATAAACATCTCTTTAATTGTTTATTTTATATGTCAGACTTTACAGGGTTAATATTAACAATTTCATGTAAAGCCCCCCTGTGATGAAAATAATTGTCTAATGTTTATATGTCTATGTGGTGTTTTTGATTTGTTTTAAGACAAACCATGTGTAAATTAATCAGTCAACACAAGTATTTCCTCTTTAAAACGGCAGTGTTTGAAACCGCCCGTTTCCTACCATCAAAACATGTAACCAATCACAAGTGGCTGTCCCCTCAAATAGTGCCCTATCTGAGGTTATAGAGGGCAATTCCGGACACAGCCTTGGAGTACCCACATGCACTGCACATTTTAGATATCTCTCTAATCAAAGACTCCAAGACCTCAAGATGTGTGTGTCAGATAAGAGAGATTTAAAAATGTACAGTATTGGGGTACTCCAGGACCAGGGTTGGGAACCACTTACATAGTCAAACCAAAGGATAATCATATCAATTACTGTTATGTGTCCGACGTTGTAGAGAGTGATTCATAAAACGCATTTCCTTTCTGATACATTGACTTGTAGAAGAGCCTGTATAATTCGCTCTTCCTTTTCTTCCTCTGAGTTTCTGGTTTAGACAAACAGTATCTGGCTGAATTACACAAATATTTCCAAGTTGAGCGAGTTGTCCGAGCTTCGTGTTTACTAAATAAAGCAAGGGTGTAGAGTTACATTGAAGCTATTTTTAGGCACGAAGAAATTATTTTCCAGGAAAAAACATTTGAATATGTCATTTTGATTATCAAAGGGATAAAATAATTGACTACTTTGATTTCACATGCCGAGTGCAGTTTGACACACTTGAGGTTGGCTTTGAGAAATGAACATGTTAATGGACAAAGTCATGTTTGTGTATTGCTTTCTGTCATTCAGACAAATATTTAAGCAGCTCACCATGACCGGTAACAATAGACAATGTGTCATGTAGCTGGAAAACAACATTAGAAGGATAAATAAAAGAGAGACAACTCACCTGAGAGCATAGTAACATAACTAGTTCCACCACAGATGTGCTTGATTTCATGCACACCAGACCTGGAGGAGAACAGAAAGGAAAAACAGAAATAAATAATTATGATTCACAACATTCATAAACACACAAAACCAAAACATCTGCAAGGGTTGGTGAAGGACATGCCATTCACACGGCCTCAGAAAAAGTATGGTGTAGATGAACTAAGCGGTCTGAAAACGCAACCATTTAATGTCACGCAAACAGCCAGGCCATTTCTGATGAGTTATGTTTTGAAGTTGAGACTCAATGTCTCTTGTCGTCTGTGCGTTATGAATCAGATGGCTAACAGCTCGAGGGGTCACTGATAGTGTCTCTTGAGAGGTCAGAGGTCATCTGCTGCATGCAAGTGTGAGATCAAAAGCCAAGGCCATGGTCTCACTTGCAAATTTGCAAAAGAAGAACACTAATTTTATGTACAGATATGACACATACAAATTCTAATAAATGTTGCTCCTTATATAGGCACCATAGTCTTAGAATCAGATGTTGATTGAGTAAAATATGTAGTTTTAAATGAAAAGTCTGTTGTTCATTGAATATAAAGGACAGTCGGTTAACCTCCCTGATAAACAAGGTAATTGTAAATGACATGTGCAATTATTGCCAGACATACAAGACAAACTTTCTCTTTCAAACACATGCGTACACCTGCATTTACATACAAACACAGCGCATGGTTGATGCCCTTGTTTGCATGAGCCAGAAGAGTCAGTGAGACAGGACTCTAATTAGAGTAGGATGAGCGAGAGAGAGAGAGAGAGCGCTCTGCTCTGCATGAATGTGGTTTAATGAGACTCAGTGTGGGTTGTTGAGAAGATGTGCGCTGTTTTTTTTTCTAACTGATCAGGCTTATTTTTTTTCGCCTGGTGGACAATAAAAACATAACTCTAGAATCGTTTCAGAGAATTTTGCAGAGAATTGCTCATTTTCTTCAGAAGTTCTAATTCTTTAAATCCAAACTGTAAATCCCAGTAATTAAACTTGTCTACACACAATCTGTGTTAGAACGTTCCAGTAAACTGAGCTTCAAGCTCTTTTCCGTCTGAGAGCACCACTTGTCTCGTTACCCACTTAAACATCCTTTTACAATGAATGATGGGTCCTAAACCATTCAGTCCATGAAGTTATGACCATAATATTTCAGAGGCCACAAGTTCAAGTCCCAACAATCTCTCCGTCTCATTTATGAGGGTGAGACGGGGCCGTGCACACAGCCATTCCCTTTAAGCCTGACTGTCGACCCCGCTCTTGTGGCACCCCACCAGGGTCCCTCTCTTAAGTCAGGTGGCAGTACTGACCTCTGGCTCACGCTGCTGGACAAACTAAATGCATTCTATTTAAACAGCAAGTTGCCCTGCTTTCCAGTTAAGCCTCACTGGCGTGAATGTGACATTGTCAGAGGGCCGTAGCATCGCAGGCTTGGGCGGTTTACTCTCACAAGAAGCATAGTGTTCCGCCCAGGGGCTTCGCACTCAAGCTCCAAGTGTCGGGAAGCTGTCCGAGGGCGAACAGGGCATAATTGCCCCCAGTGAACGAGTGTCTGGAGGGGGGCCGGGCGGGGGCTTGACCCCTAGTGCCGGGCCGAGTGATGGATGAAGGGTAATTATGGGTAAATAGGGCGCCTTTGCACCGACTGAACAGTATTTCAGCTGTGAAAGGTTGAGGAAGAGTGGAAGGGAAGGAGGTGGGAAAACAGACATCACTTCTTCTGGTCATGGGATGGTGTTAACATACTGGACAAATGAATGAGGGGGTAAAGAGTCATCTATGAGGAAGTCGCTGTTATGTGTTCAGGATTGGGGTTTGTTTGAGGAGGATTGCAATGCAATTCTGGTTGGAAAGCATGAGGACTGGTTGGTCAGATGATGCCTTTAATGGGATAGTTCAATCAGAACATTCATATTCTGTCATTGTTTACTCACCCTCATGTCATTTCAATCCTGCAGAAAGCAAAATAATATTATTGGGATTTAAACATCATTGGACCCCATTGAGTTTTACTGTATCCCATGCAGCAAAAAATATTTTCTTTGCTAATATGCTAAATATATTTTGTAAATAGGATGGGTTGAGGAAATATCACTTTAATTTTAAAAATATATTTCATTTAAACTTTCAGATACCAAAATATATAACAAAATGTATTGAGCAAGAAATATATTTCTACTCTTTAAATACATTGTAGGTAATTGCATATTTGTATATGTATACATCCCATTTTTCAAAATGTCTTATTTTTTTGTTCCACAATCAAATAGGTTTGGAATGACATGAGCATGAGTAAATTATGACAGAATTTTCCTCTTGGGGTGAACTATTCCTTTAAATTTGTTTAGCCTCTGGCAACCATCCACAACACCCTTGCAACCGCATAGCAACGGGCTAAAAACCACCCAGTGAACTTTTGCAACCTCACAGCAATGCCCCAGTAATCACTTAGAATTTGTTTAGGAAAATTAACTCTTAGAAAACCAAAGGGTCAAGGTTTGGCAGGTTAGCAAGGTCTAGTTCTCCCCTGCTGGGCAGAGTCTGTAACTACACCATCTGAGAGAGAGAAAAAAACACAATTGACAACTGACAAGAAATCACTAGTAAGTTCATGAAACTGACACCTTAGGCAACCATAACTGTGAATCTTCCTAATGTGGACAGGATAAGGTTTTAACTACACAGTTAAAGACAGAAAACTGGCTGTTATAATTCATAAAAATAATCAGCGTTTGAGTCCAGGGCAGAATGCGTGTCTGAGTATTTGTTTCATGAAATGGCTGCCTGAGCTGTAGACACACATATTTCCAGCATGCTGTAATGTGGAGTGAAATTAGTCTGAACAAACTGGCTTTGAGCAGTGAGAAGGATGTATACTATGATTTGGCACTGAGGCTTAAAGGTAAAAAAGCCTCAAAACAGAGCCTGGAGTGTGGGTTCCCGTTCAGAGAGAGGTTGCCTTGCCATGTGAGGCATGTGTGAGAGAGTGTGTGTGTGTGGCAGCTAGAGAAGGGAAGTAGTTCTACAAATGAAAGTAGCTCTATGCACGATATGCAAAGCTCAGAAACAAAGAACGGGCATGGACGACCAAATAAAACTAAAAACAAATATACAAATTATATATACACAATTGTTCAAATGTTTGGGGTCACCTATGCTCACCAAGGCTGCATTTAATAGATACAAAAATACAGTAAAAATAATAATACTTTGAAATATTACTACCATTTAAAATAACTGTTTTCTATTTTAATACATTTTAATGTGAAATTGATTCCTGAATTTTCAGCGTCCTTAATCCAGTCTTAAGTGACATATAATGGTTGAGAAATAATTATAATATGCTGATTTGGTATTATATACAAATATTTTAACCAGTTGTGCTGCTTAATATTTTTTCTTGAAACCACAATGCATGTTCTTGTGTGTGTGTGTGTGTGTGTGTGTGTGTGTGTGTGTGTGTGTATATATATATATGTTATAAAATATAAAAGGTTTGTAACATTATGCCCTCTGCATTATAAAGCAGACAGGTGTTATTCAGTGCATGTTTACAACTTACACTCTCCTATACCAGCATGATCACATATAAGCAGACAGAGAGAGAGGAGGAACACAGCACCATTACCTTCAATGAGCAACTCTTGACCATGACTGCCCAGTAGAGTACGAGACAGGAAAGGTGCAAAGTCCACAAAGATCTCCCTCAGCAATGGAGCCACCTTCTCCAGAGCTCGCTCCAGTTTAGTGGTGATGCTGTGTGGATAAACAAAGTAAATGAGGCTGTGCATTAGAGAAGCTGAGAAAAAAAAGAACAACGATTTTTGAAGACAAAAGTGTATTGTGATTAATACTTAACCCGTAATATAGCCCCTACAGACCAAAACAAATTCACACACTAATAACCAGCTGTAGATAACTTCAGAGTCAACATCTTGGGCTCTGGCAACAAAGAAGTAAGCCAGCTTGAAAAAACTACATGTACCCTACAGGAATCCAACCCCACTAGAATACAAGCATGTTAGTGGTCACGCAAAACACACTGAAAGTACCGCCTGGAGTCCTGACAGTCAGCTAAATGAAGAAACCTTACACAAAACTCCAAAACACAAGTGCTGGTACAAAGACCAAAACACACAGGGGAAAAAGCTGACTTTACCGTGAAATTGTTATTTCTTTGACGATCATTTTTCAAGAGGCACTAATACCAAATGAAAGCCAAATTAATGAATTCATACTTTTTTTTGTTGGAACTGTGACAAAGAACAAGTCCTTGGTATTATTGTGTTGCATATGGTACTACTTATAATTTTAAGTTAAACAGAGTTAAATGAAGAGCAGACCACATTTTATGAGTATTCAATGCAGAAATCCAAATATTTACAAAGGGCTTACAAACGTACTCTTGCCACTATATGTAAAATGTATATTTGTCTACAAAATGTAAGAATCAGTTTTGAATAAAGGTTTGTAACAGTATGCACATTGGATTGTGCTAACACCAAAACGTGTTTAGAACAGTCCTTATACGGTATAGACTGTATACACATTATTTACGATCCTAGCATTTAAAAAAGGTTGTGCAAAGACAGTATTTTGAGGCTTGGGTAGCACAATATTACCTTAACAGTAAGAGACTGAGCAAAACTCCAGGGGATTTTGTTGTTTTGCAAATTACCTCGGGTTCGCTTGTCTAGGTTGCAAATCTGAAGATAATTAGATCGTGAGCTTTGAAAAATACATGGTTTCCTTTTTGGTGTCTTTATTGCGAAAGATTCAACACTAAAGCTATTGTGTGTCATGAAAGTGCAAGAAAATAAGTGGGAAAAAAAGAGAAAAACTAATGAGACACATGCAGCGACAGCGAAACCCATCTCTTGTCTCTCGAAGTGCGGGTTAGGCATCACAGCCTCTGCATCCAGACAGTTTCATCATTGACTTCACACTCCCAGTAAGTGCTGTCGGTTACCGCTGCCATGGAAACTGATTTGCGATTCCTGGCGCGGCAGAGGAGCCACAAAGAGTGCGTATATGTGTGTGTGAAGTGTAGAGAGATAGAGCTGCACACACACGCGCGCTTTCTCCTGTGTAGTCAGACGGTGGTGTGTCTGTGAGATGTCTGTCACAAAGCATTAGACGAGGTGAAGGGATGGAGCCAAGGTCAGCACGGTTTTCCACACACTCCCCGAAACACCTACGCGCACTGATTTCTCTGCATTAGTGCTCGCGTAGCCCCCTCTAACAGCACAAAGACACGCGGTGGGCAGTGAGAGAGAGGACAGGCGATACATTTGAGGTGTGGGGTGTCTTGTTTGTCGAAACCACAATAATAAAAACAAGCAAAATGATCGTCCTGATGCCCTAAACAAAGGAAAGGCACAATGTCTGTAAACATGAAAAAACAAGGCTGAGTGCTGACCCCATCTTGTGGCGGTGATGATAAAAACTCAGGAATAGCATGGCTGGCTGAACAAACACAACTGCATCTGATCAGCTGCTGACAGTGGAAACATTTCCCACTCACAAACACACACTCAAATACTTCTGAGGGTGTGTTTTACAGTGATTTTACCATGTTAAAGGGGTACTGTGAGAAATCATTATGTCTATTGTTTTTTTTGTTTTTTTTTAAATGGTGTCTACAGAAATACAAGACACACATTCAATAAATAATTAAATGCATTATTAATAATTAAAAAATTAATCTGCCTGGAAATATGGACCTTAGTCAAGGTAGATAGCATATTTGCAATGAATGCAAATTAAACTGTTAGGGACTGACACACTGACATACAGTGCACATACAATTTGAATTATGAAATTTAGTAGGGATGCACCGCCAATTATTTTCATGTTATGTTGCCGATAAAAAATTCTACTTTTAAAAAAACTAAAAATATAATTCAAGTGAGGAATACTCCATTGCTATCTGTGCATTAAACAATTTCAACGCACGACATGGAGGCAAAGAACCACCTGATACGAATCGTTTAATGCATAGCAAGCCGTGGATTATTCCGCTTATACCATGGCAATTTCCAGCATTGACAACTTAAAGCTGTTATTGATGTTTGCAGCGCAATATTTGACCGGAAGGATAAAAACAACAATTATTTTCATAAGTTACGGCATTCTGCCCACTTTAAATCAGACACAGAGATAAAGTAGTGCGAAAGCATAAGATTGCATTTATTTGAATAAATGAATTATAGCATTCATTTGAATTAATTATCGAGTGAGAGAGAGAGATGAGATGTGCGTGTGTGAATTACCTGCGTCTGTGCAGTGTCTCTATTAACAACGAAGCTGAGTTTAATGACTTCAAAACCATATAATGTAGCGATTCAGTAGCTAAGTTAATTTGTTAATAAAAGTGGCGGGATAGCGTTGATAAGTTTCTGTGCTTCTGAATGTATCTGTATGTGTGAAGTGTGATCTCAGAGTGATGTATGTGTATGTATGCTTCAATGAAAACAGCGCATTAATATAGAATGGTGATTAAAATGAATTGGAACTATCCGTGCATTAAACAGTTTTACTGCACACCTTCCAGTCAATCAGAATCGAGTATTCAGACAGACCATGGTTTAATATACAATTCTACTGTATACTATTTTGTCTGTATAAATATAAAACACTAGCCTGGATGCCAGCCAAACTTAGCCCCGCCCACAACATTTGAGGTCGGGAAGTTCGGTCTGGGCTTGATCCGTCGTGGAGCAACTATGCTCGAACCAGAGCTGTTTGGACCAATCAAATTGTCAGGGCGGGCTTTATACGATGATGGACAGATGATCAACAGCAACGTAATCATCCACGTCACCAAAGAGCGCTTAGATTGAATTCGTTTACAACAAAGATGGAGAATTTGTTCGTATATGCATTCACCTTTACTATTTCTCTCAAAAATGATGATCGTGTTGGTAAGTACCACCGTGTATCCTTAAATTATTTTTACAACACCAGCAAAGATCGTTTACACTCATCTTCTTCTTCTACTTCTTCCACTAGCGTGCGTGCAGTTGAGTTCTGTTGACAACTATGCGTCGCTCAACACTCCGTTGCTCTGATTGGTTGTAGGTCTATCCAATTGAGTGCAGAGGCATTTTCTTTCCTGGTTCGGTTGAAACACTCCCCATAATCACAGCCCAATGGAGCAGTATCAGACTCATATTCTTACTAGAAGTATGGAAGTATGGAAGAACTATAGAAGTAATCTGAGTATGAACACATAAGGCTAATAAAACACTCAAATCTAAGTTGTGTATAGCTACAAATGAACAACATTATAAATTATACAGTATGAAAAAATGGATATCAAAATTTGTTAAAGATTACATTTAACAGTGTTATTAAATTATTACTGTTTTAGAGATCAACTTTACGTTAACATTAGATGACAACAAAGGTAATATAAATATGAAAATAAGGAAAATGATCAGGCACAATCAAATATCCAATACTGGTCAATGTATATAAAAATTCTAATAAATAAATAATCGACTGCTAACTGATATGCTGCTGATATATTGTGCGTCCCTATGCTTGAGACAGAACAGCGCATACTCACAGTCTTGTTTTAATTAACATAAATCTACATATGTTGTGACCTCACAATCGCTTCAAATTTGCTTCATCCAGACGTTAGTCAGGTTAGACGACATATTGAATTTCATGAGGCTGTTAGGGACAGACTTGCAAAGTTTTTGTCAATTGAAAGTTTTTTCTTTTTTTCGGAAAGACGTTTCATCAGATTAACAAAGTTTGTTGTTAAGCAACAGTACAATCTATTGGACACACTGTATTCTATGGTATCCCTCACAACCTTGGTTTCATTCCCGTCAAAAAATGTAATATGGCACTACCCTGATTAAGGTCTATCATCCGACTATCCTTTTCCCATAAACATCAAGCTGCATCTCTATCCAGCTGTCTGTCTTATTCCTCAACACACATTCTGAGACTCTGATTCACCTCATGTTCTCCATGGTGTCCTCAGGCATGGGGGCCACAGTCTGAACCGCAGGCAGATTCTTGCTGGTGGCTCCATTCACAAAGCTGGAAGAAGAAGAAGTGGAAGAATCCGTGGCTCCTGCGAGACAACAAGAGAGAAATCTGAGGTTAGAAACATGCTGATTTTAGTTATTTAATTATGCATTGTGACTGGCTAAATTAAGTTTTTGGTGCAAAAAAGTGGACTTTAGGGGGAAAAAATTAAATAAACACATTAAAAACAGAAAAATAAAGTTTTTCACTTTACATCCAAAACAAATGCCAACCAAAACACCAGATGCAGTAAAATCAAATACTCTTTCGGGTTTTTCATCAGGTAACAACATAACTACAGAGGCACATGCTCTGAGAAACGAATCATCACTATTACTCTCGCTTCCCCATGAGAAAGTGAAGCACCATCTTACAATTCCTCTTATTTCTCTCTCTGTCAAAGGCACAGTGTCCACAGCGCCCTGTGCAGCAGGGAGCTTCTGATAGATACATCACAGCAATGGACTGTCATCCTGTGAAAGCACAAGCTGTCACGGGACATCTGAGGATGGGAAATCTATTACGCAGCCATCAATCGCCGTGTCAGAGATGAGTGTCCACCCATAAGCAAATACACCAAGATGAAGGGAAACGTAAAGGGGGACATTCTGATGGATTTCACTGGAAGCGCAGCTTGGCCTGATTCAACCTCAATCCAAATCAACGTCCCTTGTGCATTCGAAGATCTCAATGAGGTATATAATGGACAATGGGGACTAAAAGTCTCTTTTAAGGAAAATGTGATACATTTTTCGGTTCTCAAAATATACTGTCCACTACATTTCAGAAGTTTGGCGTTAGTATGTTTATTTGATTTGATTTTAATTTGATTTATTTTAAGAAATGAATACTTTAGTTCAGCAAGTAATCATTTAATTGACCAAAAGCGACTGTAAAGGCGTTTGTTACTGAAGATTCCTATTTCTTATTATAAAAGTATTTCCCACCAAAAAATATTAAGCGCCACAACTGCTGTTGTGAGCATTAATGATAGTAATAATAAATGTTTCTTGAGCATCAAATCATCATATTATTTCTAGATTTCTGAAGGATCATGTGACACTGAAGACTGGAGTAATGATGCTGAAAAATCAGCTTTGCCATCACAGGAATAAATTACATTTTAAATATATTAAAATAGAAAACAGATATTTTAAATTATAATAATATTTCACAATATTACTGTATTTATTTGATAAAAACCATAATATTGAAATATTTTTACAATTTAAAATATCTGTTTTCAATTTTAATATATTTCAAATGTAATTTAATAATAAACACTTAATTTAAATTGTTGTTAAAATGTTTTTTAGCAAATAAATAAATGCAGCCGTAAAATTATTTATTGGATTATCATTTATTTATGTGACAGTACATGGGGATTTTTTTTACTTAAAACAAGCGGATAAACATTTAGATATTTGTGTAAAAATAAGTATGTTTTGTTATATAAATTTGAAATTTATATATAAATCCCATCTAAACTTGGCCTACAATTCCCAATCAATTTAAAATATTTAAAGAAACAAATGGAGAGAATTCGCATTCCAGGTATTTTCAATGAATCCCACAGAATCAAATGTTATGTACCCAGGCCTGAAATTCCTGCCTACAGCAATAAACATACAAACACATTCACACAAAATAGGTGTATATAACAGCTCAAGTTTTAAGAGCAAAATCTATAGTGTTCACAGTGTGCAGCCTGTGGCAGACACTTGACATATAAGTTCCTTACAGTCTCCGTGTGGCTGCCTAACAACCTTGAAATTTCATACAGATCCTATATTCATGAGACCGCAGTCACTGTAGATCCATGACATTCTCCATGGAGGTACAAGTGTGAGAAAAAATATATAGCGAGGGGTGCCCTCTAGTGGACAAACCGCTCGATGCCACTAAATCTAATTTCCTGACCACGAACGGGTTCGAATTCTTTTAGGAATTACATCTTTAATTATTCTAGGAATAGCAGAGGAGAGCCTGCATTTCAGTGGAAATTCACTTAAGCACTAGCACGTTCAAATTAACGTCTCATTAACAACACAGAGAGCGGTTGTGACCATTATATCTATCCTTATAAAGTTACCAGTTAACAACATAATAGAAGAGGTCAAGTTGGGATGTATTGAGACAGGATAGGTCCGAGCGATGCTTACCTGTAGTGTTGATCATGCTCTTGGGTGCAGCCGATGTAGCGGCGAAGATGTTTGGGGTGCTAGAAGAGCTCAGGGCACTGCTGGAGCCAGAACTGCCCACTGTGTTCACCGTCAGGCCCGACGCAGGCTTCTTGGCCTGTACCACCACACTCCTGCAGGAGGAAGCGTACACAATCTATTGATGCACTGGAAAACTGTTCCCATAACCTGGTGAGAACAAGGCCCTGGGGTCTGCAGATGTGTAACCAAACAGAGTGGATATTACCAAGCACTTCCCAAAAGGGGGCAAGTGAACTACACAGAGGCTTCCAGAGGAAACATCTAACAAAGCAAAATAAAACAGTTCACCTGAAACAATAAATACACGATTGCTTGTGAAATTAGTTGATTAAGCCGGAGGGAGATTGACGGCAGTTTTCCACAGTCCAGTCAGACTGGATGAAAGTGGCCAGACTGCACAGGTCCCAGTGCCATGGCCAGGGGAAACCAGCAGGAAAAGTAAACATCCTGCTGTCCTGCCGATCTTACGCAAGGAGAGCTCAGGGCAAACAAACAGTAAAATCAAAAGCAGTGGCTGCTGGGTTTTGGGTATATGTTTCTCTTTTCTGCTGTTTGTCCAGCGCTGTGCCTCGACATAATGTCAAACTCAGAGAGGAATTCATCAAGAGAGATTTTCCAGGAGCGTCACCAAATGTTGCTGTTGCTAAAGCGGGGCAGTCTTGAGGTTCTCACCTTAGAAAACCTTATGGGTTATTTGTACTGTGCAATACATTCACAAATATGTTAATGTATTAATTAATTAATACATGTCCCCATTCTATCTCACTATATTGGATGGAATATTAATATCAAATATTATTCAATTATAAAAACATTAAATAAAAAATGTATATATCATATACTCAACTTTCTTTAATAACAATTAGCGCTGTCAAATCGATTAATCGCATCTAACATAAGTTTTTGTTTATATAATATGTGTGTATATATATATATATATATATATATATACACACACACACACAGTACAGTGTATATATATATATATATATAAATAAATATACAGTATGTGTGTGTGTATATATATATATGCACACACACACACATGTATACTGTATATCAGTGGCGGCTGCTGGTCTTTCAAAGAGGGGAAGCTCATTTTCGGCCTACATCATAAAAATTGTCCATTTATTTATACAAAAATTCTACGTTCCTTTTCAAGAAAATGTTCTGTGACCCTGTCGTACCAACTAGGCGTCTTTTGCAGTGACTTGACCGGTGTCCTCTCAATGGCCAGCAGAGTTAAATATAATTGTATAAATGTAATAATATAATAAAGGTATATATAATAATATAATAAAGTATAATAATAATACTACTACTACTAATAATATATATTTTATTTAATTATTAGCCTACTAATAATAATATAAAAAAAACAATAAGTATTAATATAATAAAGGTATAAATGTATAATTGTGTGAAATGTATTATGAAAATTGGCTAGCAATTTCGACAAGCAAATACCAAGAAATAGGTTGCAGCAGTTTGTCTTTCGACTACACTTGCAAAATCCGCGATGGGACTGAGCTCGAATAGCTTCAGCATCAGCGACTTTTTATTGTATGAAATCGCTGTCAATCAAAAGGAGATGCAGCCTTTCGACAGACCCTCCAATCATCACGCGGAAGCCCGGAGTCCAGGCCAGCCCACTCCTCCATTCACCCCAGAGGCGCTGAGCGTCCGCGGGCGGGACATAATCGCAGCATTTATCCAATGACCGTCTAGTTTCGAAACACTGAAAAAAACTGTTCAAAGCAGCCCCATTGAAGTCAATGGACGCTGGGCTTCAACAGGGAAATGCACTGTGACGCTACGGGAATGTATGAGATGGAAATCGAGTCAGCCGACCTGCTATATGTAGCTGATTCTGAACGAACTCGTCTTTGAGATGAACGTTTTCTAACGCATTTTTAGTCAATAAAATGTTAACACAATAGTACATATTTGACCATTCATTTTTTGACATTATGGAAGCCGAGCTTCCCTTGCAGTCTTAAAGAAATCCCAACTAAATAATATATATACACACATATGTGACCCTGGATCACAAAACCAGGGTATATTTGTGGCAATAGCCAACATTACATTGTATGGGTCAAAATTCCTTAGGATATTAAGTAAAGATCATGTTCTTCCTACCGTAATTTACGAATTTATTTCCTACCGTAAATATATAAAACATTTATTTTTGTGAGTGAATGCAGCACAATCATGAACAAAAATGCACAACTTTAAAGGCGATTTTCTCAATGTTTCGATGTTTTTGCACCCTCAGATTCTAGATTTTCAAATAGTTGTATCTCGGCCAAATATTGTCCTATCCTAACAAACCATACATCAATGGAAAGCCTATTGGAAACTGACCCATGTGACTGGTTTTGTGGTCCAGGGTCACATTGTATAAACAAAAACTTATGTTAGATACGATTAAACGATATGACAGCACTAATAACAATATCAAAAAAAAAAAAAAAAAAACACAGAAGTGAATTTTAAATAGTAAACAAACTGCAATTTTATTAGGAAATATTGGTATTTAAATAAATAAAATGTAATTAAAAAGCATTTTATTCGATTTCTTTAAACACGATATCACACATGAATTCACACAGAGGTGAATTTAAAATAATTTAAGTACTGCAAAAAATAAATACATAAATCTGGTCGTCAATTAATTTTTTTATCTTGTTGTTTGTAATATTGATTTTTTTTTTTTTCAAAGCTAGTTCCTCAATGACATCATCATTCAGCAAGTAACATAATTTTGTTGGAAAACAACATAAAAAAAGTCAGCAATGGACCTGATCAATTCTGTTAAATTTTGTGGTATTAGTTGGCAGGCATCAATCCTGTTAGGCATTATTCTAGCCTTTGTGCAAATAAAAATGTTAAAATTAATTAAAGTGCCTAAGCAGGACGACACTGTCTGAAAGTTAAGAACATCCTTTTATAGAAATACTTCCATAAAAACACACAAGTTAGTAATAGAAAGTACATCAAAAGGCATGGCATAACAGCAATGACCCTCCTATAGGAAATGGGGCAAAATGACCAAACCAGCAATCATCTTGTCATCCTTCTTTGACCCTCTCAACACTGGCCAGCTGCAATCTCTGAAAAGATAATTAAAGAAATAGTCTCTAAATATAGCTGCTAAACATATTAAATCATTAAAAAGGGACTAAATATACTAATCAACTTAATTATGCCTTCAAGAAATTAGATGTTTTTTTCCAGCTTATTTATAGACGAAGCAGAAAATCACATGGTTTCCAGAGGCAACGAGCTGAAAATAGCGCTGGAGACGAGCAGGATCACGAGTTCACATTAAACTCTTGACCTCGCCGATAATCTCCTGTATGTTTCCACAGACATTCCGGAGATTCACGGAAACCCACCTTAGCCCGATAGCAAAGAGCAGGAGAGGATTAGTTTGATATTATACACATGACAGAGTCAAGTGTTTTGGAGGATGGAATGATATTTTGTTTGTGTGTGCATCGGTCTGGTTTTCTTATCGCGACTTGACGTGGTCCGAGATGCTGGCTGATACAGAGTGTTTTTTTTGGGGTGATGTAGCGCAGGGCTGGTTCTAACGTCACCTGCTAAACCTCCTGATGCCGCACGATGTGACCTCAGAGCAGACACTGTACAGAGAGAGGATGGAGGCATTAGAGCACTTGTCTGGGACACTGCGACTCGTTCTCTGTAACGTGGTGGCGTGACACAGGCGGTTTCTCTGAGATCGCATGCGAGGAAGCAAAAACATTCTTGGACACGTGCTTCCCCTTAAGTACTACAAACAGAGAATAACAGACCCTTCAAATCATACATGTGTACCATTGTCTGACTTACGAGGGCTTATTCTTGCAGGTGCAAATATGTACTCTTCCATTCAAAAGTTTATATCTATTTTTTAAACGTTTTTGAAAGTAGTCTGGACTCAGGATTCTTTTAGGAATAGAAAGTTCAAAAGAACATCATTAAGTTATCATTAATAACTTTGTGAAAACAACATCCAAATGCACTTTCTCAGAACAATTACTACTTATTATTAATAGTAATTAAATTAATATTCATTAAATAATGGTCTGGTTTCACAGACATGACTAAGACTAAACCAGGATAAGGCCTTAGTTCAATTAGGGCATATAAGTAGCTTTTATAAACGTGCCAATGTTTCTTCTTGAGACAAAACAATGGCAGTGGCATAATAAGATACAGTACCAGTCAAAAGTTTGGAAACACTACTATTTTTAATGCTTTTGCAAGAAGTCTCTTATGCTCATCAAGCCTGCAGTAAAAAAAAACAAAACAAAAAACAGTAAAATTATGAAATATTATTACAATTTAAAATAATGGTTCTCTTTTTTAATATACTTTAAAATGTCATTTATTTTTGTGATGCAAAGCTGAATTTTCATCAGCAAGTACTCCAGTCTTTGGTGTCTTATGATCCTTCAGAAATCATTCTAATATGATGATTTGATACTCAGTTATTATCAATGATGGAAACAGTTGTGCTGTTTAATATATATTTTTTGGAATACTTTTTTCAGGATTCATTGATGAGTAAAACGTTGACAGCATTTATTCATAAAAACAGCATTTATTCAAAATAAAAACATTTCTAACAATATAAATCGTTACCATCACCTTTTATCAATTTAACGCATTCTTGTTGAATTAAAGTACTAATTTCTTTAAAAAAAAAAAGTTATTGTTCCCAAACTTTTGAACGGTAGTGTATATTGTTACAAAAGATTTCTATTCTAAATAAATACAGTTCTTTTTAACTTTTTATTCATCAAATAATCCTGAAAAAAGTATCTCAGGTTATAAAAAAATATTAAGCAGCACAACTGTTTCCAACATTGATCATAAATCAGCATATTAGAATGATTTCTGAAGGATCATAAGACACCAAAGACTGGAGTACTTGCTGATGAAAATTCAGCTTTGCATCACAAAAATAAATTACATTTTAAAGTATATTAAAAAAGAGAACCATTATTTTAAATTGTAATAATATTTCATAATATTACTGTTTTTTTTGTTTTGTTTTTTGTTTTTAACTGCAGGCTTGATGAGCATAAGAGACTTCTTTCAAAAGCATTAAAAATAGTAGTGTTTCCAAACTTTTGACTGGTACTGTATGTCAGTGCATATCTTGCTTTCAGTTAAAACAGATCAAACACACATTTTAGTCTGGGACTAGGTTTAAGCCTTTGTCTGTGAACCCAGGGGTTAAAGTAATATGTGTAATATGGACGTGATTCGTTATTGTGCATTTAACACAGAATTACGAGTCAAATACTAATCCTAAATCTCAGTTTGCATTTGATCTGAACAGTTTTGAGCATAAAGATCCACAAAGCATGCTTACCACCCCCCCCGAGCATACAGTATTTATTACTCATAACATGTCGGCTTCTTGCAGGTATCTGACAGGTAGAGTTGATAGTATTAGACTCTTAAACAAGCTTCTAATAAAATATGAAAACTATGAATTATTCATTGGCTTGGGGCTTGTGAATGATGTATGAATTATCCGCTGCATATATTATTAATAGATTTTTTTTTTTAATTGACTTGCTTTGAATAAAGCACGGATCAATCTTGTGTAGACTATGAATATTGCAAATAGTTTGTTTTATTTGAAATGGCTTTTAGGATTACAAACAGTACCGGGCTCATAAATGAACATTGATAATAATAATTAAATGTGTAGGTCTCATATAGTGGCAAACTATATTGGTATCACTCGGTTTATAAGCATACCATCCACTGACACTGACATGGACCCATGTTAACATATTAAAGTGTTTCTCGACCAAACTCTTTGATTTGAATTGACTTTCAAAGCCAAAGCAAGTCCTTTATGATGGCGGCCCCATCTGCAAATACGGCTTCCTGCTTATTCAATACTAATTGAAAAACTTCACCTTTGGAAAGTCCCAGAACGACGATGATGTCAGTCCTCATCACTCCTGTGTTTGAGCCTTTTTTTGATGTCACTCCCAATCTATTTAGGTTCTGACACACAATCGAAGAAGCCTGTCCACGTCTGGCATCTCATTTGGTGGCAGGTGGCAAACAATTAGACACAGCAATTTCAGGGCCGGCAGATGACATTAAAGCATGCAGGAGTGAGTGGTACGACCCGGCGTCAGCGGACAGCCTATGTGAAAGCATTTCAAAAATAATACACTCTGCCATGGCAACTCATTTCTGCCTGCCAGCCTCCATTAGGGTGCTGAGGGGTGAGGACGACAGGAGGGGAGCTGGGGGCGCATGGGGCGCTTCTGTTTAATCTGTCATCAACGCCCTGGAGACCCTTCCTAACGCTCACAAACACATTTACACACACACCACCTTTACTACACACCTCATCTGTGGCGGCTGCATGCATTACTGCGGATCCATTGTTCCGGTGACTCAATATCCAAGAAGGGAGAAGCACATTGTTTGGGCCTAATCTCACAGGATAAATACTTTTAAGTATTGGCACAAAGTCTGGTGCACATTGTAAGTTATTCTAGCTAAAAATCTGCCTAATTACCCAGGTAGGAGGGGACGTTCTCGCTTCCTTGTGCAACGCTCCCTAAAAGTTCTCCAAAGGTGACGAAAATCCCGAACCTTTACAGAACATTAGGGACGTTCCTATTACGACCTCTTTTGGTTTTGAAAGTGCTGCAGTTCAAGGTTCCTTATATGACTTTAAGAGGGACGTTTCATTTTGGTTATTGTCACATAAGAACGTTACAAAGAGGACAAGTTGACGTTAACAGAACGTTTCCACATGGTCCTCTGTTGGTCATATAATAATGTTCTCGATATGACCTATTGGGGAATATTCCATATTGGTTATTCTATGGTCATATACTGTAGCAACGTAGCAAAGAGGACATTTGGGACGTTAATGGAACGTTTCCACATGGTCCTCTGTTGGTAATTTAATAACGTTCCCGATATGACTTTAGGGCAGTGGTTCTCAAAGTGTGGGGAGGCGCAAGGATACTGCAGGGGGGGCACGGGAGATCAACAGAAAAAAAAAAAAAGGTTTATTTAAGGTTTAAAAGGGAGCGCGCCGAAAAAAGTTTGAGAACCACTGCTTTAGGGCAACGTTCCATACAACAATATTACTATTAGGGATGTAACAATACCAAAATTCCAGTAGTCCATACCAATACCATTAAAATGTTACAGTTATTGGTACCAATTTCGGTACCACAGCAAGATCTGTTGGACCAATTAAAAAAATCAACTATTTGAAAAAAAATATTAAATTCAATGATTTATTATTCATGATGGTAATCATTATAGGTAAATAATACATATAAACATTTAAAGGCTACATGCTGTTTAAAAGTAAAAAAAAAGTGATTAAATAAGCAACCCTCTACGCACACCTAATAATAATAATAAATTGTATTATTATTACATTGAGATGTAGCTAAATCGACAGTACAACAGTAGCCTAATATATTTGTCAGTTTCTTCAAATTAAACCACACTTTTATTTTGACGGGTTGCTGTGAAGACCTTTGAGTTTCTGTGTGTTTATATGACAATAGTTTTTTTTTTTTTTTTTTTTCTCAAATGAAACCGTAAAATGCTCATGAAGTGACTCTCAGAGTGGCTCTGGAGGTGAAGTTCATGCATTCATGTCTTCATATAGTGAGGCGGCAGAGGCTGAAAACACAGCGAGCGTCACGCGTGCTTCAGTGTGTGTGAGGTAAATGAAACAACGCGTCAGCGCCATTCATTCACTCAAAGACAAGCAGAACATGCAGGATTCATATGTGACCCTGGATCACAAAACCAGTCATAAGTCGCACGGGTATATTTGTGGCAATAGCCAAAAATACATTGTATGGGTCAAAATTATTGATTTTTCTTTTATGCCAAAAATCATTAGGATATTAAGTAAAGATCATGTTCCATGACGATATTTTGTCAATTTCCTACCGTAAATATATAAAACATTTATTTTTGTGAGTGAATGCAGCACAATCGCGAACATAAATGAACTTCTTTGAAGGAGATTTTCTCAATGTTCAGATTTTTTTGCACCCTCAGATTCCAGATTTTCAAATAGTTGTATCTCGGCCAAATCCTATCATAATAAACCATACATCAATGGAAAGCTTATTTATTCAACTTTCAGTATAAATCTCAATTTAAAAAAATTTACCCATGTGACTGGTTTTGTGGTCCAGGGTCACATATGTAAATAGTCTTTTTGCAGATTATTGTTCACACACACACACACACACACACACACACACACACACACACACACACACACACACACACACACACACACACACACACACATACATATTTAGGGTTTTATATATATATATATATAAATAACCCTAATAGAGACCTAGAGGGAACTTCCTATATTAATGGTCCCCTAAACACTCCGAGAACGTCTTGAATGTTCTGTGAAGGTCCACCAAATAACGCCCTGCAACCCTTAAAAGAACTCCACATCATGACCGTCTCAGAACATTCTGGGAAAGTTACCAGGCGACATCTTGACACCAGCAGGAACGTTCTGGGAATATCAAATTTCCAAATAAAATATGGTTCATGGAATATTGAATTCATGGAATTAATAGACTTTTGTATTTAATCTGGATTTAATCAATCAGATTAATTAAATGTTTTTTTTTTTTTTTTACTCACATTTAACACATTTGCCTATTTCTACAATTTCATTCTGTTCTGTGTGACTATTGATGTATTCAAGAATAAATGTTAAATTGTTAAAAATAATGACAATCTAACATTAATTAATTTTATTTAATTTGTTTTCCATGGAACATTTGTGGCTATATATACAAACTCAGAACTGCGAGGGGAAAAAAAGTCTGAATTGTGAGATAAAAATGTTATAGGTTTAAATATTATTTAATGCTGTAACTGTAGGGCTAATACTTTATGTCCCCTATGAACTGCATATGTGCATATTATGTAGACCTATTTTTTTTATGTCAAATTCATGTTTTTTAATAGCAGACTAGGCTAATCACCGCAGGTTTCATCAGTCCAGTCTGTGGCATTCAACCTTATATACGTCTGCGTTTAGCTTCCAAGGGCGTCTTCAACGACAGTATTCTATAAAAATGAAGACCATCTTTTTATTCATTCCGATTCTGACATCCAAAGGCACATCAAGATATTTTCTCTCTTATTCTGTGGATTTTACTGTGGTTGTCCTCTATTTGCTACCACTGTTTATCTGCCACCACAATGCGCGCACAGCTGGTCTATATCAAAAGATACAAAAATGTATGTAAACATCATGTGCAAATACAAATGAGATCAGCCTGAACAAATCGCCAAGAGTGCGGTCAAAGAGTGAGACTTAGGCCTCGAAAACAGCAAAACCGTCTTCGCATCCAGCTGGAGATAACTTTTAGTGAACAGGTTATCATCAAAAATAAAAAAATAAAAAGTTTCCATTTACACTATTTCTGTTTACATTTGTTGATTTGAACAGCAACAGCTTTGCAGTGCAACTGAAGACAGAGCAGAGACTTATCACGGTGAGATTTTATCTGGCCTTGGAATGTAAACACACCACAAAACGCTCAAACACATCTCTGAGACATTTTCAAACACAGCAATTCTTCGTGAAAGAAAGTATGGGGAATTTAAAGTGAGTTATGTCTTGCTTATGACCAAGAAAATCATTATGGCCATTCCTCAGGGAAAAGACTAATCTAAAAATTCATCATGGTTTGACCGAGATGTATCGTGTAGTGTTTAAAGGCACGGAAGGGATCGCATGCACGCAGAAAAGGTCACGGTACTTTTAAGGGCCTTGTACGTATACATCTGCAGTAAATGGGCTACTGAAGTGCTATTGGTGACAAGAAACATTCAATCAAGATAAAGCCACATGATTTCACATTTGGCACCCATGCTGTATATGTATATTGCTGCCCCCTGGTGGAGGTTCATATAAATCCATTTTAACACAGATGCAGTACTTGGACTATCCCTGGTTTGATTCAAGTTGAGTTCAATCAACAGCTTTTGTAGTATAATGTTGATTAACACAAAAATAGTGACAAACAAGATGTAAGGTTGAGACACTAACAGTTAAAAAGTGAATGGAGACAAAGTTGGAGGATTTAAAAGCATAAATGTAAAGTTTATAATTTTATAAAAGCAATTACATTAATTCCTCTATTAAAATGAGTGTATTATTTGAGTTGTAAAGCTGTTTAAATCCTAATTTTTGAAAAGTTGTAAAATTGAATATAACATCACACAGAAAAGTTTATTAAGGTATTTTTTCACACTAAAATCATGTTAAAAAGTTTACGCATTGTGGCTTTACTATTGAAACGGTGAGTATTGTAATGTTTACAAATTGGTCCCATTGACTTCCAAACTTCGTAAACTCCTCACGGTAACCCAGATTTCAGTTTTTTTGTGTTTTTTTTAAGAAAGGAGGTATAAGTAGAAATACATTTTCGAAATAAACTTAATGCCAAAAATGCTGTGGATTGAACTTAACTTACTAAACCTGGAATACAGGACATATACAGTGAGATGGTACAGTACCTGTCAAAGGAATGGAACTGCATGGGTAACATGGCTTGGGCTTCCCTCTTCATGGCCTGGTGGTCAGGGTAAGGCAGGCTGTCCGCCCCGCTCTCTGTGCTCTCCACGGGAGCAGCTACCAGGCTCTTCAGGATTTCCTTGACATTGATGCCTTTGTTGGACTGGCTGATGCTGGAGATGGATGAGGCGGGTTTGAGGTGCTCCATGGTTGATGGCTCAATCAAGCTTTCCTGTGACCTGGCCTCCGATGACAGGGTGCAGAACAGACCGCTCATGCCGTTCGGACCACCCATGGCGAGCTCCAGGTCGGCCCCGTTCATCACACTGGGTACCTGCTCGTCGCCCAGTCCCGAGTCAGAGTGAGGGAAGGATGACTCCTGACGGGACTCCTCCAGCACACTAAGAGCTTCCTTGCGGCCTTCAGAGAGGGCTGATGGGTACTCTGTAGGTCACATATCATAGTGAAGAGAATTAATAGAATGGAATAGAATAGAAATCAGAGATGATCCGTAGATGATCACTAGAATTTCTAGTATCTTTTTTTGTGACAACAGTGAAGGGCGAGAGAGGACCAGGCCTATTTTACGTTGTGTTTTGTTCATGTTTGTGTTTAATAAACCAATATCAAAACTAAAGTGGCAGCCCCTCACTGACGAATGTTTATTTTGAAATAGGGCTGTCATGATATCAGAATTTTCACACCGCGGTTATAGTGGCTAAAAATATTCACCGTAACAATATATCGCGATATCTATAGAAACCTTGAAAAAAACCTTTTTCAAAAATGTTATCAGTCAAATTCATCTTTACATTGTTTATTTTGTGTTTCTGCTTTCTTTTTTTTCAATTATCTATCTATCTATCTATCTATCTATCTATCTATCTATCTATCTATCTATCTATCTATCTATCTATCTATCTATCTATATATCTATATATCTATCTATCTATCTATCAGACAAGACAACTCTGTCTCCAATCTCTTCCTGTTGTTCTCCAGATGTTGGGTAATATTCATCTAGAGTCTTTAGCAAGGTCACTGGGCCCGTTTCAGTCATGGAGCACGTCTGGATGCCGATTTGGGTGCAGACAATGGCCTGCTACATGCTGTTAGGAAAAAATCCCATCCATAGCCTTTCTTTCCTGAAATTTATGAGGGCGATGCAGCGTAGTGTCTCAGCCTCTATGATCCCATTCTCCTCTGGTGAATTGCTTTCCTAATGGGCACTGACAGATGGGGCTGGAAATAGCAGCGCTGCCCCTGCCTCTCCATGTTCATTCTTCATGGATCTTCTTTCTTTATACCCTTTTTTCTCTTTTTTTTCTTTCTCACACTATTTCTTTACACTATACTTTCCCAACAACAAAAACTGCCTAAAATGAACACTAATTTCTAGTCATTTGATGCATAGATCCAACTAGGATACTGGACGTTTATCCAATTTTGTGAGTGATTTACAGACAAAGCCAGCAGTGATTTTCTTCAAGAATTTTGTAAGGGCTGCATGTTTAATTTTATGTGGGATAATTAGTGATGCTTATGAATAATAGATGTGGTATGTGGTGAAGAGGAATGTTTTTGACATTAGCTTGAAACTAAACCTGTGGAGACTTTTTTCAATATAATTTGTGTCTAGAATAACATATATATATATATATATATATATATAATAAACGACCTGGCTAATTAAAATCAAGGGTAGCGTTAGTTCTGGCAGGTCACGTTAGTCAAGCTCGCATCAGCTGACCCACATCTACCTATAGGATTACGACGCCTATCACCGTATACATATATAAGCTCCTTCAGTGTTATCAGCAGCTATCGCGTTTCTCAGGAGCTAATTACCCTCCTCCATCCCCAGCTCCTCCTCTCGCCCAGTCAGGATTTGGCATTCTGATTCCCCTTGAATCAGAATAAATTCTATTATGTTGTACTTAAAAATCTTTAATTAAATATATTTGCAAACATTCATGTTGGTTCTGTTCTGTTCACCCCAAGGGGGGTTATTGCTGCTCTCCCTGCTCTAATCCATGCTAGGCAGCATACCGAACAGAACCATACCGCCAATCCAAACTGTATGCTAATTGTCAATCATATTTGACGGTAGTGGTCCTGACAGAAATACATTTGTAATGCAAATAAGCAAGCAAACGAACGAAGTTGTTCAGCTTATTGTAAATATAAGTTAATAAGTGCATTAAGCTGCGTCAACAAACCAAACATTAGCTACTACAACACCTGTGCTGGTGGGGGAATTTATCTCCTGCCGAATGCCTCTTCCTGATTGGCTGATAGACCTGACAATCTCCCTCTGGGGTTCCAGGATGTCCCGGTACTTAGACACCATGAGCACTGAGATAAAATAGACAACAGCGAGAGCCAGGAACTGGGCCTGCTTACTATCATCCTGTGAAGCGCAACACAAAAGAAGCAAAGGTAATGAAGAAGAGTCAACATGTGACAAGAACATGACATGAAAAGCAGAAATGCTACTCTGAACTGATTCTAATTCTGTTAACAGAGAGTTATATTACAGAGTATCATTTCAAAAATAAATGAATAAATAAAACTAAATAACAAAAATGCATTAAAATCTGGAATTCAAAATCATCTAATATTAACCTGGAGGAAAAATAATATAATATAATATAATATAATATAATATAATATAATATAATATAATATAATAGTATATTATATTATATTATATAAAGTTCTAAAGGAAAAACAAGCAAAGAAACAAAATTTAATCATTTAAATTCTGTAATAACATTTTAGATTTCACAGTCTTTAATCATAAAGGCAAAATTGTGATGCTGACCATGTGAACAAAAAGACTTAAAGACTTGTATTAAAGCGAACAAGGTAATTCTAGAACATTCTTGAAACTGCGGGATACACATAGGCCTACACACTTTCAAGGGACATTCGAAGACCATTTGACATTAACTCACAACGTCACGAAAGACAGCCGCTCGCAGACGGTTGATGTCCACGTCTTGCAGAAGTCGGTCCGGGTCCTTAATTGGAGAAACATTACTTGGAAAATTTTCTATGGTGGTCTAAGGCAAGAAAAGCAGATATTTGAAACAGATATTTAACACTTTAAACAGTTCTCACATTCCAGATCTCATTTACACATTCACACCATGCCCACAGCACCAAATCACACATAACGTGACAATGTTATTTTGTGTGGGGAAAAAATGAAAATATATTTCATAATAAAAAATAATAATAATAATAAAAAACTGCAAAAGTCTTAAAACTATCATTTAAGATATGGTGTCATAAATGTTATACATTTAAGATAAATATAAAATAAAAATAATATATTATAGATCACTTTACGCATATATAAAACACTTATAACATGAAAACGTTACTCTAATTGCATTGTTTTTTTCTATTACAGAAATTGTGTAAAGTGCCTGGATGCAGTGTAACAGTGTGTGTAGTAAACTGGGTACCTTGCTGGCCGTGGACACACTTTGCAGGCCCTCCTGAGACTTACTGGAGGAAAGAGAGGACTTCAGACTTCTGTCCCTCTGACGCTGACGACACTCTAAACAGTTCCTCACGGCCACACAACATACTGAGACAGAGAGAAAGAAAGAGCACGACATATAAAAGTGGAAAAAGAGAGATGGAGGAAATAAAATAATTCAAAATAGCTTTGATCCTGGGTGCTGACTGATCAATATAGTGTCCCTATGGGCCCCTTAAATTATAGAGACAACCTATGTTGGGCAAAGTTACTTTTAAAAGTAATGCATTACAATATTGCGTTACTCCCTAAAAAGTAACTTATTGTGTTACTTAGTTACTTTTTATAGAAAGTAATGCATTACATAATTTTTGCGCTACTTTTCTCATCTGGGCTGGGCTTGTTTGTTTGTTTTCTAATAACAAAAAAGGCCTCTTCAGAAAAAAAAGGAAACAAATATTATGTTTATATAAAAGTAATTTTTGCCTATTCGTATGGAGGAACTGGATCATCGGAGGTCAGGAGCAAAGATATTGGTTAATAAAGTGAGATTAAATACATAAAGTATATATGTGTTATTTAATTCTGAGTTCGCATTTCACAGTTTTTCTATTTTTATACTTGTGTTACTTATTTGAAAAATTAACTCAGATATTTTGTTGAATAATGTAAAAGTAATGCCTTACTTTATTAGTTACTAGAAAAAAGAAATCTGATTACGTAACTCACGTTACTCAACACTGGAGACAACCCTGCTTATACCTTATATAATCACGATTATATATCGAGTCATATCACGATTTTTGAAGAAATATCGAACTATCATGCTACAGTGTATTCTATCAGTTGCAGTTCTGGCACCTCCGTCCCAACATACTGTCCAATGCGACATACATTCACATCACATGTTAACGCAGAGGTCGAGTTACACTCACGGGATACTGCAATTCACATAAGTTCATTATTTATATGTGCTTTAAATCCTTGCCGGTTAAAACTTTCATTCGCATGCTGATGGGCTGTTCTAACATGAGCTTTTCTGAGCACATACACCCAAAGCTCACAGACACTTAAAAGCCTGTCAAACAGTGCCTGGTTACTGAACTAAGTTATCTTTCAAGACTTATTGGGTTAATACTGTCAAATACACCCAAGGTGTACATAAACACAGTTGGTTATGTCTAAAGTGAAAGAAAAAATAGTCTGCGTGTCAAATGTGTGTATTTAGATGTGTGCCGGTCTTAAAGTGACAGTAGCCTAATAGTAAATACGCTGCCGCTTGTCCTTAAAGGGATAGTTCACCCAAAAATGAAAACTCTGTCCTTATTTACTCACTCTAATGTTATTCCAAACCTGTATTAATTTATTTCTTCTGCTGAACACAAAATAATATATTTTGAAAAATGTGGCTAACCAAACAGTTGCTGGTCCCCATTGACTTCCATGGTAGAAAAATATATACTATGGAAGTCACTGGGGACCAGCTACTGTTTGGTAAGCCACATTCTTCAAAATAACTTTTATTTTCAACAGAAGAAACTTTTTTGGGTTCAAAACAACTTTAGAGAGTAAATGATGACAATTTTCATTTTTGGGGGAACTATCCCTTTAATGTTAATAAAGCAACAAAAAAACAAAGAGAAAACCTCTCACTGCTCTGAGAACTTTAATAGTATCTTTAACTTTAAAGTATCAATGTATAATTTATACAGTGAAGTCTATGTAGTGTTATTATGTCCATATCGTGAAATATTTTTGCAATATCACCCGGCCCTTGTATCATATTCTTATTGGTTGATTGTCTTGACTGGTCACAGGTGTGTCTTGTTAGTCATTAGTCTTGGTGTTTAAATTGCCCTCACGTTTCCATTGTATCTTGTCTAGTTTTGTTTGTGTAACCACCGTTGGTGAGTCTAATGCAACCAAGTCAAATTCACGTTTTTTTGTCATTTTGGTGTTTGTGCCGGTGCCCGTCTATCTTGTCTAGTTTTCTTAGTGTAACTGCTGTTGGTGAGTCTCATGTAACCAAATTCGGTGAAGTCAAATTCGCGTTTTTTGTCGTGTCAGTGTCCGTGTGAAAAAATAAAGCACTGTTTATTTCATTTGTATATTATATGTTGTGTATATGTAATGTGTAATTTTGTTCTTATCTTTTAAAACAAAGAAAATAAAAAAAAAAAACTTTTTTTTTTGTTGCCTTGTAAGGCTTTGTTTTTAAAATAGGGACATTAGTTTGGCTGTAATGCTCAGTCACTTGCAAAATAGTAAAACCAACATTTTTACTATTGGTTGGTTAGTAAAACCAACACAAAAAGAATTGTGATAAAATCGTGAATCGTGATTTTTCCTGAAAAAAATCGTAATATATATTTTTGCAATATCGCCCACCCCTATGCTGAACATCTTCAGGTGTTTTCTTTTCATGTTGCGTTCTTTAAAATGTGTCCTGACACACAAACACTTGTACACATACCTAGTCTGAGGCACTGTCGCATCAGTCCACCTGAGGACATGTTTTTCTCAGCTTCAATCTCGCTGAAGTTGAGTGAACTTGCGAAGACCAGCACATCAACCATAGCCATCAGCCGGGTCAGAAAGATCAGGGCCGTCTCAGAGGACATGCCCTGCGTCGCCTCGATGCCATCCATTTGAGTCTGACACAGTAATAGAGAGCACAGGGGTATTATCTGAGATCACAGAAACTCATCACACTATCCTCTTTGCACATTTGTTATAACATTGATCAGTTGTTATCTTCAGTACAAAAGTGAAACTTTCAGGGTGTGAATGGGTGGATTAGGTCAAATGTGACAAAACACAGCACATCTTGCTAACCAGGATGAGAAAGGACATGCAAAGCAATGGTAGATGCTTTGAAGGATGCAGGATTGCTAATGGCAATCTTTGGACATCTTTTAGATGAGTCTGGTGCACTGAAATTTAGCATAAATGAGTGCAAACCTCCCTGACCAAGCTACACTGCTATTCAAAAGTAGTTTGTGGTCGGTGATATTTTTTAATGTTTCTGAAAGAAGTATCACAGAGGCTGCATTGTTTGGTCAAAATATAATAAAAACAGTATTTGGAATATGGTTACAATTTAAAATAACTGTTTTCTATTTTAATATAATTGAAAATGTAATTTATTCCTGTGATGCAAAGCTGGATTTTCAGCATCATTACTCCAGTCTTGAGTGTCACATGATCCTTCAGAAATCTAGGCTGAAGAAACATTTATTATTATTAACAACGTTGAAAATTGTATGAAAATTTCATATGTGTATGAAATTCATCAAATTATCCCAAATGAGAACTAGCATTGGTTTTTAATGTGTGATTGCATTAATACGTAAATTAGCACTTTTATATATTGACTAAATCCTTAACATATAATTACAAGAGATACTAAGCAAATTTAAAACGAAAACTACTAAATGGAAAGTAGTTCCTGTGACTCGAGCTTTTAAAAGTCAATTTATCCATGTTTTTCTTGTAAAGTCACCATGACAATTCGTGCATTTTTTTATGGAATATTGCAGCACTTATTATAAATTATTTAGCCTATCTGTCCACATTATTATTACTTTCTTTCTTTCTTTCTTTAAATACATGCGCCCTCCTAATCTATAATCAAAATAACTTCCCCTCCTTCTTGCAACAACATCCCTTCTTTACTGGCGTAAGGGCGGGACAACCTGTCATCGACATGAGATCAACCAATGGCAAACCACAACGATCCAACTATCCAATCAATTCCTGATGCACAAAATCAAGTCCCGCCCTACATTTTTTGTTTCAGTCAAATATATGTCACATCATAGGGACGAAAAAGATTATAATGTAGCAACTTCTGTTTCATGCTGACTAAAAAAAAATATTCATAATATATATATATAATTATAATTGTATAATTCGTGTGTGCTATGAGAAAGTATGACATGACTGAGAGAAAATGGAAATGAACCACAGAACATTCTAAATATACTGATGTATTGGTACTAACCTTGGTATTCTTGGCATAAAAAAATAAATAAAAGCAAAAGAGAAAAACTTAGTTAAAACGCACTCAACAGTGAAGAATATATTTAAAATAAGGTAACCTGTAACGTTAGTAGCATCCTCCCTAAGGCATTCAGTTACAGTCCACACTAATATGTTTTAGTTTGAAAATGCTAATTTTTGTCTCCGGTTTGGCCTTGCGTCCACATTGAGACTGCATTTTTATGAACGAAAACAAAGCTTTTTGAAAAAACTCTCCAAAGTAGATACATTAAAAAACGCTGCTTTGGCGCTGTCGTGTGGACTGTGAAAACGGAGGGCATTGTAACGTAGGGAGTAGGGCCCCAATACCGATAGATATTCATGTTTATTCCGATATTGTGCCTATTGTGCTATCCACGTTCACACAGTTGCTAAAATATGTTACTTTACACACTCTTCATATCACAGTCCTGCAAAGATGACAAAAAAATTACTCACATTTGCTGCCCAGCGGCAAATACGAGAGCAGTTGCGTTTTAGACCAAACAAATATAATGGCGACTGAGTGCGATTTGGATGCTTCACTGAATGGTGAGATATTTTGCTAAATAAAATGATCCTGCCAGAAGAATTGCGTAAGAACTTTACTATGTCTTGTTCCGTCTCAGTGAGCTTTTATGAGGGTTTACTCATGCGCAGCTTGGTGATTATAGCGTTTTTCAACGTTTCAGTGTGGACGAGAAACACTAGTGTGGTGTGGACCGTTTTCAAACGTATCCGGAGTTCCGGACGTTTGAGCAGCCTTTGCTTGCAGTAATCTATGTTGGCCACTGGGTGTCAGTATTGTCAAAGCTCTGGCACACTCACAGAGGGCGAGGTGGCAGCGGACAGCAGGGGAAGGATTCCTCCACAGGCGATGATGATGTTATCCACCATCTGTGAGATCAGGTGAATGGTATTGTGTACAAAGATTATGTTCTCGTTGCTGTTGACAAAGTCCATAATGGATTTTGTCGAATGACTATGAGGGGCAAGAGAAAAGGAGGGTGAGAAAGACAAAAACAACGATAAAGAGACATGCATCACATTAAGGACAAGTTGATTTTTGCTGTTATAGGCTACAATAATTAGAGTAGACAGAATTTATTATTTGACATAAGCAAAAAACAAAACTGCAAGACACAGAATTACAGTCCTATTGGGGGAAAAAATAGATAAAGTTTGATATAGTAAATGGATTTGTACTTCTATCCCTCACTGTTGTAAACTGGTAGCCACTGACCTTCTCCAAATGTGTACATCTGATTCTAGTGCAAAGAGCAGATCTGTAAGTAAGCGCTGGTGCATTGGGGACCACTTGAACTCTGGGATACGGAACATGGTGGTGCGGGGACCAGGGCTGAACTGTCGACGCTGCTCTTCTGTCATTGGCATCCCTCTGAATCCCAGATCCACACGCAGATCTCTATCCAGATGACTACCAGAACGGCCGTGCAAACTCTGAAAGCGAACCAATGCTTTTAAAACACACACAACTTATGCACTTAAAAATCCAGGCATCTTAGAAAATGTATACATTGCATTGACTGTTAATGACAGGTGTAATAATGGAGCGTTTGTGTAAAATATCCGGATGTAGGCCTATAGGAGGAGAGATTGTGTTCTTTCTTCCAAAAGACTTACAAAAAAGCGTTCATGCTGGAAACAACTTTAAAGACCTTTAGTTTCTTGAAAGTCAGCTGAAGAAGAATGCAGGCTGCAGTTGAAGTTATGACATTTCTTCAGGCAAGTTTTTTTATTTTTTTGTTTTTGTTTCAAGCTGGCTTTGCCAAGCTGCAGACTTCATATTCCTCTAAGGTCCACAATATATCACACAACACCTCGGAAGCAGTTTTGGCAGTCATAAAGATGTCAAAGAGTGAACCTTCTTATATATGAATGTTTTTTTTTTTTTTAATGATATGGTAAATTATGATAACTATGGTAAATTCAAATATCACCATATTTTTTATAATAGCTGATGGATAAAATTGAACACAATGACATTTAGACATGAGTCAATAATTAATTAAGCTATTGGGATTTATTTTAATTGAAAGGCTGAGCTGTGTTCTCAGGATAATTTCATAAATTTCAGCTCAATTTATTCATTATAAATAAGGTTGGCCAAAACAATGGTTTCATATATTTAATGTTAACCTCTTTTTTTATTTCATAATTGTTTTACTGTTTACATTTTGCTAAAAGGCATATGATTGGGTCAATATGTGTCTACTGAACTGTAACTTTCATCCTGGGATATATAGTGAAAATGTTCAATAAAACAAGAACAAACAGGAAGAATAATTTGCATTTTAAATAGTTACATTATATTAAATATATAATATGTTTATCTACATTGTCCATAACAATAAATAAATAAAATAAAATAAGTTTGACAACTCCAAATCTACACTATTGCTCAAAAGTTTGGGGTAAGTAATTTAAAAAAAAGAAGTTTTTTAAAGAAATCTCTAATGCTTACCAAAGCTGCATTTATTTGATTAAGTAAAAAACTGTAATATTGTGAAATATTATTACAATTTAAAATAACTGTTTTCTATGTTAATATATATTTTAATGTAATTTATTCCTTTGATGGTAAATATTATATATAATACTTTTATATATAGGCTATATATATACAGTGAGGAAAATAAGTATTTGAACACCCTGCTATTTTGCAAGTTCTCCCACTTAGAAATCATGGAGGGGTCTGAAATTGTCATCGTAGGTGCATGTCCACTGTGAGAGACATAATAAATAAAAAAATATCCAGAAATCACAATGTATGATTTTTTTAACTATTTATTTGTATGATACAGCTGCAAATAAGTATTTGAACACCTGAGAAAATCAATGTTAATATTTGGTACAGTAGCCTTTGTTTGCAATTACAGAGGTCAAACGTTTCCTGTAGTTTTTCACCAGGTTTGCACACACTGCAGGAGGGATTTTGGCCCACTCCTCCACACAGATCTTCTCTAGATCAGTCAGGTTTCTGGGCTGTCGCTGAGAAACACGGAGTTTGAGCTCCCTCCAAAGATTCTCTATTGGGTTTAGGTCTGGAGACTGGCTAGGCCACGCCAGAACCTTGATATGCTTCTTACAGAGCCACTCCTTGGTTATGCTGGCTGTGTGCTTCGGGTCATTGTCATGTTGGAAGACCCAGCCTCGACCCATCTTCAATGCTCTAACTGTGGGAAGGAGGTTGTTCCCCAAAATCTCGCAATACATGGCCCCGGTCATCCTCTCCTTAATACAGTGCAGTCGCCCTGTCCCATGTGCAGAAAAACACCCCCAAAGCATGATGCTACCACCCCCATGCTTCACAGTAGGGATGGTGTTCTTGGGATGGTACTCATCATTCTTCTTCCTCCAATAACGTTTAGTGGAATTATGACCAAAAAGTTCTATTTTGGTCTCATCTGACCACATGACTTTCTCCCATGACTCCTCTGGATCATCCAAATGGTCATTGGCAAACTTAAGACAGGCCTTGACGTGCTGGTTTAAGCAGGGGAACCTTCCGTGCCATGCATGATTTCAAACCATAACGTCTTAGTGTATTACCAACAGTAACCTTGGAAACGGTGGTCCCAGCTCTTTTCAGGTCATTGACCAGCTCCTCCCGTGTAGTTCTGGGCTGATTTCTCACCTTTCTTAGGATCATTGAGACCCCACGAGGTGAGATCTTGCATGGAGCCCCAGTCCGAGGGAGATTGACAGTCATGTTTAGCTTCTTCCATTTTCTAATGATTGCTCCAACAGTGGACCTTTTTTCACCAAGCTGCTTGGCAATTTCCCCGTAGCCCTTTCCAGCCTTGTGGAGGTGTACAATTTTGTCTCTAGTGTCTTTGGACAGCTCTTTGGTCTTGGCCATGTTAGTAGTTGGATTCTTACTGATTGTATGGGGTGGACAGGTGTCTTTATGCAGCTAACGACCTCAAACAGGTGCATCTAATTTAGGATAATAAATGGAGTGGAGGTGGACATTTTAAAGGCAGACTAACAGGTCTTTGAGGGTCAGAATTCTAGCTGATAGACAGGTGTTCAAATACTTATTTGCAGCTGTATCATACAAATAAATAGTTAAAAAATCATATATTGTGATTTCTGGATTTTTTTTTTTAGATTATGTCTCTCACAGTGGACATGCACCTACGATGACAATTTCAGACCACTCCATGATTTCCAAGTGGGAGAACTTGCAAAATAGCAGGGTGTTCAAATACTTATTTTCCTCACTGTATATATATATATATATATATATATATATATATATATATATAATACTTGTATTCAGTCATATTAACCTAATCATATTAACAGTCATCAGTACAGTACATATTAATATTATTCAGTCATCTCCCTAATCATATTAACCTCAGACTTTTGAAAGTTAGTGTATATCCGGCAGTACCAACACTCATAGTTACCTGTGTTGTAGTAGTAGTCTGAATCTTCTTGATCTCTTTATCTTTGCCATCATCTGATTTCTCTGTGTCTGATGTGGTGCTGGTAACATCTGCAGTGCTCTTTACCCCAGAACCCCCTGGCTCCAACTCTACACCCACAGTCTCAATCTGCCCAGGGCATTTAGACAGGCTTTCCCCTTCAGAGACATTGAAACCACTCAAAGTAGGCTGCATCTTAAAGCTGTCATCCTCCAAAGCCGTTGGGTTGGCGTCCAACTCTTTCGAGCTCTTGGTCATGAGAGCCAGAAGCCCAAGGTCTGCACTAGTGCTGGTGTGGACCTGAGGTTCCACTCCTGAGAGCGGAAGAGGTTCAGATGGTCCCATTTCAGGCAGGAGATTTTCCCCAGAGCTGGTTGCCATCGTGCCAAAGAGGAAGGTGTTGTTGCTGGAGATGGCATCTTTTTCATCAGCCAGGGTGATAAGAGGACCTGAGCTTTTGTCTTCTAGGCTGGCTTTAGGTACCAGTACGCCGTTTACACTGCTGTTCAGCTTCTCCACCACAGCCGAGTAGACGTTATCAAGGAGAGAGTCCACTTCCACCAAGCCACCATTTTCTGTGACAGGTAGGAGGTCCATGTCGTCCATCTTCACCTCTGTGGCCTCAACCTTCTCAGCTTTAATATCTACAAGCAGGTCATGAACTTCCATATGGACACCTGATGCTGGGTTCTCCTCATCCAAACTCTTAGATTCAGACAAGAGGTTTCGCCCGGAATCTGCTGTCTCTGGTTCATCCGCTTCACTCTCAGGAGTCTGGGTTTGGGAATCTGGGTCCAGCTCTAGGGTGCCTTTGATGGCGGAAGCCTGGGCTGAAAGCCCTGAAATGGTGCTGACAAGCCCCTTCTTCCCTTTCTTAATGTTCTCCTCTTCCTGTCGCTGGTATTCCTCATACATTTTGGCTAAATATTCCTTGTGAGCCTCATATGTCACCTGCCAAACAAATCGACAAATTTAGGCTACTTAATCTATCCATCCATCCATCCATCCATCCATCCATCCATCCATCCATCCATCCATCCTCTCAAACAAGTCTTTGTCAAGCCCACATTTAGTTTGCCTTGACTAACTTTGCTTTTCTATTTTAAAACTAACAGATATATGAATTTGATCTACTTCATTCAATTCTGCATCCTGTTTGCTACCTCAATTTAAATCCAATTCAAATTTAGGAATTGAATCGGCATTTAAAGGCATTCTCAATTCAATTCTCACACTTATGGAGCCCACTGTCTACATCTGGATTATATCATCCATCTCTGCACTCTAGATATCTCTAATCAATACTGGCCAATTTAAAGCTTATAAGATCTACTACTACAAGTTTGTTCAGCTGGTAAAAACCATTTACTTTGGAGTGGGCTATGGAGAGTGTGTCCACCCACACACGCCAGCCGCCCCACTCGTGCTTGATGGCGTGGTACAGAAGAATCCGGAAGATGTTGTAAACCATCTCTGTGATCTTCTGTTCCTCTGAGTTCTTAGGGTTAATGTAGCTGAGAGAGAACATCCAGTCCTGCCAAACGGAACACTGCAGCAGACACCTGTCACACCAGAAATGAGATGGATTAAGCTTTCGGCACTCACTCGTGTTAAACCCTCCTCTCCTCCGCAAACATATTTTTTTACATCCTCAAACGACACTCAAAAGTGGAACCTAATTCACAAACCGACAAGTAACACAAAGCAATTTCAGCCCCAACCTCCATTAAACTTCAGATCTGCGAGGTAACGCTAAGAATGACTGGCAGCTATTTGAATAACACCTGAAGCACTTTGTGTTATCCACCGTCATTTTTTTTTTCTCTGTGCATTGTGGCATAATAAATGGATCTTTGGGTGAGGCGGAATGAATTAAGCTTGTTTCTTTTGCTGAAACACTCCGGGTTGTAAGATTGCGGTAAGGACGGTTTAATTTCAAACCCATCCCTATCGGCTATTAAAGAGATAAACTACGGCGTGTAAACCATCGCTACAGGATTAGTTTATCCTGAAATGAAAATTGTCATAATTTACTTACCCAACAATCTATCATCAGTGGAAATCAAAATAAACATTTTTGAAGAATTGGATTGGTCACTTTGCAATGAAAATAAACGAGGGATTTGAAGATACAAAAAGGACTCCAATAAAAGTGATCCATACTAATTCCGCATTATTTTCAATGTCTTCAGAAGTCACACGATCGTTATTTACAAACAATCTGGACATTTGCACTGGATTTCCTTGGTTCATGTGCAAAGTACCAATGTCCAGTTTGTGAACAAAATGTTCCTTTGAGTCAAATCTTTCACAAAAACTGATCTGGGCTGCAGATCAGAAACTTTTGGCGCCAACGTTCTCTACAATCTATTTAAGCTTCTAACGCTTTTTGTAAATGAAGCTCTGTAAGATCTGTTCAAGATCTTACTGGCTCAATGATCTATCTTAAGATTAACAACTCACTGAAAGGGAAGAATATGAGTGGAGAAAATTTGATCTTTTTCCTCACACAAATCTTTTGCATGGTTTCAGAAGAGTCATGTGAATCACTTTTGGGTTCTCCTCCATCCTTTTTGATGGAGCCTCATTCCCCATTCGGTATAATTGCATAGAGAACAGTGTGAAGCACCGTCTTCATAATTCCTTTAGCATTGCACAAAAGAAAGAAAGCCGAATGGAACAACATGGGGATGAGTAAATAATGACACAATTTTCATTTTTCACAATTTTCACAAATGTCTGGTCTAGTTACCAGTCACTGTTTACAGACGGTTTAGGAAAGCACTTTGGAGACGTAATGACTTCATCAAGTCTAAAAGCTTCTTGACTGGCTCACTGTAGAACGTAATGATGGAGATGATGAAAAGTAATAATAACAGCCAATTGAGATTTCAGCACACACTGGGCGACTGATTGACTGCCAGACTTGTGATTGCACAGAGGAGCCCTGCACAAGCTTACGAGAGAAGAAAAGAAAAACCAACAGCCATAGGACAGCAGTGAAACTGGTGTGGATTCACATGTGTCTCTGAAACATCTGCTGTGAGAGAAACACGGCGAGGATTCGGAGGATTATTAAGCGTCACGGGGGTGCCCATTAAACACAACAACAAGGGAGAACGTCACTTTTCTCTGCTCTCTTTTCTGATCCGTTCACTAGGCGGTTAATTGCTGTCGTTGCGGATGGGACGAGAAAGGAAGAGACCCTCACCGTCTGTTTTCACGGCTGTTACTGAAGAGCTTGATCATGTCAGAGAGGAAGAGACGCCGCACCTCCATCAGGTCAGCGCTGGCCGTGGAGCTCTTCAGCAGTGTGGCCACCACCTTAAGAATCACTGAGCACAACCAATAGAAAAACACCAATCACTCAGCCAATCAAAGCAGAGTTGTATCTGATTGACACAGATGCGAACCAATGAAAATGCACAATTGACACAAATGAGACGGGCATCTCTATGTGTAGAAGCAAACGTTTAATCATTCGCTAGTAAGCTTTTAACTTCCACAGATGACAATTAATGTATTAGGACCAGACCACAAAAAGAATGAATGGGCTGACAGAAAGAATTACTTGGGTTCTGGATCTTCACAGTAGAATCGGGTTCAGCATGAGGCTTGTGGACGACCTGTGTGCAAACCTGCTCTGTCAAAATCTAGACAGGAAATAGATCAGATGAGATGAGACATTACTAGAACAGATAAAGCATCAATTATTAAGATGGCTTAAAACTAAACTGAAAACTCTATTCAAATATTTTGTGTAGTGGATATACAATGGAACCAAGTAAAGCATAAAAAAGTTCCAAAAATATAACTAAAACTGCCTCTTGCAAGTTAACTACTAGTTACCTAAAGAAATGCCCTTTTAAGCTTTCTATTCTAAAAGTACTGAAAAAATGTATCACGGTTTCCACAAAACTATTAAACAGCACAGCTGTTTTCAACATTGATAATAATAACTGTAACTTGAGCATCAAATCAGCATATAAGAATGATTTATGTCATTTAAGGATCATGGAGTAAGACTGGAGTAATGATGCTGACATCAAATGAATAAATTACATTTGAAAATATAGATAAAATTTATGATAATATTTAAAATCATGATAATATTATAAATATTTCACAATATAATTATATAAACAATTATTTATATCAAAATATGAATATGTAAAATATCTTATGCTCACAAGGCTGCATTTATTTAATTAAACAATAATTATATTGTGAAATATTTATAATATTATCATGATTTTAAATGACGGTCTTCTTTTTATATATATATATATTTTCAAATGTAGTCTATTTATGTGATATCAAAGCTGAGTCTTACATCACAGTTGTTTATTTTAGTTTTGCATATTTTCTATTAAATACTATATTTTAGTAGAACTATAATACTGTATTGACCAATCAGCATCCAGAACAGAACAATCTGTTTTATATTACCTCATATAGTGTGTTGTATGTAGTTATCGACAGTGTGTTGGAGTGCAGCATCAGTCGTTCCCCAAGAAGTGTGAAGAGACTGTTTGTGTGCATTATTTCCACCTTCCTCCTGTGACAAAACACACACACACACACAAATAGAAAACATACTGTAGTTGAAATGCCAGCTTTCATACATCTCACAGCTAATGTCAAGCTAGCAGGAACAGGCCTTGATGGCGACTGAGCTTGGCACCTTTTGCATGGTGTCAGGTACCTTCAGTTTTTCACTCAGAATAACGAAGCAACCACCTCTGCGCTCTCGTCCTGGAAGAGCTGTGGCTTTTACAATCACAAACTATCCAGCAGCACATCATTCTGAGGTACTGTCAGGATGCTAAGCCTCCTAAATGCAATCTTGCCCAACAGCAAGTACAGACAAATGGGGACTGTACAGTAAAATGACAACCAGGAAAAAGTATGTTTTAAAGTGCCTGTGAGCATTCAGGATGTTAACCACTCAACGATGGATATGCTAATGACGACAAAGCAAATGTGGGTTTTATGTGCACTCTAGGCTAACTGCAGTACAAGTCTGCAAATGTCAGCCTAAAAACAGCATGGTTGCCTTTATATTTTTGTAAGTGTTAATTTAAGGGAAACGGTCTTATGCATGAATTTGCCCTCACACCAATACACACAATACCAAAATACAGTGTGTGTGTGTCAGTATATGTATTGGTGTAAGTGGGGTCGGTAAAATTATAACTACATTCTGGCCTAAAAAACTCCTTAAACTACATTCCGTGACAAAACAACAGTAGAATTTGTAAAATTATGGTGTTTGCTTGTCTGCCATGACAACTCTGTGGGAGAAATGCTGCAAGTTGAGTGATAGACTAATAGAATAACTCATGACTGGAAAAGGCTCTCAGCCAATCAGAATTGAGAACCTGAACAAACTGTTGTGTATATATAAGATATGACAGTTAAACTGAAAAAAATGAATTGCATGTGTTAATGCGTTAACGTCAACAAACACTATATACATATACACAATATATATATATATATATATATAGTTCAGTCATGAAACTCTAGAAGGCGCAGCATGGTTGGTCCTTCTGCAAGCTACTGTATCAAATCATTTCCACATGGAACAAGATGATTGGCCTCTGCTGATCCTGCAGCCAATAAGATTGCTTGCTCAACATTTAAATAGTCTGGTTTATTTTTTGCTGAAAAGCTAGCCCTGAAGAGCACTTTCAGAGTTCCTCTGAAACCCTCCACCTCCCCCAGCTCCACCTGCCTAGATCTGCTACGAAATGTATGTATGTCTATTCATGTAGCATATCTTACATGATCACAGCAGCGTGTCTGTGTTTCTCTTAGGAGTAGCTCTGCAGCAGCAGCATCAATTATCAACATCAGCAGCCATATATTGTCCTCGCATGTATTCAGAGAGTTGTTATGATAGAAATATATAATTAAATAAAACTGTGATTTGAGGTGACTTCCGTTATACCACTCATCCCTACATAGATACACACTCACAAATATCAACATACACACACTAGTTAAAGTAACACTATGTAACTTTTCAGCCTTCATAATATATTTCCAAGACCCTTGTGATGGTACATCGACTTACAATAGGTTGAATGACACGTCTGCCATAGCCTGACGGGGTCTGTATCGCTTTTACTGGCACTATGTAACTTCGGGGTTCGGGTAGTAACCAGAGCACAAAAAGAACTACAAAATTCGACTGCTTTACGGCATACGTCACTTCCCCCACCACTTCCTCACATTTGGACGTGAGAGCAACCAGCGTTTGTTTTCGGCTTTCGTGCGTATGTTTTTGTCATGGGGGCTGTTTACATCTGGCTATTTCATGCGGTTTCTCAGATCGGATAGCTATCCGATCATGAAAAGACAATAACTTAAATGCCCTCCGAAACGCATTCGAGACGGATTTGAATCCGATCGTTCAAACCACTTCAGGAGGAGATCTGAGACGCATTCCAGACAAAACTGGACAAGTGTAAATGCATCCGGTTGTTGAAACCACATATGTAAATTGTACTCCCCCTAAAAATGCAAAAAAAAAAAAAAAAAAAAAACCGTGTGAGAGCGTGTTATAGGCTATATGTAATGTTATTGCCAGATATGACGACGCTCCTGGAACACGCATCACCGCAGATGAGCAGCTGAGCATCTATTCATCAAGCCAACGTGCAAACTATCGCAAATCAAAGTGAAACTAAGTCGAAGACGCTAAAAGCCTGGTTTATACTCGACGCGTCCGCACGAGCGCGAAGGTGCGCGCGGCAAAAATGACGTCATTGCGGTGTGGGCGGTCGTGCGCGTTGGGTTCGCAAGACCCAATTTCGGCTGGCGGTGTGCGCGACATTTTTTGTAACAACGCGCGCGGCGCCGCATCCGAAGATGAACGACTTCGAGCCGAATCTGGCCGAGCTCGAACTTCTCACCACACCAGCACCCAGTTTGCAGTATAAATGAGTTGCTTACATTTAAAAAATGAGCATACAATAGCATAAAAAGTATTTTTAATGAACATAAAGGTCCATGTTTAATAAAAATGTTCACGAAACGTAATGAAATGTTTAGTGAAATTAGAAAATATGAAGGAGATCGTTGATTTAGTTATGTTTTTTACACATTCTAATATCCATATATTTTGTTTTATTGTCACGAGTAATAATCTCAGGGTTTACTGGGTTTTACACGATTCTTTTTGTAGTGTGGTATTGGTGGTGGTGTACTAAAATAAACATTGTCACGTGTGTATAGCTTTCTTCTTCTCACTGCTGATTCCTGGTGGTTTAGAGGACAATTACTCGAGTCGCCCCCTATCGTTTCAAAGAATAGTACAACGGCGAGCGCGTCAAGTGTAAACGCCTCGTCCGTTTCGGGAGGTGCGCGCGCAGTCTGCGGAGACTCGCGCTGCGGAGCCAGGCGAAAGTATAAACAAGGCTTAACACACAATCATCATCATTAAAAGTAAAGAAATGAAATGATCTTACCAGGGCTGTTACTGCTTTCTCTTATTGCGGTCATTTTAGCTGATGATCAATAAAATGCAGTTCATTTGCTTTCGGTTGCACTTCATATAGCACGGGAATTAAAGATCGGATTTAAATCCGTTTCGCAAAAACACATTTATGTGACCAGGTGTAAATGGAATCGTTTTGATAAATCAGATAGCTATCCGATCTCTTATTTGTAAACTTGTTTGCGTTCTATGTTGTTGCGCTTGCTTGTAGTATGTCATTTTTTTACGATGCTGTTCATTCATCCATTGTTGATAATTAGACCAGTCCAATAATTTCCACATATGTCTAGCTAGCTTTCTATTATCAGAGCTGTCTTACGTGTTTTTTGCGTTATGTTTTATTGTCTGGCTTGCCTCACAAACTAGTTTGCCAGCTGAACTCAGGTGTTGTGAGGTGTATTTATCACGTAGTCCTGAGGGATATCAGACGACGCTGTTGACGTTGATTCCTGCGATTATCATGAGAACAGTTTTCAATATCTCACATAGTTATCATCAGGACATAAATAAGCCTAATGTAGAGGTTGTAAATAGTGTAAACGAGCACAATTTGCAAACTATTATGATAAATTGCAATAATCATGTCTAATGACATCATAACGGCCAATGTTATGAAATAATGCGAAGTACATTTAACTTTATTGATGTTAGGCCTATCTGGCATTTTGTAATGTTTACACAAATTAAATTATACAGTAGGCCTAGACTATAGGCTATTTACTTGTGATTTAGCTGGTGGAGGGGGAGGTGGAGGGGGGTATTTACGACAGTGCAAGTATTCCACAGCGACTCTAGGGGTCGCTGTTTGACAAAAACACAATTTCTACATAGTGTTGCTTTAAAAGAAGAGGCTTATGCGTAGAGTATCTCACACTATACTTAACAAAAGCCCTGGAGCCATTTAGAGAATATTTCTGAAGAACTTTAAAATTTCATAAAGACACTACTGATGAGGACTGTCCTTACGCAACCACAAATTTCACCTTGTCGGATTCACTTAAGAAAAGGCATCTCTTGGGAGACTTTGTATGTGAAAGTGTCTCTGGAAAAGAGAAGAATTGATGTACTCACTTGTGACCTAAGTGTTTGAGAAAATATGCCAGAACTTTCAGAGCCTGAACTCGGATACTTTCACTCTGGGAAGCCAGAAGTTTGTACACCACCCTGGAAAGAAATGAAATTAAAATAAAACTAAAAAGAGAATTATTGTGATTTAATTAATTAAATATTAAGTTAAAAACAAGAATCAGAGGGAACGTGCCAAACACTTAATTCTTTCAATTAATCAAGTGGCAGATAAAAAAAATATATATAAAAAAAACAGACAATAATAAGTAATACTTGAGAGGAAATGGCATTGTAAACCACCATGAAGCTGTTCATCAAAGTCATATCAGTTATTTTGAGCCAATCCCGAAACTTTATCAAATCCATCTAGATTCATTAGCTTGACATGCAGGGTTTGAGCTTTATCCTGCTTGTCAGAAAATAAATAAATAAATAAATATGAAAATATCATTCCAATTCCTATGTCGAGTCTTGTGAATAATTCATGATTGTATCAACTCCATCATGGGAGACAAGATGAAATATAATGAAATTTGACTCTGTGTGGAGTACAAGGATTTTTACCGGATGCCATTCCTCTGGTCAAATGCAGGAATCATGGAAGCAGGGTGCTCAGACATGAGGGCCACAAGCAGCTGAAGAACATCATGGAGGTTCTCATCCTGAATTGAGTAAAAGGCATAAACACACATCCTGCATTTAAAGGGGTACTTCACCGCTGGGCTTTCAATAAAACATAATAAAGCACGCAAACACACACACACACACACTTCTTCTTCTTCTTATACTGTATATATATATATATATATATATATATATTTATTTAATGCAACAGAAGAATTTTATTCCAATCTTGAAGCACATGGTACCAGTTAAAAATGTGTGCAGCCCTAATCATTTTATAATAGTGTTTTCTACATTTTAGAACAATAGTAAGTTGAAAACTATTAAATAACGGAAGTATGGAAATTATGTAGTGACCAATTATTAAATAAATCAAAACATCATCTTATATTTGAGTACACAGTAATTTATTCCTCTGATGTCAAAGCTGAATTTTCAGCATCATTACTTCCAGTAAAAAAATGTTGTTTGATTTACAGTAGTTGTTCTTTTTTTAATTTGTAATTATTTACACAACAAATTATAAAATAATGCACTACACATATATAAATAATGAGTTTTGCGCTGGTCTTATTCTCAGATAGGAAATCATATGTTAGCCTGAAGATGGGTGTTCGGAAATGTGTGTAGTCTATATGATCCACTTTAAAATGACTAAAGATTAAGTGTAATAGGGAGTCGTTGAGTCACTGATTTGAATTTCTTTCAGTCAAATCTTAATTTAAGGTGTGTAAAATTGGGCCCATTTAAGAACATGAATGAAGAATAGGAAATGTTCTAAAATAGATATATGTCATATATATGTATGAATTCTGTAATATGGCGAAGACCCACCTCATGCATGGTCAGCAGGTAGTTTAAAATACTTTGAAGCTCATCTTCTTTAACACCTCGGTCCTGACGAATAATAATACAAAAAAGAAACGTCAACAAAAAGCTGAGCTGTGCTACTTTTGCAATATGCTGTTGTTAAAAACCCAACTGCTCTTATAAGCTGCTACTTCCATCAGCATGCTGACAAACTATGAAATATAAATAGAAAGAAGAAAAAAAAAACACACAATAACAATGAGTTAAAATTCAGTGAGGCTGTTTGCGAAAATGAATGTTCACAGCAAAGTTTTGTCCTGACTTTTACAAGCTGTCTCTTATTGCCAGCAGCCATATCAAGACAAGCCCAAGACTGGTTGCCCACTGAAGCTAAAGCCAAGTTCACACTACAGGATTTTATATGGAAGCTTGTTTCCGCCACAGAATAAAACATTTTAAGAGATAATTGCGACTTTTTATCTCACAATTGCGAGTTTACATCTCAGAATTTTGAGATATAAAGTCAGAATTGCGTGTTATAAAGTCAGAATTGCGAGATATAAAGTCAGAATTGCGTGAAATAAAGTCGCAATTGCGTGTTATAAAGTCAGAATTGCGAGATATAAAGTCAGAATTGCGTGAAATAAAGTCGCAATTGCGTGTTATAAAGTCAGAATTGCGAGATATAAAGTCAGAATTGCGTGAAATAAAGTTGCAATTGCGTGTTATAAAGTCAGAATTGCGAGATATAAAGTCAGAATTGCGTGAAATAAAGTCGCAATTGCGTCTTATAAAGTCAGAATTCGGACTTTTTTTCTCGCAATTGCGACTTTATATCACGCAATTCTGACTTTATAATACGCAATTGGGAGATATAAAGTCAGAATTGCATGATATAAAGTCGCAATTGCGTGCTATAAAGTCAGAATTGTGAGATAAACTATTCTGAGGTAAAAAAAAAAAAAGTCCGTCTTTTTTCCCCTTAGAATTGGACTTTATATCTCACAATTGTGAGTTTATATGTCACAATTCTGAGAAAATATGTCAGAATTGCGAGATATAAACTAAATAGAATTCTGACTTTATAACACGCAATTGCGACTTTATATCTCGCAATTCTGACTTTATAACACGCAATTGTGACTTTATTTCACGCAATTCTGACTTTGTATCTCGCAATTCTGACTTTATTTCTTTGTGGTGGAAACAAGCTTCCATAATTTTAAGCCCGATTTAAGCCCGATTTGCAAATCGTTGAGCTCGCCGACAGGTCGGCGTGTTATCGCGTGCAAATCGCGGGGGATTAGCGGCCGATGAACGCTCGCCAATCTGTTAGTATGAAAGAGCCAACAACGCATCAAAGACGCTCGCAGACGCCTCGCAGACGTGCTAGATATCCGGAGCTGTCGCACGACTCAACCTCATGTAATGTCATGAGATACAGCCAATCAGAGCAAGGCATGGGTTGAGGTCACCGGGTAAATACGCGGTTTTCAAAGAAACAAAAAAAAATTATTTTGCGTTTTTTTTTTTGAGCAAATCATCAAGCAAACAGTTTGCAGCACTAATTTCTGTCTGACGTCCATATTCAAACAAAGACTTGCGTGTTGTGTTCTTCTTCGTCTTCTTCGCTGGGTAGTGGCGCGCGTGCTGGTTCGCGTCATTTCCGGTTCGTTTTATCGCGTGATTTTTCGTGACAAAACGTGGTTTGTAGACAAGATAGAATCGTTGGGTGACAGAGTTGTTGTCAACTCATGTAGTGCGTTACCTCCTGTTGCGGATCAATCACGTTGTGTCGTGTGGTGTGAACAGCTCAACAACTTGAACACTCCTGATTTCACAGAGAGCAAGTCATGTAGTGTGAACCGCACAGTTCAGCCCGACGTTTTAAAATCATGTAGTCTGAACTTGGCTTAAGCAGGGTTGAGCCTGGTCAGTAACTGGATGGGAGACTCCTGAAAAAACTAGGTTGCTGCTGGAAGAGGTGTTAGTGAGGCCAGCAGGGGACGCTCACCCTGTGGTCTGTGTGGGTCCTAACACCCCAGTGTAGTGATGGGGACACTATACTGTCAAAGAGCACCGTCCTTCGGATGAGATGTTAAACTGAGGTCCTGACTCTCTGTGCTCATTAAAAATCCCAGGATGTCCTTCGGATAAAAGAGTAGGGGTTTAACCCCGGCATCCTGGCCAAATTTGCCCATTGGCCCCTGTCCATCATGGCCTCCTAATCATCCCCATACATACTGATTGGTATGCTCTACACCAGTAAGCTGGTGTGTGGAAGGCGTTCTGGCGCAATATGGCTGCCGTTGCATCATCCAGGCAGATGCTGCACATTGGTGGTGGTTGAGGAGAGACCCCCCCCCCCCCCCCCCCCCCCCCTTCTATGTAAAGCGCTTTGAGTACCCAGAAAAGCGCTATATGTAACATATTATTATTATTATTATTATTAGGTAAGCAGCGTGAACTGTCTGGTTGGAGCTGTGCTGATGAATGCACATGTTTCTCATTATTGCGAGAGCACAGGCAGCTTGAGAACTAATCGTTGTTTGCTTGTGCCTTGGCCACCTGACAGATTTCTTGATGTGTTAGCACTGGTCTGAACAAGTGTACACTTTTCCTACAGTCCTGTTAGAAAATTGTAAACAGCTGGGACTGGTGAATGAGAGTGAAAACCTGCCAAAGCAACAGCCCTTGAGCTGTTGTTCTCTATATTTTGGTAAATCAATACAGGCACAAAATGAAAATGAATTGATTTTACTAAACCGTATTAGATGTAGTATTCTAGCAGGTTAATATAGTTTTGATACAAAAACCACAGTTAAACTATGGTTAGTTAATACACATTCAAGGATGATTTGGGACAGATGTCAAGTCATTTTCTTTTCTTTTTTTTTCATTTGTCTGCATATGCTACATATTATCCAGTTATATGTGAATACATGAAATGATGCTTACCTTCAGTATGAGCTGTTTGAGGAACAGCAGCATGAAGGCTCTGAGGGAGGTGATCTCTTTCTGCAAGGGCCGAGGACCGTCTGCTAACACAGGAGTCACAGAGGAACTGTTACAACAAACCGCACGACATCTCAAAAATGTCATGTTTAATGTTTCACAGATACTGGCATTAAGTTCATAGTGAGAGTGTCAAAGAGCGCCTCGCTCTCAGTCAATGGAGAACCGTGGCATGGACATGGGCTTCTGCCAATCGAGAAGAGCGGAGAGGTCAGAGCTCTCAGAAGAAAAGCTAAGCCCTTATTAACTCCAGACGGGAAGACAGCTAGAGCTCAGCAGGCCACACTTCATTTCAGTAACATCTGCACTAATTTCGAATCCCTGGTCACTCTGATTTTGCAAAGTAAGACATGTTCCCTGGGTCAGCGTATTTTGTTGTTCCTAGAACAACATACCAGTCCAAAAACTTAGTCCTTACCTAAACCCAATCCTACTCATTAACATATCCCTTAAAAAAGAGGCAAATGATAGGTGTAGAAGCACCTAACCTTGTAAGCCTAAACTTAACATGAACTGTTAACTTGTCCTTTAAATCTGATTGGTTGCTTGGAATGTTTAACCAGGAACATGATTGGTAAAGTGATGTTCACCCTCATACTTCCAGAGCTCCTTTTTAGTACTTTTTCGACGTGTGTGTGACAGATTTCCATTTGCTGTTTTACTGGGAATGGCCTGAGCATAAAAAGAAGAACTTGATTAGCTGTCATATTCACAGATTCATCTCAGGAGGTCTGATCACCACCAATCACTTGCTATTACACTGTCTAAAATGATCAACTCTGTTAAATGTATGATGTCTCTTTCTCTATTCATATCAGCGGCGACCAGCAAAAAGAAAAAAAAAACCTTTAAAGGTTTCATTCTTCAAGAATTGTAAAGCACAATTAAGCACCTGGAGCTGTTTTTACATTTACAGATCCATTTCCAAAAACATATTAGCCTCTGCAGTTTTAATTTCTGAATAAATGGAGGCAGTCCAGTTACCCATGATAAAATTCTGCTAAACTTTCATTGAATATTAAAGTGAATATTAAATAATTCCAACATTCATTGGATAAACACATTAAATGATAAATGTTACATGATATAAAATTACTTCCCTGCAAGTTTTTCTTTTGTTTTCTATGGAAGCTTGTTTCCACTACAGAATAAAATAAAAAAAATTTAAATTTAAATTTTCCTCAGAATTGTGAGATGTAAACTCGCAATTGCGAGTTATAATATCAGAAATGAGAGATATAAACTCGATATTGTGTGAGTTATAAAGTCAGAATTGCAGGATATAAACTGACTTTTGACTCCTTTTCTCGCAACTGCGAGAATCTCGCAATTCTTACTTTTTCCCGCAATTCTGACTGACTTTCTCGCAACTCGAGTTTATATCTCACAATTCTAAGAAAAAAGTAAGAATTGAGAGTTTATATCATCAAAGGTCAGAACTGTGAGATAAAAAGTTGTAATTACCTTTTATTTTTTATTCAGTGGCGGAAACAAGCTTCCATAGTTTTCATCAATATCTTTAGTTTCTGTCTTTTGACCAAAGTATGCTCTAAAGTTTGTCAAATTCTGTCATGTTATTTTTACAATTCAAGCGGACATCTGCAAAATGCCACACAAAAGAAAAAAAACATACCTATAACACAAACTTTCAACCAAATACATTTTTTTCATTTGTAATACTCTATAATGTATTCATTTAAAAATGTATCTGACAGGTAAGATCAGCAAAACACATGTTCTAAACCATCCTAAAAAGCTCCTAAAATAACATACGAATAGAAGTATGATTTGTCACATAATGAGTACTGAATTATTTGCTTTTTTTATTTTTATAAATTACTGTATTGTGAATTCTCTATGCTTTAGACTGCTATTACTGTTTTAAGTTTTAAACCTATATACAATATTGTGTTACGTGTGTATCGTCGTGTGTATATCGTAGGTGTATCGTCATGATGCATCTTTTTTTTTTTGCATTATATTTGTAAACCTTTAACATTTTCATCAATCATTTTATTGATGAGATTAGCATTGCTTTTATTAAACAGATTATGCAATTGATTGTCCATTGTCTTAGTCCTTCCTTCTATGTAAAGAAAGCTGTTTCTAAAGAGAGATCATGGGATGTTATCTACCCGGTCAATAAGATGACTGATTAGTGTACATTTTTCTATAAATATTTGATAATTTGTCCAAAAATCCAACCAAAATAAAACATTCCCCAGCCCACATTAATCTGAACACCCATTACAGTACTAAAATGAATATTAAAAGCGTAATTTCATTGGTAAACACCAAAATCTGCAATCTAAGAGACTTTGGAGCAACTGTAGATTGGTTTATCTCCAAATTGGGGAAAACAATATTTTACACAATTTTCCTGTCTACTGGATCTCATTAGGAGATCAAATCCATGATTCAAGCAAAACTAAACAGAACAATAGAATGACTGATATCTCTTTTACTCAATAACACTTCTTCCTGCACCCTTAATTGATTGTGAATATGAACACTCACGGCAAACACTATCTCTTATTTGCAAAGAGTAATGAATCTGGCATGGTGTCAAACAGATAATCAATGCATATGTACTCTCACAGTCTCCCTTTGCAGTGCACTATCCTGAAGATCAGCCCAAACAGCAGTGCATGTGGAAGCTCCTTATCAAAATGGATCTGTGCGGCATATACAGAAGTGAAATTAAAAACCATCCCTTCAGAGGGTGTATGTCTTAATGCGGGCCACAGTAAATATACAGTAATTGGATCTGGAGTCATACTACGGCTTATCTTCTGAAGCCAGGAAAATGGGAAAACGAAGCCAAAAGAAAAATGTATTCAGCCCCTGGAGTTTTACACAAAAGCTCTCACACAGCAGAACTGGACTTGGGTTTTGACCGGCTAAACATTAACAACGGTGATTAACTGTGTGTGTGCTCGGGGATTTAAACACCAAAACATGTCTCTACGCAAGTGCGTGAACGTTAATGCTGTCCCAAATAAAAAAAAGAGAACATTCAGAGGTAACGTTTTCATAACATAATGGGAACGTTAGCAAAGCGTTTAGTTGGCTGCGATTGCAGTCAGAAGAAAGCTACATTTTCGCTAGTTAGTTAAAGTCCCCTTGTGGTGAAAATCAGGTTTTTAATGTTGTTTATTTGTCTATGCGGTGTTTTTCAAATGCTTTAAGGTGCAAATTCATAAGTCAACACCATTGCTGAATATTTTCTACTTAAAAATAGTCAGTCTCAAAAACACGGTTTGAAATCGGTGGTGTTTCTGACGTCACAAACTACCCTATAACCAATCACGTCAACGAGTGGATCTCTGAGCTGGCATGAGTGAGTGGAGGCGGGGTTAATTTGCATATTCATAGAACCACGTCATTTTGGTGATCAAAGATGAGTTTTAAGGGATAAAATTATTGACCATAGGGGGACTTTAAAGTTATTCAGTCTGTCAACATGTTTATAGCTAGCTACATGAACAAAACCAGATCCAATTTAATAGCACAGACATCCACAGACAGCTCTATCAGTGTCTTGGGTACTGAGGTTTGTTACTGCCACTTTAAATGCAAGAACTAAAGTTATGCACAACAGGACTTTTCGCTGTGCTTGATGTTTCTTGAGGGAGTCTTTCTATGTCTCTCAAGACACTGGTGAGAAAAGGCTGTCTGTGCTATTGAAAACAATGGGCAGGAGTGATGCATGACTTTAATTTGTGAAGTCTTGCTTGCTCTTAGAGAGAGAGAGAGAGAGAGAGAGAGAGTGTGTGTGAGAGAGAGAGAAAGGTTTATGATTAGCTGATGTTGCTCCAATGTAAAACAGAACTCTTTGTTGCAGTAATTGAACAACTTCATTATGTTATACTGCTTTCTCTATAACCCATCCCTTTGTGGGAAAGACAAAAAAGACTGCAGCGTTTGACAAATGAAGAATAAATCAATGCAGACCGCCACATAGAATTACCTACTTGGCAAGCCAGAGACAAATTCTTTTACATACTTTAGGAGAGCTCCTCTAGGACCTCTTCACCTGGTGTGACTGCGAAATGTGTTTGAGTGTTTCTTTGTGTGTCGCAGAGGTTTAATCTTCATGATGGTGTAGTAATCTCAGCACCAGCTGCTTTTCAAGATAAGAATAGCCATTTATCTTCTGCACTTTGTGTATGTGTGTACTACGTGTTAGGTTCTTTAGATATTCATTTAGTTTTAATCATTATCTGAAAAGATTCTGTGCTGTTTTATGAGCCTGAAGAAAATGTAATTAATTATTACACTGGGAGTATCACTTCCGATCAATTTAGTTTATTCTTGCTATATATCGGAAGTGGTATTAAAGACATTCACATTGTTACAAAATATTTCTGTTTCAAATAAATACTGTTATTTTCCTTTGCAGTGTCATTTGATTAAAGAATCCTGAAAAATGTATCACCATTTCCCCCCCAAAAAAAAACTGTTCAATGTTGATACTAATAATACATGTTTCTTGAGCAGCAAATCATCATATTATTATTATTTATGAAGAATCATGTGACACTGAAGACTGGAGTAATGATGCTGAAAATTCAGCTTTGCATCCCAGGAATAAATTACATTTTCAAATAAATTAAAATAGAAAAACTAATTTTAAAGGTACTCTAAGTGATGTCACACGTTTTTTAGGCCAAAACATTTTTTGTCACATACAGCAAACATCTCCTCACTATCCGCTAGCTGCCTGTCCCCTGAACACACTGTAAAAAAAAAGCGGTCTCTCTAGACACCACAGGCTCTACAAACGGCAACAAAAACAAACCGGGCTCACCCGCACCACGAAACACAACAAACAGTGTTCCAGCCAATCACTGGCAAGAAGTATTTGAGGGTGGGGTTTGGGGGGGTTAGTGCGCGTACACATGAAGGGGGTGTGGAAGAGACAGAAGAATGAAGAGGGAATTTTCAATTATGGCCGACACATGACCAAAGAGACGACTTTCCGATGAACAAATTGCAAAGAAGAGGGACAAGGACAAGGAACGCGCAAAGTACCGAATTTACATCGGAAAAACCTTCGAAAGGTGGCGAGAACTCCGCCGGCAGAAGGGATTCCAATCCGAAATTCAGTTGCTCTGTTTTTGCAGAACAGGTAAATGCATTTTTCTTTCTAAACTGACGTTCATGTTCGCCAAACCAACACAAGGATGTAATTAGCTAGAACTATGCAGTCAGCGTTAACTTTGGTGAATACAACATATATGTTTCTAGCAGCTAGCGATCAATCTCTATTGTAAATGATCAAGCAAATTCACAGTAGGGCGACAATTTGTGTGAATGATTGTTTTCACCCACTGTTTGTTATGAATTTGAATGTTCATTTATAGGCTATTGACAACTTTGACTAAATTTGTTTACGCCGCCGCCGTTGTTTATGCTCACTGGGAAACGCAAAGCTAACGTTATCTTGCTATTATTGCGTCCTTGTATGGGAGCTATAGTTATAATGTTTCTTATATGTTTCTCTTTTTCTGCATTCTGTTCTGCAATATATAAAAGCATTGATCTAACTTGGTGACATTACACATTGAATGAAGTATCAGTAAAACTTAACTTTGTTTGTAGTGACTACTTTGACTTTCCTTTATGCCGGAAGGGAGGGGAGGAGACGGGATGAGGAGGAGGGAGGGTCTAGCTAGCCTCCATTTTGTTTGACAACAATTTGAATGTCAACAAGAAATTACGTCTCCCGACATCGCTTACAGCACCTTTAAATTGTAATAACATTTCACAATATTACTGTTTTAAACTTATTTTTTATTAAATAAATGCAGCCTTAGTGAGAATACGAGACCCCAAACTTCTGATATACACTGCCATAGATGTTGACAGAGGTTTGTTTGTATTAACTTGTATGGTAAAAACAAAAGGATGATTCTGGCGCATAAACTCATGTTATTCACATTATTAATTTCACATGAAACTCTCTGTCTGGAAGAGTGATGTACTACTTGGCTTCCACATCCACAGACAGCACTAGACAATTTGAATAGCTGTAAGGGTCTTTCTAGCACCTGGCACTCTTAAAACCAGCATTGCCACTGACCAACAGGTGTAGAAAAGTGAGATTGAGCCCTTATTTCAAAACAAAACACAGCATATTAAGCACAACCCATGCTACCTACCCTCTCCACTCACGCTCCATCCCCGCACCAGCCAATTGCAGCGATCTGAATCTGTTTGTATGTGTAATCGAAACCAGGCTCAGGGGTCAACAACACAAAAAAGCTTCAGCAAAATCAGTAATCCAATCCACTATTTCTAAGACAAATTACAGGCTTAATCGTTTACTGCTTTGTGGGAAAAAAACATCACGCTCTCTAATTTTTCAGTGGAGGGTTTTCTTCCTATTTTATTTTAAGCAAAAGAGAAAAGATGGAAGGAAATTGTGGAGAAGCAAATCGCAACAATCTGAAGATTTGGTATTACCGTCACTTTGATAATGAATTACTCTTTCTTCAGGCTCACCAGAATAATTTCAGATTGTACGAAGACAAAATGGATATCTATAGAACATAACATAGTAATAACACACACACTCATTACCGTTGGCACAGATAACAATACATGCATTCGATCCTACAGCTTCCATACGAGCACCACAGCTCAACTTCTCCAAAGAACATGTACTTGATTAGTTTCGACAATTAGGCCCTGCTGGTAGATACCACTGTGTAGATGGTATCAGTTTGGAGCCAGTAAGATTATTATTATTATTTTATTTTTTTAATTAATAAATACTTTTATTCAGCATGGACACATCAAATTGATCAAGATGTTTCCATCTAAAAAATAATGCTTCTTTTGAGCTTTCTTTTCATTAAAGTCTCCTGTAAAAAAAAAAAAAAAAAAAAAATGTATCATGACTTCCACAAAGAATATTAAAGGGGACCTTTTATGCTAAATTCACTTTTACATTGTGTTTGAACAAAAATGTGTCGGCAGTGTGTGTACACAGCCACCCTATAATGGTAAAAATCCACCCACTCCTTTTTTTGAAATCCCCATAAATCATAAGCAGTGTCTCAGAATAAGCAGTTTGCAGTTTCTATGCTATGTGATGTCACATTGCACAGGCCCCACCCACGACTGCTGACAGACTCCGCCCTATTGGCATAGACCCCGCCCTGAGTAAGCTGTACACAGTCCGCCATGTTTATCTCCTTGCCAGAACATTTAACAACAGCATTTAAGTAAGAAATGTATTCCTATTAAAGCTACTAAAGTTATTCAGTCAAGAGCAGTGAGTGATTTTTTGTTTTTCTTTTGTTGTTTGATTCACATTAACAGCATAGAAGTAGGTACTGTATATTACACTACTTTCACTTTAATACACAGATCTAATATACACATGCGATTTCTTTACTTGCTGTTTATGTTCACAGACATAACTGACTTTCTGTATGTTAACTTTGTGTAACCTAACCTTGTGTGTATTTGACAGTTTAAGCGCAATAACTTGTGAAAGAGAACTTCATTTAAAACTCACAGCAGGTCTGACATCCAGCTGTCTGTGTTCGTGCTTCAGATGTGTGCGCTCAGAAAACCATGTATCATAAGTTTAGACTGATATGGCTTTAAAACACATGCAGATAATAAAGTTTTGTGATGAGGAAGAACTGCAATGCCACGCGAGCGTGACCGCGATAGAGATAATCAAAATCACACAGATGTTTTATTTTTTGGCAGAGTATCAGAGACACGAGCAGTACAGGCTCCGCCCTCTTCTGGAAAGTGGGGTGGGGAGCAGCAGCTCATTTGCATTTAATGATACATGCACGAAAACAGCATGTTTTTCCTTCTAATCAAACATTTTTACAACATGGCATAATAAATGACACATTCTGGGGACAACTGAGACTTATATTACATCTTGTAAAAAGGGGCATAGTAGGTCCCCTTTAAGCAGCACAAGTGTTTTCAATATTGATATTGACCTTTTAAAATATATTAAAATAGTAAACAGTTATTGTTCTACAGTATTTTTGATCAAATAAATGCAGTCTTGTGAGCATAAAGCTAGGTTTATACTCGCCGCGTCCGCACGAGCACGAAGGTGCACGCGGCAAAAATGACATCATTGCGGTGTGGGCGGTCATGCGCGTCGGGTGCGCAAGACACCATTTCACTTGGAGGTGTACACGGCTTAAGACTTCTTTAAAAAAAAAAAAAAATTATAATAATAATAATTACTGACCCAAAGTTGATTTGAATGTTAACAACAGTTTTTTTTTGTTTTTTTTATAATAATAAAAAATGCACGTCATAACTATAACTAAATGATTTGAAATAAACATATAATTGCCATCAATAATCAGTATTGTTAATTATGCATTAACACACAGTGTTTCAGACTTTGTCAGTGAGTCAACCAACTCACCTAAATGCATCCTATAGACTGTAGATACATATCTATGAGCCAAAACATTATGACCATCTGCCTAATATGCTGTTGGTCCTCCATGTGCTGCCAAAACAGCGCTGATCCACCGAGGCATAGACTCTACAAGAGCCCTGAAGGTGTCCTGTGGTCTCTGGCACCAATACATTAGCAGCAGATCCTTCAAGTCCTGTAGGGTTGAGAGGTGGAGCCGCTGTGGATCGAACTTGTTGATCAAGCAGAGTGGTTAAATTGGGCCGGGGCTGTCCGGGACTCAGCCCCGGAACATAAGCCTGCTCGTTTGTGTCCTGAATGTTTGCAGTCAGTTGCCTAAATTATGTCACATAAAATTTGATGAAAGTGATGCTTTTGAAAACATATTTCTGACAATAAATGAAAGATTTTTGAAATGGCATGTCTATTTTGTCTCGGCGGAGCTGAGATGAGAACAATCGGAACACGGGCGTATTCTTGTTCAGCTGCTTCATCTCGTTGTCAGTCGACCATGATCGCGCACCGCTCGCGCATGCCATGCGCATCTAGGTAGGCTACTACTCAGAACTCCGACACGGATAAATGTACGCGGGATGTGGAAGTGCCAAAAGTTCCAGAACCTTCTACTGCCTTAAAAAAAAAAAAAAAAAAAAAAAAAACTCACGCACTGCTGGTAGCTGTAGCAGCAGATGAATTTTGTCAAGCTCAGCACAACGTTGGTTGTACAAAAAGTGCCCTGGCCCTGATACTACAACGATGCAAAGTATATGCTCTTAATCTTGCAGTTTTTCTCAGACTCAGTTTCTCCATTTCTTTGCACAAAACTCTCCAGAAAGTACCATTTAATGGTTTATTTAAAAAAATAATAATCCTGGGGGGGGCATACCTCGGACCCCCCTAGGGAGAGACCCCCCCACATAATAAATCCCAATTTAACCCTTGGTCAAGCACATCCTACAGATGCTCAACTGGGTTGAAATCTGGCAAATTTGAAGACAAGGGCAACACCTTGAACTCTTCATCATGTTCATCAAACCATTCCTGAACAATGTGTGCACAGGGTGCATGATCCTGCCGGATGAGGTCACTTCCACCAGGGAACACCATTGTCATGAACCTGAATATTTAGGTAGGTTGCAAGTGTCAAATTTACATCCACATGACTGGCCGGATCCAGGGTTTCCCAGCAGAACATTGCCCAGATCATCACACTCTCTCCACTGGCTTGTTGTCGTCCCACAGAGCATCCTGCCTCCATCACTTCCGCAGGTAAACGGCACACGTACACGGCCGTCCACGTGATGTAAAAGAAAACGGGACTCATCACTCCAAGGCCCAGTTCTTACACTCGCGAATCCATTGTAGGTGCTTTCGATGGTGGACAGTGGTCATCATAGGCACTCTGATTGGTCTGTGGCTGAACAGTCCCATACGCAGCACTGTGTGTTGTGACACATTCCTCCCATAACCATCATTACAATTTCAATGTACTTGTGCCACAGTAGACCTTCTGTTTGCTTTGACCAGACGGGATAGCCTTCGTTGCCCTCGAGCATCGATGAGCCTTGGGCGCCCAACACCCTGTCGCCAGTTTGTGGTTTGTCTCTCCTTGGACACTGTTGGTAAATTCTCACCACTGCTGACCGGGATCATCCCACAAGCCCTGCCGTTTCAGAGATACTCTGACCCAGTCGCCTTGCCATTACAATTTATTGCATCCAACAATAAATTTCTCCTGAATCCAACACCTTGATTATGAGAACTGAACTGATCTAATCTACCCAGACCTTAATATGCGGCCTTGTTAGGAGATGATCAAGGATATTCACTTCACCTGTCATCGGTGTATATGATATTAATCAAATATTTACACAAAACATTAACTGCTGTATATTCTAAATTACATTAGAATTTCAGAAAATCAAAGTCACATTGTGAATACATTGTTTTAGTAACTAAAACGTCATCAAAATTATTATTATAATTAACATCAAAATTATATATAAAATGTTTAAAAAATTGGAATCGTTGACATTTGGTTCAATTTTGCAACAAAAAATGTATTTGTCGACTAAAATGAGATGTAGTTTAGTCACAATTAAATAACTGAATATGACATGAAATATTGACTAAATTTAAAGGATATTTTTGTCACAAGACAAAACTTATGGCATTTAAAACTGTGAAAAAAATGAAAGTAGCTGTGTATCCTGACGATACAAAAATACTTGGTGCTAACCACTAATTTATAGCTCTTAACTCTTTGTTTAATGCGATTTCATATACAGTAACCAAAAGGAATAATTAACCCTTTGATGCACAACATGGGTCTAAAAAGACCCGACTGAGTTTTCATTTTCTATATCTTTGCAAGAAATTAATTTCATCATTCAGTATTCCAGGTATTCCTCAATTAACTTGTTTTAGATCATTAAAAATCCTAATTTAAATTTTTCATTTCTTTCTTTTCGAATAAAAATCATTTTTGTATCGCAACCCTTCTAATGCGCAACATGGGTCCAAAAAGACCCGTATTCATTTCCTATGTTATTTCAGTGATGGCTGAGTGTTTCTTTGCTGAATCTTTAAAATATATGTATTTTATCATTTGTTATTCCAGGTATTTATTAAATATCTTGTTTTTGATTTCCACAAATCATTATGTTTATGTTTCCTTTCTTACTTTATAAACAAACACAGTTTTTGTATTTCTACTTTTTTTTTTACATACATGGGTCTAAAAAGACCCGTATTCATTTCCTATGTTATTTCAGTGATGGCTGAGTGTTTCTTTGCTGAATCTTTAAAAGATATGTTTTTTTTTTTTTTTTCTTATTCCAGGTATTCATTAAATATCTTGTTTTTGATTTCCACAAATCATTTTGTTAATGTTTCCTTTCTTACTTTATAAACAAACACAGTTTTTTTTTTATTTCTACATCAATTTTACATACATGGGTCAAAAATGACCCATATAGAAACCTTTGATATTTGCACATTTTTGCAAGTAGGAACATTTACTGCAGAATACTATTCACCTGCCACACATTTCACAACTCAACACGGCTGCTTTTGTATATTTGATGCAAGTCTTATTTTATTTTAACCACAGAAAATATTTAATATTTTGTAAAAGATGGACATATTTGAATATTAGGCTATGGTTACCTTGACCTTGTAATCCTAGTGAGAAATGACTTGTGAGAAGGAGAAACATGTCCAATACTATTAGCTAGCTAGCTGGTGACATATTCTAGCTAGCTAATGTTAGCTACACTAAAAAAAAGATTGTATTTTAAAGCTTATTTACATGTAGAAGGCCTAACAGTTCATAATCCTTCATATGCTGAAATGATTCAATGTTTTAAGAGTTTAGGTGTCATTTGTCATTTGTGAGGCATGTAAGCACTAAGATGGCAATTTGAGATGCCGCTGTACCAGTGATTTTATTTTGTTTGTTGTATTTTCTTTTATTTGATCACATTCACCACAATTCAATACAGTTACAGTTCAATTTTTTGTTATCAGTTATCTGTGATATGTGAATGCCAGAGGTGTATAGTCCAGGGGTCAGAAAGTAAAAGTCCTGCCATATGTTTATTCCACCCATGACCTCAGACAGCTGATTTCACTAATTAGTTTTACCTACTGGCTGAAAAACTGCTAATTAGGTGGTGCAATTAGGCTAATTCAGGTGATTGAAACAAAATACTGAGGAGGACTTTTACTTTCTGAACCTGGACTTTACACCTTTGGTGATTGCTATGTTAGAGAAAGTGGCAAACGAATATTTCAAGTGTTAAATGTGTTGTCTAAATGACTGCTAAAATGATTAATTTGACAAAATGTTGTCTTTATTCTTTTGTTTTATCATGCTTGATAAGTAAATTTGATAGAGTAACACAAAACCTAGAAAAAATTTAAATAATAATTTTGGGTAATTGAAAACAATAAATTTTTAATATTTATAAATCATGGAATTTATAGATCATGGAATATTAAATGCTTAAATAAATTGATCTCAAAAGATAAAAAAAAAAAAAAAAAGTCCAGCAATGCATGAAATAACATAGGAAATGAATACGGGTCTTTTTAGACCCATGTTGTGCATTAGAAGGGGTTTCCATAGCTTGCGCATCAACGGGTTAAGCACATTTATATTTCTCAGTCCCACAGTGAGTGCGCTAGCACACTGAATCTCTGAACTTCTTTTAATCTCTCAGTCTGCTGCTTATTAAAGTCACTGAACAGCTTCATGCTATCTAACATGAATTCCGATATATACAGTACAGTCAATTTATCAATGTAAAACACTATCACAAGGTAATTTTTGCCTCTCTGTTTTAACAAACAACAAAATTGTTCTAAAACAGTCGAGAGCATAGAACACAGACCCTGACCTCAAAACGAGTGAACAGAGAGAGTATTTGTGAATTATTCAGAGGACATGAAACTCTAAAAGATTCTAGCTGTAGGTGCTTTCAACTTCAGCGGAAAATCATTGCAGAGAGAACAGTGGAAGCTTTGGCATGACGAAAAGAGAGACAAAACAGAATAGAGGAGAGGAGAGGAAAAAGAAAGTGTGTACCTGAATGTGTTATAAGACAGGAAAGAATAGGAAAACCAAGTATGGTACAGTTAAAAGTAATGATCTATAAAAAAAAAGGCTGTAAAGGGGGGGGTAAGAGATGAAAAGGAAAGCATATGTTCAACCATGAAAGGCTAGTTGCCCATGGTGAGCCATGTGAAATCCAGAAGACTAGTTCCAGTGTCTCACAATGTGGGTTGTTATTACTCCACTGTGCTCTTTTATACCTCTACGGAGAGCGTTTAAAACATGTTTGAAAGGATGGGAATGAGAAATTGTACCAGAAAAGTGCGGGCAGTTACAATGCTAGGTTTATTCAAAAGTACTGCTCCGCAGGTGACAGTGTTGAGCTTCATTAAAATTCACTCTCAGAAACTGCAGACTGTTTAGTAGACCAGGGTGAATTTGATGCTGGTGTCCCTACTAGGGTGCTCTATTTTATATTAATTCCATAAAAAATGTGCCATGTTTGCAACTCGTGTATAGTCTAAAACCCTGATTCATGTAATTTCATTATTTTCAAGCAATAAATGGTATCAAATTAGTATCAAATATTTGATATTAGTATCAAATAAATACAAAAAATTATAAAATAAAAATAAAAAAAGAATATAATGTATTAATAATAATACAATCAAATTAACATGTTTGCAAGTAACAATAAGTGTATGGAAGTAAAATATATGTTTAACCATTTTTTCTTACATTAACTTTGGTCACAGGCTGAAAGGCAAATTTTTAAAAAAAATAAATACATAAAATGAAATAAAAATAAAATTATGAAATAAGTATTAATTATACGAAATAAAAAAACATCCTAATTTTCAAAATGTAGTGGAGAAATCATGCAGTAACTGCAAAGTAACGCTGCAAACTATTTCCAGGTCAATAAAATGATTAAACAATTAATAGAAATAATATACAAGTATAAATAATTACTTTTCATATATATTATACTCCAATTGTGTGCTTTTACTATCTCAGAAAAAGTATCAGGACACCAAATTGTACCCTATTTGTGGAAAGTGGCAGCTATAGTATGCTGCTTTTTTGGAAGGGCGACATAAAAAATTAACATATATAAAATAATATAAATGTAGATTAATTTAGATTAAATTGCATGCAACATGTTGCGAGAGAGAGTGTGTGTGTGTGTGTGTGTGTACCTACTTAATTATATTTCGGGGACAAATTTATACCCAGAAGTGAACAAAACCTGACAAAATCTCAAACGTCCTCATTTGTAAAACTGGTATAAAAATAATGTAATTAAAGGTTTTTAATAAATGTAAAAATGCTAAAAGTTTTGTGTGATGGCTAGGTTTAGGGGTAGGGTTAGTGCAGGGGACAGAATATACAGTTTGTACAGTATAAAAACCATTACGTCTATGGAACGTCCCCATTTAGATAGCTAAGTTAACGTGTGTACGTGTGTGTGTGTGTGCGCGTACAGACCCAGGCCTTTGGGTGTGATGCCGCTGGTGTGGGCAGGATTCACAGCCCAGTAATAGTACTTCAGTATGTGCATGATCTGCAGGACGGTCCCCACTCGACGGATGGTGTTGTAGATGGTTGCCGTGCCGATGAACTCTGCCGAAAGGTACGTGTACAGCGAGAGCTGAACCTGAACAACACAAACACACAAACACAGATATATGGTTACAAAAGGTTACAGCTGCCTTGAGCAAGAATACAAAACTCTGATGATTACTTCTCATCATCCTTTTGTTGTTTCTAAACTGCATCCCAAGATTCCCATTAAAATTCAGTTTCCCATTTCCATGGGAGCTTCACCTCTGGCACGGCTAACTCTGCAGGAGAACAGCAGATACGGAGAATGTTTTTGATAAAGCCGAATGTCAAGAGCTACAGTGGTTTGTCAGACCTGACTAGTGACAGTGCTGCAGGAGAACCTTGGAGGACAATAAAAAAACGCTGATGAAAGAATATAACTCATCCAATTACTGGCCACTCATGCAGGAGACTGGGCTCGACTGGGATGATGGGAAGGTAAAAAAACATGATGCAACTCCATAAACTCTTCTGGCCTGAGGAGAGAACACTGCTATCGTGTTGAGCTCCCTCCTCACACTCCCTCTGTCTTTGACTTCTTCTCTTTCCTTTTATTGACTCCTGCTGTTTTTTCTTTCTTACACTTTTCTCGGTCCTTCAGTCTTTGCTTTCTTTTTCTATTAATCCATCAAGCCATGTTTACTTTTTCTCCTTCCTATTTTATTTCCATTTGTGACTTATTTCCCGTCCCTCCCCCCTTTTGTTATCCGTATTAATCTTTTTTTTTTCTCTCTTGCTTCTTTCCTTCCATTTTTCTTTACTTTTATCTCATTCTTATTTTTGCCATTTTCTGCCTTTCATCCACCTTCCTTCCATGCATCTTTCCATTTTACCTTTTCAGCTCCCTTTATTTTATTATTTTTGCTTACTTCCTGCTCTCTCCTTCCCTTTCTTTTTCTTTCTTAGTTTCTTTCTTTCTTTCTTTCCATCTAGCTGTTTTTTATTCCTTATTTTTAGCATCCCCCTTATTTCTTTTTCTTTCTTTTCCCCTTTCTTTTAGCTGTTTAGTTGAACCTTTTTCTTACCTTCCATTACCTCCTCTTTTATCATTCTGTTGTTTTTTCATTTTCTGTATTTTCTTCCTTCCTTCCTTTTTATTCTTCCTTCCATCGATTATCCATTTTTCTCTTTTTTCTCCCTTCTATTTTTTGCTCACTTCCTTCTACCTCTGCCCCCTTCCTTTCTTTCTTTCTTTCTTTCTTTCTTTTTCTTTCCTTCTTCCTTCTTTTTTATCTTCCCCACTTCTTTCCTTTTTCTTTATTTCCCCCTTACTTGTATCTTTTTAGTTTAACTTTTTTCTTACTTCCCATTACTTCCTTTATTTTTATCATTCTATTACTTTTTTCCATTTTCTGTATTTTTTTCTTTTTTCTTCCTTCCATCACTGATTTATCCATTTTTCTTCTTACTTTCTTCCTTCTATTTATTTTTATTTTTGCTCACTTCCTTCTCACTCTGCACCATCCCTTCCTTCCTTACTCCCTTCCTTCATTTCTTCCTTCTATCTATCCTTCCTTCCCCACTTACTATCTCTTTAGAGAGAGAGCGAGCGAGAGAGATCTCCCATTATCTCCCTCCTTTTGGAGCCATGGCAAGAATCCAGTGACCAAAGGTTTTTGTTTTGATCTTGTTTGTATTTTCGTACCTCCTTTATTTATTCATGACAGTCAGCAGCAGTGCAGAAACTGAAGTGAGCTATACATATTAGCAGCACAGAGTCTTGCCTCTTTTAGAAACGCTTCATCCTCTCTTTTATGGGTCAAAGCAAAGCAGGGTCAAAATCTCCTTTTTCAGCTTGAACTTCACTCTAAATTTATCAACCATCTGTGACAATAATTTTTGTTAAACTTTTTAAAGAAAAATATCACTTTTCTTCAAAGCTGTGACATTTTGGCAGGTGACAAGGTGAATGAGGCAGCAGACTGTGAAGTTGTTACTGTCGGAAAAAAATTATGTTAAAAGAAGAAAAGAAGCAGTTTAGGAGTAGTGAACAATTTTAATTTAGATGCTTTTTGGCATCTGCTTTTTAGATGACATGCAACTCATTATCAAGAGAGATGAATATTAAAGTCAATAAGATTGTTTTCTTTCATTAAAGTGTATTCAATGAGAAGGTATAGGAATGAGAAGAAAAAAGAAATGTAGGATGGGACTCGATTTTATGGTTTAGGAATGTATTGAATTAGCCTAGAAATCTATACGCACCCTAGCGGCAGCAAAATTATTTTGCAGCCAGGGTGGGTCTAGCAACTCTCAATAGCCCTTTTTGCTGCAAAAACCTAAATTGGGTCAGGCCAATCACGTCGTGTATAGAGTAGGAGGGGGCGGGCTTAACATATGACGACAGAGTTGCGACGGCTCCCTGCCACTTGAAAACAAAGAATGGCTGCTGCGGATGGAGAACAACGGTCTTTCGAATCGGCTTTGGCCGCAACTCTGGAGGAGTTGGAGTTAAGTTTTTCTTTGAGAAAAGAACAAAGAACGGCACTTAAGTCATTCTTAAAAAAAGGAAGATGTGTTCGTAGTTTTGTCGGCCAGATTTAAAAGTTGAATCTATCAACTAACGTTAGCTCCGCTGTTGGGAAAACGCTCTGGTTGGTTGAAGCGCTGTCCTATTGCGTGCAGAGGGAATTTGAAAGACAGCCGTTTATCCCGCCCATCAGATTGACCGTGTCTATGGTGAGTTGCCAGACTAAACATCTTGATGTAAGTCTGGCTTGCCAGGCTAGTATTGAATTGAATTTTGAACAATACCTGTTCTTGTCTTAGGACAACTTTGATGAACTTTTTTGATCCACTTCAAATGTTGACTACTGTAGTTCCTTATTAGCATGCATATTAGGGTATTTGCTGTTTATTACAACTTATAAAGACATATTAATGCCTTATTCTGCATGACCATACTCTACATCCCTTAATCCTACCCAATACCTAAACTGAATTAGGAGTTTATAGAGGCAAAAGTTGTCAATCGTTAATAGTAGTTAATAGTTAGCTAAAGTGTGTCCGGGATTTAAAAAAAGAGAGAGAAATCTGTGACGTCACCTGAGAAGAAAAATGTTTCAGATGCAGTGCAAGTTGACTCATTTGTTGTTCTGATGTGAACACTTGTGCCTTATGGTTACTTCAGTAAACATCACGGTGTGCACATCTGACCTGGTCACTACGATCTCCGTGGAACCAGTTCCCATCACAGTGTACTCAGATGCTCCTCACTGCTGTCATGTTTCATGGGGATGTATCTGAGTATCTTCTGGAAAAGACATGACCTTGCTCACCTTCGCGGGTATGTGGATCCAAATAGCCGCATTGAACAGGATATGGTCGCAGAGTTGTTTGAGGAGAGGTGCACCGTGGGAAAGGCCATCCAGGTATTTGGCGAAAGACAGGAACTGCTCCAGAACGGCCCTGGTGATGTGCACCCGCGATGACTGAGAAACAATTGTGAGATTTTTGTTAGTTTACCAAACCAACCTCTGATTTTCAAATAAATGAATAAACCAACATCTTAAACTTGAAGCCATAGTTTGACTTTGTAGTTAAACAAGGACTTTAACTCTGTAGAGACTTTCTGTGTTATTAGTCTCAGCTGGCAAATGAGGTCCAGACAGGTGCGTGGTGTGAGACAGGAGTGAGTATAAACGAGACACAAACAGATGGCCGGCTACATGTGAACGGGACGGCAGACAGTGGGATCATTCAGGTGCCGTCCAGCTCAGATTTACAGCTGCTGCTGTTAAATGACAAAGTGAGGCTTTTACTCAAGTGCCAACTTAAGTTTGGAGCCAATGGTACATTGAGGCTATGAAATAAGGACAGCTATGAATGAGTAAAGATAGCAAGAGGAAAAAATAATAATGACACTGGGATCATTTGTATGTCATCGCAATAAACGCATGGACAAGGAAAAATATAATAGCGCCGTTGAACCGGCATTCGCAGAGGAAATGCTGAAGTGTGCATTTGTCATTCATCAACCATAATGTGCTTTTCTCCTCTGTCCTAGCAAGTGAATTGTGTGCGTGTTTTTTTTTAAATTATTATTCAGCTCTTGCTTACAAAAGCTTGAGTCAATCGAGGTCATGACAACTCCTTCTGAAAGAGAAAATCTTAATACTCTTATAACCATTTAAAGAAAAGATCAATTCATTGTTAGCTTCATGCATTTAGTTTTTTTTTTTAAAGGTGCAGTTTGTAATATTGACAGCTAGTGGGTGAAATGGGTACTGCAATTCAAAATATTGGAGAGAGTTGTTTCCCCCGCTATGGGAATTATTTTTTAGTCAAATGTCATGAGCGTGTAAGACATGCTCACGAGCACATTATGTTATTTCACACGCGCAAAAATAAACCTTCAGCTGGCATGATAAAAGTACTCGCGCACAAATTCACAGGGTTCTCAAGTCTCACGCATTGGCCGTGAGACACACGCAATTCAACCAGTTCACACGCTCACACGCCACACCATGTATTTCTCACGCTGAAAAGGCAATGCCAACCAAGTTGTCCTGCAAGCTTTATATATAACGTTGTGTACGAGGCGCACGCACACGCACCATACGTCCGTTACTAGGTAACCAACAACATCGCGCAAACGCGCTGGGTTTGTGCTGGTGTAATGCATTGGTCAAAAAAAGTCAGCGTTAGTTTTTTTTTTTTCTGACAGACCAGCCCATGAAACACGTAGATCAGCGGTCCATTGGCTCTTTCCTTGATTGACACTGGGCTGGCCCAATCACAACTTTAAACGAGTGAGCGAGCGTGCAGCAGTGTCAGTGTGTATCTGTCAAAATAGTCAGCGAGATGGAGAAGAAACGCAAGGAATGTGCAGAGAAATATCGTGAAACAATAGAAACAGGCCCTTAAAGTAGACACTGTAAACTGTGTCAAAATATACAGTATGTTTTCTGCCCTTCATCAGCTCCTGTGATGATGATGATAGTGAGGAGGATCTGGATCAGGAGAGAGATGAGAAAGTGTAGAGTCCGCGGTAAGCAGAACTACTTTCAAAACACTTAGGCTATGTCATGAGTGTAGGAACCCATAACCCAGTTACAGATTATTTCCACATCTGCATAGTTGACGATTACTGCAATTCACTAGAAATTTAATGAGAGGCGTTTGTAAACCATGTTTTCCGCCAAAATAAAAGCTTGATGCAGTTTGCGTCAAAATAAAAGATCATGTGCTTATCTCTTTCAAGTATAGAAATAGGTACAAATCTAATTATGAAAGTTTCCTTTATTTTTTAGTGCATTTGTTTTTACAAAATATGGCTATTACTGTCATTGGATTAATATTATAACATTATTATGTAGTGTAATGTAAATAGACACTGGAACTAAAAGAGGTTTACATTTTTCTTTGTTTAATTGGCACACTGAATATGGTTTGGAGCTTTTAATTTTGAACTCTCAAAGTGCACCAGATTGATGAATTTAACATTAAAATGCTCAAAAAATAGAAGGACAGAGGTCCACCCACCACAATTTTACCAAAAATCCTGTAAGAAACACGGGTATTGCTATGCCAATGCAGCTTATAGCTTGTTTTAGGATTCATCACTGTGGAGTATAGTTCAACTGTATTAATAAATGTCAAATTTTTACTTATTTCATCTGTTAACTCTCACTCGTTCCTACTCACTCATTACATGGCACTAGTGGTTTTAAGGAATAGGAGATGGTATGCATATATTTAAGGGCGTGCAAAGATGGGTGGTGTTTATGATCATATAGTGGGCCAGTCTGGGCCAAAATGCCAGGGCCGATTTTTTGTCCCAGTCCAGCCCTGCTCTTGTGTACACACACACACAAACACACACCTTAATACTCTAATATGTCATTTGTTCACAATGTCTCACCACACAATAAATCATTATACCATTTCGACTAGACACATTCAAAATGCAAAAAGATTTGTTTTTCCAAACTGTTTGGAGCAATTTGTTATATTTTTGTATATTTGTAATTTGAAATATAACATTAAATAGTATATTTGATGTGATGAATTGCTCTGTCATTTATCAGATTTACCAATTGTTATAATTTCAATTTGTGCTGGTTAATTATGAACAATGGGTAAAATTGGGGGGCGGGGACGGGCGGGGACAGGCGGGGGCGGGGCGGGGCTCCATTAGGGCTCCTCCCCTAACCGCATGTGATCTCACTCCAAGCTTTTGATAAAACTTGAGAACCCTGAATTCAACAACCGAGAGGTGTACAAGTAGCTGCGAGCGAGCGCCTGGCATACTCTCGTAGGTTAACTCTGCTTGTACAGTGGAATCCTGCTCGCGCGCAGCGGGCTTCTGCTCGCGGAGTGCTGTTTTGCTCGCGCAGTGGATTTCTGCTCGCTCAGCTGATTTCTGCTCGCTCGAGTCTACATGACTTTTGACAATTTGGGGGCGGAAACCAAGGAGGGCACTGACCCTCTTATGATTGGTCACTTTCATCATGGAAAATCTTGGGAAATCCTAACCCCGCCCACCTTCTGACGCAGCGCGCGTCACTAAGCTCGCTCTGCTACTCCGGCTATCTATTTTAGACAACGAAATATGTGATAAAACACCATACTAACTCTTTTCGTTTTCATTTAAAGAAATCTTAAACATGATAGCCACACAAATGTGGTTCAGGCAACGCGTATTGATTATATTCACTGCACATTGCCTATTTATAAATATATATATATATATATATATAAAACACAAACCTGCCTCTTTTCGTTTTAAATATAATATAAAAACATTAAACATTTTAATATGGTCCAGGCAATATGTGCATTTGTACTAAACAACAGATTTTGCAGTAAACAACATTACAGTTTTTAACATTTTTACATACAATTATTACAATTTAAAATGACAAAACTCAACCCAGTCTCTTTTTGTTAAATTTCAGTTTTTATCAATATTAGCCATTATAAAAGTATCCACCTTTTTCTGCTCAGTCTAAACAATGCGCGCTGCCATGACGACGACTCCGGTTGCCTACTTCCGGTTCGTAGCTTGACAGCGAGAATGAGTTCAAGCTGAAGCTCCTCATGTGCAGTTGTTGGTTGTTTTAACAATTCAAAGAAGATTTCAAACTTTTTAGAAACTGAGTGTTTCGAGCATAAGAAGGAGATAAGAATTTATTTTCTAAAGAGCCGTGAGTCAAAAGAACCGGCTCTTTTCAGTGAGCTGAGTCAAACGAGCCAAAATGTTTTTCACGTCATGTTAACATGGACAAAAGACAATCTCACAACAACATCACATCCTTTTAAAAATAAAAACAGTAGCCTACAGTATACAGTAGTCATAACTGTATACTGTTAAAAGTCAAAACTGTATAATAGTCAAAAAATAATTTTATTATAATTGTATTTCATATAATATACAATAATGTAATTTTTACTTGTCCATAACAACCCGAAAACTTGCCTGCTTGCCTTGCACATCTAATTAATGGGCAAAGTGTTCTGACTTTTTTTCTTATGCTTCAGTTTTAACGCTAACACGTTTACTTTATTGAATGTATAGATACGGAACCGGACATGGGCATTATCTCCTTCTTATCTTATGCTCGAAACACTCAGTTTCTAAAAAGTTTGAAATCTTCTTTGAATTGTTAAAACAACCAACAACTGCACATGAGGAGCTTGAACTCATTCTCTCGCTGCTAGTACAGGTCAAGCGCTACGAACCGGAAGTAGGCAACTGGAGTCGTCGTCATGGCAGCGCGCATTGTTTAGAGCAGAATAAGGTGGATAAGTAAAAGGTATAAGAAGCTATACAAATAAAGCAAACAATTCAGTCAAACATACAAAGTCAGCGCTCTAGTCTTACAACGGTAAAGTTAAATAGCTTATATGTATAGCTTTATTTATATAGCTTCTTATACCTTTTACATACTTTTATAATGGCTAATATTGATAAAAAACTGAAATTTAACAAAAAGAGACTGGGTTGAGTTTTGTCATTTTAAATTGTAATAATTGTATGTAAAAATTTTAAAAACTGTAATGTTGTTTACTGCAAAATCTGTTGTTTAGTACAAATGCACATATTGCCTGGACCATATTAAAATGTTTAATGTTTTTATATTATATTTAAAACGAAAAGAGGCAGGTTTGTGTTTTATATATATATATATATATATATATATATATATATATATATATATATATATTTATAAATAGGCAATGTGCAGTGAATATAATCAATACGCGTTGCCTGAACCACATTTGTGTGGCTATCATGTTTAAGATTTCTTTAAATGAAAACGAAAAGAGTTAGTATGGTGTTTTATCACATATTTCGTTGTCTAAAATAGATAGCCGGAGTAGCAGAGCGAGCTTAGTGACGCGCGCTGCGTCAGAAGGTGGGCGGGGTTAGGATTTCCCAAGATTTTCCATGATGAAAGTGACCAATCATAAGAGGGTCAGTGCCCTCCTTGGTTTCCGCCCCCAAATTGTCAAAAGTCATGTAGACTCGAGCGAGCAGAAATCAGCTGAGCGAGCAGAAATCCACTGCGCGAGCAAAACAGCACTCCGCGAGCAGAAGCCCGCTGCGCGCGAGCAGGATTCCACTGTACAAGCAGAGTTAACCTACGAGAGTATGCCAGGCGCTCGCTCAAAGCTACTTGTACACCTCTCGGTTGTTGAATTTGTGCGCGAGTACTTTTATCATGCCAGCTGAAGGTTTATTTTTGCGCGTGTGAAATAACATAATGTGCTCGTGAGCATGTCTTACACGCTCATGACATTTGACTAAAAAATAACGCCATACCCCCGCCCTCTCCTCCACAGACTCGACGCTCGAGCGGGTTGCCAGATTGGGTACACGCAACAGGACAATCACAATTGACAATGGAAAGTTGATCAGCTAATGTATTTATATTGTTTGCATTTTAAAAATCTGCGATCTCTGACTTAGTTTGTTTGCTGGCTTCCATGGCTGCAATACGCCAACTGGCAACCTGGAGTGTCTTTTTGTTTTTCGGAGGAACAAGTATTTGGATTTAGCATGTTTACTAAATCTCTGCAAAAATATTATGGTATATTTATGCTTTAGTATATTGCATACAGCACCTTTAGAATAGTATTTTAACCAGTGTTAAAACATCTTCTCCTATCCAGATTAATTAACTCTAAGATATTTGCAGGCTGATTTCTCCAAAGAGTGTAAACAATGTGCAATGGCCTAACCAATGCTCTGAGCCGTGGAACAACAATGGTTTGGGAAAATCTGCTTGGAAACCACTATTTTTGCAATTCCGTTTGGTGTTGCTAACAGCACAAAAATGTCAGACATCAGCTTTAACCAATTTAAATTATATGTTAGAAAATGAAAAACAAAAGAAAAGTCACATCACCTTTTCCAAGAGGTATCCAATCACCAGGAAACCCTTCCCACCAAGCATCTGCTCTTGCATTGCCACTGAGCTCTTGAGAAGCTCCATCAGGAAGGCCAGGAGAGTTGAACTGCACCAAAACATCTCATTACACAACTTTATTGGGTAACCGCTGCTTAAGATTCAAGATTAAAGACTTGTCGACCAAATATTAATGGAAAGAATGGCAAGAACATTCTGCACTTGATGCAATTGGTTGATTGTTACGATTTTTGTATCAGCCAATATTGGATATTTAATTGTGCATCATCTAAAGCTCACTTCACGTTAATCTTGTAACCATATATATATATATATATAACACCTTCAAATGTAATCTTTAACAAATTTCAAAATTAATTTTTAATTTTCATATTGAACATTATAATGTTGTGATGCCCAAATTCACTTGTGGCATTTACAATTACTGTTTTTATTGTTTAGTGTTTTATTTTGACCAAATAGAATTTGAATATCTGCCATTTGCTGTTTTTTGGCCTTAACATGAAAATAATAATTAATATTATTCACTATAAAGTTCAAAGGTTTGGGGTCAGTAAGATTTTCAATGTTTTTGACAGAAGTTTCTTGTGCTCATCAAGGCTGCATTTATTTGATCAAATACACAATAAAAATTATTGAAATGAATTATTTTTACAATACAAAAATCGTCTATTTTAATATATTTTAAAATGTATTGTATTCCTGTGATAGCAAAGCTGAATTTTCAGTATTCATTACTTCAGTTTTCAGTGTCACATGATCCTTCAAAAATCATTCTAATATACTGATTTTGTGCTCAAGAAACATTTCTTATTGCATGTTTTATCAAAATTGAAAACAGTTGTGCTTTTCAATATATTCTGTGGAGATTATACATTTTCTTCAGGATTCTTTGATGAATAGAACAGCATTCATTTGAAATATAATTATTTTGTAACATTATAGATGTATTTACTGTAACTTTTTATCCATCTAAGGCATCCTTGCTGAATAAAAGTAATAATTTTGTCTTACATACCCCAAACTTTTGGTGGACATAATATAACTTACCACACTGTGGTTTCCACCTGGCTTTCATTGTGCTGATGGAAATCCAGCTGTGCAAAGAGAGGAAACAACACCTGGATACCGCCAATGGAGTGAATGGCACTATGAATGGAGTGTGTAACGATGGCCTTAACATCCTTATAGAAACAGAAGGGAAAAAATCACATGGATTAAAAAGTAGTGATCGATGCATTCAGTAATGAACTTTTTTGTCATTGTTGAAAGTACCGACTCACATTAACCACTGACTAATCTCTACAAACAATTACCATTGAATGGCAAACACTGACATTATCCAATGGTGTTAGCTAAACAACGCAGCATCTGATTAACATTTAGTGACATTACTAACCATTATGCAGTTTATTAAGGATTAAGAGAGTAGAAAGGAGTCTTAAAGTGTTAAGCAGACATTTACCGTACCTGTAGCATTAGAGCGTGAGGCGAATGCACGAAAATGGACGGGTTTTCTCTGGGCGAGGACTCCAGGCAGAGCTGAGCGTCTGTGGCTTTGGCGTTGTAAGTGAAGGAGACGCTGTTTGCTAACTTTCCATCGTACAACACTTGTTTATGGTGGTCAGCCAGATGGATATCGCTTTCCGATTTAAATTTAAAGGTGCTCTAGGGAGGGGAAAAAAAACAAGATAAAGAGACAAATTAAGAGAAGTCTAGACCAACACAGAAAATCTCAGATGAAAATCTGATCTAAATGACGCAATATTCACCTCTAAAATGTGCCTAACAAAGTGAGACATGTTGGTGAAGGTGAGATAATTAATTAATGATTGTATTATCACAAAACGCATGAAAATATCACAATGTATATTTAACAGTACATCTATGTAAATCGTATTATTCCATGCACTTATTAAAGGATTTACTATTCCTAGAATGAAAATGAGAAGAATCTTTTTATGTAGTGATTAAATCTTATCCAAAGTCGTGGGAGCGGGATGAATAATAAATGAGCTCGGTGACATGAAATAATCATGAAGATGAAGTAGGGGCGATATGGGAATTCCCCAGCTGATTTATCATTCATGAGGTTGTTTCGTGTGCTGTCAAATCAAAGGCCCGCAGCCCAACACCTGCAGCACATCCCAGGTGATGATGTCATCCAGATGTGACCTGCTCCAGACGTGTGCTAACTGTATTAACTTGCAGTGAGCAGACAATGATAACAAGGCATTTTTAGAAAACCAACTCCCTTTCTATCAGAAGACATGTACTTGACAACACTTGCATGAACAAAAGCAGTGTTTATAGTTGTGACCAGATAACAGATATACATATGCGCTTATGTGGATATCAATCTATGCACACTCAAGGGCAGCAAACTTTCTTTTCCCCACAGATATAGGCTACATAAAAACATGGGCTATGTTCAAAATACTAATACTAGTGCATTACGTACTGCATACGGTGGAGTATATAGTATTTCTTGCTATATAAATACTATTGCTATAGTTCAAATAGTTGTAGTGCACTACATTTTGTTACATGATATCTTTGCAATCAATTAATTAATTATTTCAATAAATATAGTTTACTTAGCATTTTTTAACAAATCTAAAGTAAAACTGTCCTTCAGCTAACTCAATGATTAATAAAGGAGATGTTAACAACTGCATTCAGAAACAAACTACCTGGCCCTTTGTATTCATATTTAATTATTCATGTACTAACTGTTCAGTGTCTATTTAAAGATGTAGGAGGGTGTAACCTGTTGTCGTTAAATAGATTATTACCCTGCGGATACGGTTTCTAAGGCAATAAACCTGATATAATCAAATATTTTTCCATATTTTTAGCAAATAAATACAGCATTATATAGAAACAAGTATGTCTGTTCAGCTTATGTTAGCTTTACTGTTATCTTTATTCTATTCAAAATAAATGACAAATGCTTTGATGATCTGTATGGTTCTTTTGACCTAGAAAGATTCATTTTGTTTGGTTTTCTCTGCTGAACAGATAGCATAAATGTCACCTGTTGCTGGTCAGGTTTCTGCTGCAAACATATGATGTTGTGCAAAGCAAATCTCAAAATATATCAGATTGACTGGGGAAATAAATATCACAGCAGGTTAATACATGGCGACAGTGTGCAAAAAAGTTGAAAGCACTGCCTCACAAATTTTTTTTATCTGACAGGATGCTGGCGTAACGTCTAATACACTTCTGACAGAAACTGATGATGTCATGCTCACATGTTCTCTCATAGTGAGACTCTGCAGTAGTAACAGAGCATATGTCTAACAGGGAGGAAGTCAAAGTCAGGGACTGTCTGACAAAATATAGACATTATATATCATCATAAAAGAAAAATAATCAACGACGATAATAATGAGAAATGTTTTTTGAGCAGCATATCAGCATATTAGAATGATTTCTGAAGGAGTGACCATAGATATGTATACATAGATTTCACATTCGACCGCTCCAGGCACGTCAACATGTCCGCCATCTTGGAACGGTCAACATTTCAGATTCTGTCACTCATTCGTAACTCGTAAAGGTTTTTTTACCTTGATTAGCATAAGAGACTCATGCTCCCAAACCATACAAACATATTCTTCCAAACTGAAGCTGCTAATCTGAGACCAAACCTGTTTATTCTATTGAGGCATTAAAGACAAGAACACAAGTAAATGTGTCTGACTGGAGCTCAGTGTTTCTAGGCAGCAGCACATGACGGTAATCGGGTCATCTTCAGATCAGTCACATAAATCCCTGGAGACTGTGAGTTTTCAGCCTGCCACAGCCCACTGTCTCTACGCATCCGGGCAGGTACTCTGCTAAAAGGCTAAGAAGGCTACGGACCTAAGGGAGCTAACACATTACAGTCAACAGAACAAATAATGGTGTCAGTGGTTGTTGAGGGCAGGAAGCCAAAGTCAGGGAAGGCTAGCAAAACTGGAAAAAAAAACTGATTTATTTCAGCTAACATGGTTTGAGAACTCATGCGTACGCACAAATTTGTGCATGAAATCTGCCTATGAACATTTTCACAAACCAATCATGATTCACCAATAACGTTCGTACTAAAATTTATTTTAAATTTACGAAGAAATTTAGGAAAAAGCTGCGTTATAGTTTCAGCTGTGAGGTTTCTCTGACTAATGCAAATATACATGTACAGCTGGCTAATGAGAGGTCTGTAATCTGGGTCTGTATAAAAGGTGTTTATTGTGTTTGAACTGGTTTTGCTCGAGGATCTGGTAAGAGCCAGTCTGCAGAGATAGAATGACGCAAGGCTGTAAGGAAAACGTCTGCGGAAAGCCCTTATACTGTATGGAGATGGTTTGGGCATGTTTTATGCAAATTAGCGTGGCCGCTCACTTAGAATACTCCAAATTCACTAACATCAGAACGAGATTAAGGGGCTGTTTACACAACACTGTATTCAACTCAAAAAGGTAAAACTTTTTATGCGTTTTGGCCGTTTGTTTACACGACAGCGGCGTTTTGGGTGCCTGAAAACGCAGACTTTTGAAAACGTGTTTCAACGTCTCCGTGAAACAACAAAACAGCGAATCTCCGAAGACGATGACGTCCTGCACATGCGTATTACGTGTTCAGTCTATAGTGTTTCATCGCCATCTCATGGCCTGGCAGCAGAATACAGGGTTTTTAGTTGTTTCCGCGGATCCGTGTGAATGGGGATCATTTTGACAATGGTGTCGTCTGTACGCGGAACACTCAAAGGAAAAACTTCTCCGTTTTAAGCATATCGTTGTTGTGTAAACGTACCCTAAGAACAAATTCATGTGCGTGTTGTAAATTAGGCGGAGATCTTTCGTGAGAAGTTCTCCTGTGCGTACGCATATGAAATAATACACGCAATTATCAGTGAATGAGACCCAATGATTTTACAAAAAAATAGGGATGGCCCGATACCGATACTGGCATCGGGGATCGGGCCGATACTGTCCTCATATACTCGTACTCGTACTCATAAAAATTCGCCGATACCACGCACCGATACCACGTACATTTTGCGAAACGAAACTGGCCGCCGCGAGCGCTTTGTCGAGGTGAACTGAGTCATAGACGCACGAGCTGGTCGAGCACATCCCTTTAAACAGACAACAGTGGAAAGTTTGTTCAGTCCGATGTCAATGGCAACGAAATTAAACGAGGCATGTAGCTTTAGCTTATTATATTAACGTTAACTGACGAGAGAGAGAGGCAGAGAGAGAGACAGAGAGCGAGAAGCGCACTTCTGTTGAATGCTCTTGATTGCTGATCGTTCACTCAGCACATGTTATTTGGATGAAAACTAAATCGTATATGTAAGTAAAGTAAAACATGAACTGTTACCTGACTGAAGTATAACGAGTGGTTCCCTACATTATTACAGGACGTGTGCAGAGGTCAAGAAGTTTCATGAATGCAAACATCCGAAGCGCGCGCCCCTCAAACCAGCGTCTCAGCGCGCGAATACTGAATTAAATTGTCTTTCACGTCTTGCGCTTGTACGGACGAATTCACACACAACTATGTAATAACGCCCGTCTTGGTGAGTATCCTATAGTAAACAAAGTCGGTTATATCTCAAATGAACGTAGCATGTTCAAGTGCGGTCCGTGCGCTCGGTCTTAAAGGGGCAGCAGTTTGATAAACCTGCTTCTGTGTTTTAATGTTAATCAAACAAAGGACAAAGAAATTACTCACTGCTCTTTACTAAATAGGCTACCCTTTTCAACTTTAGAAAAATATCCATCTATATATAATTCATACAGTAATGAATATGCTTTTTTTCACATTTGATTACTTTATTCAAATTTCTGTACCTGTTAGATCTACCCGAAAAACTCTAAAAACACTGTTTATTTCATTTGTAGCCTTTCTTTGTTCTATTGTATTTATTTGTCCTATTTGTAATTCAATTGTTTGTTTTTATTTTGTTACTGACTGCTTACTTGTTTTAAATTCGCATTAATTAGGCTGCTAGTTTTTGTTGTAGTATCAAAATTGGATTAAATAATTGATATTTCACTGGTTTTGACAAACATTTGAACCGCTGACCCGATCCTGAAGCAGCTCTAAATATGTGCTGTGCTATTAAATGAAAGATAAAATATGATAGAGCAATAGAATGAACAGTGACAGTAGGCTTACAGAAGCTCATATACATTTTAGCAGGCTTAATTAAGCATGAAAATAACTGAAAGAAATATATATATTTGATGAACAAATTAAGCCAACTAATATGATTTATAATCTTTTGGTTTATCTACTACTACATTTAAAAATTACAAATGCAGTGAAAATTCAGGTATCGGTTATGGTATCGGTATCGGCGAGTACCAAAAATTACAGTATCGGTATCGGACTCGTTCTGCAAAAAGTGGTATCGGGACATCCCTACAAAAAAAAAAAACATTCACTCATTCCACATTCATTGTTTGTTTTGCTACATTAAAAAAAAAATTAAAAATAAAAAAAAATTGGGGAGAGGGGAAGACTTTCCCTTATTTTCCGACAAGCAATGAATGGCGCATTTATTTGAATTTTTCTTGGTACCCTCATTCTGTCGTTCTGTCGACAAACACCGTTTTTTTTTTGCTTGCGGTAGATCCATCACAGTTAAAAACCCATTTTATCATGCTTTCATCAAATGAGGGCCAGGCCCTGCGGTCTAGCCTTGCCATAAACTCTGAAGGCCTTTGCCCTATTCCTAAACCAGGTAAATTCAACTGATCAGCCACAGAGCTGACAGGTAGTCTGATAGCTGACTCTCCATTGAAATATACAACCCCTTTTGAGATTTCAAGAGACTCCATTCACAGGTTTATCTTGGGTGGGTAATTGCTTTCTCCCTGAAGCAGACTGCTCATTATTTCTGCCAACCTGTCCGTCATGACGACGTGAGGGGCAGTGGGAATCAGAGGTCTAGAAGCTCAATTAATAAGGGAAATGATCCAGCCCACACTGATTAGAGAAAAACCAGTGCAAATGTCTAACAGGTAATTTAAAAGCACAAAAGCAAGGTAAAAATAAATAAATACATTGTTAAGATGGGTTTTAGCAGTTATTTGCCCTTTTAGATAGCACAGCTCATGAGTAAAACACTGCTGTAATGGAGCAAAGACAACTGAGATGGTGTCAGAATTTGGAATTAAATTAGGAAAAGCTCATCATTCATAAACAATGGCTTCTGTAATGTCATTTTTGGAATGCATATGCTATCCGTCCCATGCATGTGGTTTATTGTTTTAGATAATGAGTCGCTAATCAAAGCCTGGCGCTTCAGAGAAAATTAGACTTTGCACAATGAGACTGAAAAACTGCTGCGAGTCCCAATTACTAACAGGACAGAGCTTCATATTTAATAAGGATACAGCCTTGAAAAAAGAAATCCACAGTAACCTGCTCTGTTTACCCCATGGATGCAATTAAATGCTAAATCGCTTCAAAAGCACCTTGAGAATTAGCGACAAAAGGTCAGAGACATGAAAGGGAAAGAAAGACTAAAAACTATCCGGAGGCAGACTTCATCAACGGAAGACTTCATTAAGAAGCAAAACCTAGAAACGTTGCTGTCGTCAGTGTAAAAGCAATAATGCATGACGACAAAAAGAATAAGGTTCGTCAAACAAACGTTTGGTGATAAGTAAATATGTAAATGCAGCATTTCTCACATCCGTTTTTCCAGCTTGAGTGTTTTTGTAACATGGTAGCTGGACAATAATGACCAGCTTGAAATCAGCTGAGATTTAGACCTCAAAACTGCGGTTGTTTCCTCAGGGTGGTGAAATCATGTTTGAACGCACATCAATCAATGACCAAATGTCACAGACAGAGGAATAACATCTCTTGGAGATCAATGGTGGCTGTGAAGCGTTGGGATGTAACGCACTTTGGCAAATCTGATACATACCTTGTAGCCTGGGCCTAGTTGATGGATGGCAAATATCTGAGCAGGGTTTAGCGCTTCACTGAACACATAGATGGCTCCGAGCTGTCCGCAGAACACTCGGTTGGCGTCTGCCGTCTCAGATGAGCCGAGGAAACATTTGTCATAGCTCTGTGATAAGCACAAGAAAACAGCTTGGAGTTCTTAGTAGCAATCTCTCAAAAGTGGATAGTAGGGAAAAAAATGGAGAGCTGGAGTGGAAATATAGTGGGATGTCAGTATGCAAACTTCATAGCAAGCGACTAATGGTTCACAATGTAATTGAGATGTAGCATTACAGAGATGTTATTCTGTGCTGAAACCTGCCTATTAGTTTAATCAAAATCAGCACCCGGGAGACCTGAGGTTAAGCACTGCTGGTCCAACCTTTTAATTATCTGACATTGCTTTCAGTGAGGGACAGAAAAACAGAGGCAAAGGTCTGTGAATTTTAATGTAATCACTGAATCTCCAAGATAATGTCTTATATACTGTAAAGCTTGAGCTGGCAAATAATATATATATATATACACAGTATATTAGGGGTGTAACAATATATCGTATCACAATATATCGCATACAAAATGCAGCAATATGTACCGTGGATAGTGACAATATGTATTGTTTATAGTTCATCCAAAATAAAAATACTGTTTGAGTTTTAGTGTCAGTACTACATTAAACTACTATATTTAATGTTGAATATAATGTATAATAATGCAAAGGGGGAATATCTGTGGGTCCTGATAATGCCAAATGTCTTATGTTACCAATAAAAAGTGGCCTACATTATTTTAAATATATCTAGTCAGTGAGTGCGAGCATTTATTCGTCTAAATTAAATCTGTATTTTCAGCTTCAAAATCATGAATATTTTTCTGTGCATTGGGTTATCATCACCAAGCCTATTCATTTACACCCACAGTGTAATACCAAATTTAGCATTTTAATCAACAGTGCATGTTTTGTTAACCTTTTACCATATGTCTTGGAGTATCGCAATAATATCATATCGTGAGTTCAATATCGTGATATGTATCGAATCGAGGGTATTGTTACACCCTTAATAGTCTGTATTTATAAATGAGACAACCTTTATCTTTTCTACATTAAAGTGTCCCATTTTCATCATATTGCAAAAAAAAAACATTAATCAGCATCAAAAAGACATACAGTAAAATACTGATTAAAGGTGCCATGTGTAAAAATTGAGGTAAAAATATCCAAAAAATGAGCTACACGCATCAAAAGAATGAGAAGAAATAAGGGCGATGATGTCATTAAAAAAATGACAAGTTATAGTGCTGCAGAGATATCAACCTGAATTAGCAATAGCATTACTAGCCACGGCCCGACAGGTGTTGTAATACCAGTTTCGGCCATGGGAGGCGGTATGCGAGCAACATAACCACCACCAGCCCAACTGCAATACACGAATAACTCGCACGGCTTGTGGACGTACTTGAACCTGATGTCAATCGTGTGGAAAATACAGCCCACTACTACATTTCAGTTCAGGGAAGAGAGCGGAAGAATGGCTGAAGCCCTTGGCAAGAGACCCTTACCACCACACCCACCCGCTGCAGGTATAAAACGCGCTCGGAATCGCAAATAAAATCTGATAAAAAAAAGGAACAGAACCAGAGTAAACATTGGCACTGCTTTCCATCGCTGGAGACAACTAATGGCCATGAAAGAAATGAGGTTCGACTCCGAACTTGCAACATTTCTGTTTATTATAACAACCTATATTATGTTTATTAAATGGCTTTCCTGAAGTAAATCTGACATAATTGTTCTCCAGCTATGTTATTGACCTCTTCACGCTGATAAAAAACACTGATTGGTAGATATTATGTATGAGGAATACATTTCGGTAAGTTGTAGCCTACTGTATCTTTCAACAGTGTTCTATGGCAAGCCGTTTTAGCTTTAATTGTACCCAGCGTTACTCGTCGTAATTGCATTTTTACTAGTAAGAATTCAATTAGAGAGCTCTACAATTCAATTCTTACTAGTAGCAATTACAATTAGAGAGCTCTCTATTTAAATTATTACTAGTAAGAATTACAATTACAGAGCTCTCTAATTCAGTTCTTACTAGTAACAATTCCAATTAGAGAGCTCTACAAATGAATTTTTACAAGTTGTATGTCTCCATTGACTTCCATTCATTTTTAATTACGGAGCTCTACAATTGAATTCGTACGAGTAAGAATTACAATTAGAGAGCTCTACAATTGAATTGTTACTAGTAAGAATGCAATTGCAGAGCTCTTTAATTCAATTCTTACTAGTAACAATTTAAATAGAGAGCTCTCTAATCCAATTATTACTAGTAACAATTCCAATTAGAGAGCTCTCTAATTCAGTTGTTACTAGTAAGAATGTAATTGCAGAGCTCTTTAATTCAATTACAGAGCTCTGCAATTATACATATCTTTAATTCATATTCTTACTAGTAACAATTCAATTGTAGAGCTCTCTAATTGTAATTTTTACTAGTAACAATTCAATTGTAGAGCTCCGTAATTAAAAATGAATGGAAGTCAATGGAGACATACGACTAGTAAAAATTCATTTGTAGAGCTCTCTAATTGGAATTGTTACTAGTAAGAATTGGATTAGAGAGCTCTGTAATTGTAATTCTTACTAGTAATAATTGAATTAGAGAGCTCTATAATTGTAATTCTTACTAGTAATAATTGAATTAGAGAGCTCTCTAATTGTAATTGCAACTAGTAAGAATTGAATTGTAGAGCTCTCTAATTGAATTCTTACTAGTAAAAATGCAATTACGACGAGTAACGCTGGGTACAATTAAAGCTAAAACGGCTTGCCATAGTGTTCGTGTTTTTTACTATTAGCTACTAGAGATGATCGGTTCACGTGCGCTAGGGATCTGTCACGTAACATTTACAAGCGCCAAAACGGTATTTATTGTTTGAATTGCGTAATAAAATTGACAGAATCTGAGAGCTGAAATTTTTTTTATATCATAACTAACCTGCTCTGTCTAGTCTGTCGGTCTCCATGTCCTCTTTGCTTCGGGATTTTTCTGTGCGCGAGAAAATTGATGTGTGTCGTGAGAGCGTGTGAAAAGTGTCAATTGCGTGTGTCTCACGGTGAATGCGTGATAGTTGGCAGCTCTGGTTACGTTGGTCAACATCAGCGAATGCTGTCTGTCAAATTAATGTAATTCAAACTAACGATAAAAATGTAATATGAACAAAACGAATATATTCACTGGTAAAGGTGAAGGGGAGTAGCTTGAAGATGTCATATTCATAGAGTAGACACACTTTCTGGAGGTATACTGCCCCCATCTGGTATGGAATGTGGAGTATGAATTGATTTTTTTTTACACATGGCACCTTTAAGAAAATATGTTTTGCAGCTCAAATATATCACTGTATCGGCTAAACTACATGATAGGCTTGACGTGCTGGCAGCAATAAATGTCATTTATTTATTCTGAAACTGTGCTAAGTCAATGCATCTTTTATCACTTCATTTCACACTGTGCACACAGTGGTGCTGATATTACTCTGAGAACATCTGGCAGCTACAGACAGAGAGAGCGATGGCAAAGCGGTCTTACGTCGTTAGTGTTGACGTGCCAAGCCATGTCACCGTAGGAGACGAGCTGACCATTGACGTAGCAGCGAATCTCACTGTTCCTCCAGCGGTTGTAGATGTGAACAATGCTGATCATGTACCACTAGAGAAAGAAAAAACAGTGCAGTGCATGAGGAAGGTTTAAATAATGCAAATCAATAGCTCTCAACTGGTAGGTCACAATCTAAAAATCAGTTGCGGGTCTGTTCTGAGAGGGTCGTGGAGAGTACAATTAATTCTGCATATTGCAGAAGCATCGGAGCATACAGATGGACAGAATCTTTTCAGAATCTTTTTCTTTTTCTTTTTAGCTGTATTTTTCTTTTCTGGCTCTGGAAGCACAAAATTCAACCCAAAACCATTTTCATGGGCAGCAGGCAGAAGGTCTAATGCAGTAGAAATTTGCATTTAGATATAAATAATACATCAGATCTTGAGTGAGAGGAGAAGAGAAGAGAGGAGAGGAAGCAGAAAGAGGCAGAGAAGAAATCAGAGTAGTGAGGGAGTAAAGGAAGGTTTACTTAGCAGGAGACATGGGTCATTACAGATTTCATTTCTGTCAATGTGCCACCACACGAAAGAATCACAATATGGTGCAGTGTTTCAAACACACACCATTCAGGACAAGAAGCATGTTCTGTGTGTTCTGTTCATTGATCGTAACATCCAACAGAGCTGTTTTTAATCATCGGCTTCTCTTTCATGCTAGCTCATTTTTAAAACAACATACCTAACATTTCCATTTAGCTACATTTTGAAATATACATAATCATATGCATGAACTGCAATGAGGTTCTATTGCCATTCTGTCATTGCAAATTATCTGCATTTTTTTTTTATCCTCAAAGCAAGACCACATAAAAATGTACTAAGAGAGTTTCTACACAGACTTATATTAAGTCACTAAATCAAAAATTCCATTGTTAGGAAGAAGAAAAGAAAAAGAAATAAAAACCCTATGAGTCTAAACCACTGGAGATCAGAATAATTAAACAGTTCATTTATATGTGCATAACAAAGGATAATCCAAGCTACAAAAATGTATTTCTCTTCCTGAAATGTAAACTGTGATCAAATGATAAATTGTTGTTTTATCACTATTGGACCACAAGAGGTCTGAATCACATTGGCTTATCTGTACATCAACATATTATTACATTAAACACATAGAAGTGGCTGGAAATGAAAACATTAATGGGTCTGAACTTGTTCTGTAAACAGATCAATTTAAATGTGCTATTTAAATGAAACTATGTAGACGTAAAAAAAAAAAAAAAATTCATTTAAAAAAAAAAATCCTTTTTTTTTTTTTTTTTTTTTTTTTTAATAAAGCATAATCTTGAGCAATATGCAAACTTGTTCCCACGTCTTTAAGATTGAATTGTAAGATTTGATTTTAGGAAAGAACTTCAAGACCTTGGCAAGCTCATTCCCCTAAGGCTCAAAAGAGCAAGTTGGAAATATTTACATTTATACAGATTACACCAGCTAAGAGCATTAAATATTGAGTAGAAACAAGGCAATCATTTATTAGACAGATGTTTCAAAACTGCAGCAGCTGTGCAGTGATTTCCAAGAGATTTCCCTTCGATTCAAGAAAACAAACAAATAGAGAAAATGGCCTTCTCTATAGTTATCTCACATCCTGGGGTTCACTAGTTTGTAGACAGCATATTTAGCCCAGTTAACTGGATCATTCATCCTCCGGCACAGCTTCGTGGTTTTCACTGAGCATCACAGCAAGAAAATTCACAAGTGCATCCACTCAATTGTTACTCCTTCACGACACAATCACTAGATTACTACAGATGCTAGTAGGAGAGAGAGAAAATCAAAGCTGGAAATGAAAGTCTACCTTGCGGGGCTGAAAGTCATATTTCACGCAGTGCTGGAAGCCCTTTCCTTTCGACTTCAGTGACGTCACAATCAAGCAGTTACCCACAAAATGTGCCGAGTAGCCGATGCCTTTGCTTGTGCGGAAACTGAAATTGAAAAATCAATAAATACACACATAATATACAGTATTATATAACACTTTAAGGTGATGTATTTGCAAAATATATTTTGATAGTAGTCATTGGCAACCCTGCTTAAGAAAAAAAAAAAAAAAAAAAAAACTTTAAACTAGCTAACATTTGATATGCTGGTTTTAATTGGTGTTTCAGCCTGGGTTTATATAGGAATTTTGGGCACCTTTCAGATGGTCAGACTGGGAAAGCGGCTTTCTGACAAGCTAAACCAGCATAACACTAGGATGGGAGATTATTTTAAACCAGCTCAGTCTATCCTAGACCAGCTACAACCATCTTATGCTATTTTAAGATGTTCTTGTTTAACGGGATAGGAAAAAAAATCACATCTTAAACTTTCTTTCAAAACCAAAAAGATGGTTTTGCTGGTCTACCAGCTTAAAGGATTAGTTCACTTCAGATAATTTACTCACCCCCACGTCATCCAAGATTTTCATGTCTTTCTTCCTTCTGTCGAAAAGAAATGAAGGTTTTTGAGGAAAACATTCCAGGATTTTTCTCCACATAGTGGACTTCAACGGTTATCAGCGGTTTGAAGGTCCAAATTGCAGTTTCAATGCAGCTTAAAAGGGCTCTACATTATCCCTGCCGAGGAATAAGGGTCTTATCTAGCGAAACGATCGGTAAAAAAAAAAAAAAAAAAATAAATAAATAAATAAATAAATAAATATATATATAATATATATATATATATATATATATATATATATATATATATATATATATATATATATATAATTTTTTTTTACATTTTTTATTTTAATATATATATATAAAACTCCACCTCATTTTTTCCTCCAACTTCAAAATCGTCCGACATCGTTGGTTTACCTTTTGTTAATTTTGTAATTGTTGTTTTTTTTGTAAAGGCCGTTTGATGTCTTTGCACTTTTGCTTTGTAAACACTAGGTCGGTACTTCCGCCTACCTTTCCAACGTGATCGCAGAGCTAATGCAAGACGAGCATTTGTGGTTAAAAAGTATATAAATGTTTATTCTTTTAGAAAATGACAGATCGTTTCGCTAGATAAGACCCTTATTCCCTTATTCCTACTCCCCTTTGAAGCTGCATTGAAACTGCAATTTGGACCACTATATGGAGAAAAATCCAAGAATGTTTTCCTCAAAAACCTTGATTTCTTTTCGTCTGAAGAACGAAAGACATGAAAATCTTGGATGACGTGCATGAGTAAATTATCAGGAAACTTTAATTCTGAAGTGAACTAATCCTTTAAAATGTCTAAAACCCCTCTAAAGCCAGCCGACAAATCAGTTTGACCAGACTTGGAACCAGAACACCAGCTAAGGCTGCTCTACAATGTTTTTTTAACGGGGTGCGTAGGTTTCCTGATATGCATTAGCTAGTTTCCTGTTCCAAAACAGAGAGAGTAAAAATATCTGTCTGCATTTCAAAATGTCAAAGACAGTTTTGTGTTCTCTGTTCCCTACAATAGGACTATAAACACTCACATACAAGAAAACTAACAGCACAAGAGATCGTTTTAGTGTCTTCAAGAGCAGCGAATAAGTGTGATTCTCAGCGTGAATCAATACTCTGTTTCTTTGCGAACATCTCCTTTTATTCCGAATCTGTGTCACGCACAAATTGAACTCTTGAGTTTGTGTAAGCGGTCCTGCGCTTGGCAGCTCCAGGCTACAGATTTGGCAGCACAACAGCAACAGTGGGACACAGCGCTCACTCTCAAACCCGGCGTTTAGGAGCAGTAGCTAGCATTATTAGCGTGGCAGACTTCAACAACACTGTTTTGTAACCTCCGCACAAACCCCGGGGCAGTTTCTCAGTTCCTTGATCTACATAATGCATGGAGGAATTTGTATATTCTGAACTCAAGAATGTGAAAAATGTTTTCTTTAAAATTATTTGTTAGATGGGCAATATGTTGGTAAACTAAAATCAGAGGGAAATGACTTAAAAAAAGGCCAAAGCTGTTCAAAAATGGATGTTATCCTTCTTTCTCTCTCTCCAAATGCACTCCTTCTCCCTTGAGGACCATTTTCCCTCGCTCCTGGAACCCTGGCCAATAAACACGCGTCTGTGCTATTGATCTGAGCTCTAATTACCCACAAGTCTCTACACACGATGCTCTTTTTGCCTGGCTGACATTAAAAGCCCAAATGAATGTCTATTTCCACCCCGGTGTCCCTTAGCAGAGATTTTCCAGCGATTCCAGAACATTCTGCCCCGGGTTCAAACACCTATTGGTTTAATCAGCAGAATCTGACCTAATTCCCTTTTATGCCTGCATAATCCACCACATCATCAGAAAACAAAATCTTCAAACAAAGCTCATTATATAAGTGGCAAAGCAGCCAGAATTCTCTCTCTCTCTCTCTCTCTCTCTCTCTCTCTGTTAAACACTAAAATAAAGCCATTCAGTTTAATGTACTTACAGACGCAGGCCCTGAAGGTCATTTTCTTTTCTGCTAAGCAAGTTTTATCTAAGAGTTGACAAAGTTAAATATAACTGCATTAAAGCGTAGGCTGTGTGAATGTAGTCACCAGTAAAGGTAGGGTTTGTCTTTGTCCACGTTGATGTTGTTCAAAGGATCCATGCGAAACCAGGTGTTGAGGGTGAAGCCGTTCTGATAAGGCCATTTGGCAATTGGAGGTAACGCAATTGCCTGGCAGAAAACAGAAATTTACAAAACAATGCCTTGGACTCTGTATATGTAATGTATGCTAGACAATTTTGTTTGCATTCATTAATTCTTCTAGAAATCTAACAGTTATAAAAGTACTTAAAGGGGTCACATAATGCCATTTTTCTACAAGCTAATATGATTCTTTAGGGTCTAAATTAAAAGTTTGTAATATACTTTAATTAAAAAAATTTCATTAGTATTGAAAACACTCATTTTACCTGGTCAAAAACAGCTCTGTTTTCAGCACGCCGTTTAAGTGCATGTGTCTTTAAATGATAATGAGCTTTGCTCACCCCGCCCCTCTGTTCTGTGGGGCGTTTTGACACAACACCACACGTGGAGTGTTGCCTTGACAACAGTTGAGGGTATATTTTGAAGAATGGCAGCGGGAGTCTCTGAGGACACTGTGCAACCGTATCAATTTGAACCGGAGTCGGACCAGGAACAAGATGGCGGCCCCGAAGAAGTTCGACAATTAAGGGGCAGGGTAGAGTAGTGAGATACGAACGCTATGTGTTTACTGATGTATACGTTAGTTCATTGACAGATTGATGTTACAGCTAATGGTCATGAAAACTTTTTTTTTCTGTAAATGTTGGCTTGTCAGTAATGCGTAACGTTATCTATGCAGTGTTAGGTACAACAGTACTGTCAGGGCTGAAGCACTGACATGAGGTCACGGCAGGAATGTTTCTAACAGTAGTTGAAGGATTTTTGTGTTACCATTCATCTTCATGCAGTTATAACTGTTTTTTTTTACATTACTTAATCAGTAACAGACACCGTTATAAACCATCTACAAAAGTAAGCTTAGTGTAGTATTACCACGTTAACTTTAACACCTGCGTACACAGTTTGTAATAACACAATAACCATAACGCATTGTTCATTATAAACGTGGGATTATGAATTATATTGAGAACGTCGTACATAGAAAACATGCCGTAATGTACCCTGTGTAAACCTTAGCCGCATTCATCATGAAGCGTGCAAGCGATTTGCAAAGATTAATATAAATATAAATATTAGGGCTGTCAAAAGATTAATCGCGATTAATCGCATCCAAAATAAAAGTTTGTGTTTATATAATATATGTGTGTGTACTGTGTATAATTATTTTGTATATATCAATACACACACATGCATGTGTATATTTAAGAAATATTTGCATACATATACTGTATATATTTATATATAATTTATATTATATATAAATATATTTTTTATATACAGTGCTATGCATAAGTGAATACACCCATGCTAAAGTTGACTAAAAAGAGGAATAAAAAAATCATATTTTGGAAATTGAACTTAATGCCTTAATTTAAAAAATTAGGAAAAATCCAACCTTTAAGGACACCAATTTTCTTTGTGAATGAATAATGTATCATAAATAAATAAATGTTCTTCCTTAAAATACATGGTGCATAAGTGTGTACATCCCTATGTTAAATTCCCATAGAGGCAGGCAGATTTTTATTTTTAAGTTTTTTTTTTTTTTTTTTTATTAGGATACTATGCATCCTGATAAAGTTCCCTTGGCCTTTGGAATTAAAATAGCCCCACATCATCACATAGCCTTCACCATACCTAGAGATTGGCATGGGGTACTTTCCATAAGATCATCTCTCAATGCAAATCAAACTAGCTATTAGGCTAACTGAAATAAAACCATGCCAATCTCTAGGTATGGTGAAGGCTATGTGATGATGTGGAGCTATTTTAATTCCAAAGGCCAAGGGAACTTTACATTTTTCTTAAATATATATACGAGCATGTGTGTGTATTGATATATACAAAATAATTATACACAGTACACACACATATATTATGTAAACACAAAATTTTATTTTGGATGCGATTAATCGCGATTAATCTTTTGACAGCCCTAATTAATATAAAGGTTAATATAACGTTACACTCACTTCTTCTTCTGGAGGTGCAGCAGGAACACAAATAGTTGGTACCGATCCTTTTTTCAGGAGCAGCTTCTTAGCAAAACCAGCTTTATAACGTTACTAACCCTTGTTTGTAAAGCAGTCTGGTGTGTGAAATGATTCGCGCAAACATGAAAGCATTTACGTTGATCGTGGGGAATATCCCCTTCGAAAACAAACTCAGCCACTGTGTCTTCAGCGGTTTGGATTTAGGAACATCAAAATGACTGCTGTGTTCCTTATTACACCCAAGAACAGAACACCACAATCGCTTAGACGCCATTCTGCTCCAGCGTATCAACAATGCGGACTATGATGACAGCTCGCTCAGGGCGGGTCTGTGTTGAAACGCTGCTGTCAATTAACAATCGTGGGAGGGGTGTCCGACCGTGTGACGTCACATGGTCGAACGGCTTGATTTGAGATGGGGGAAAACATATAAGAAGATTTAAAAAAAAAAACACTGGATGGATTTTTATCATTTTTATGATGGTTGTGTACAGGCACTGCCAACACACATTTCAGTACAATCAACTTGTAAAAGTGCATGTACCATTATATGACCCCTTTAATGTTCCCAATATATAGCCACCCAAACAAATATATATTCTTATATATTCTAATAGCTTATTCTTTTGTATTTCAAATAAATGAAAACCTTTCAAACCATATCTATGTATCAAAGAATCCTGAAAAAAAAATTTATCAGTTTCCACAAAAATATTATGCAGCACATCTGCTTTCAATATTGATAATAATAAAGGAAATGATTCTTGAGCAGCAAATCAGCATATTAGAATGATTTCTGAAGGATCATGTGACACTGATTCAGCTTTGCCATCACAGGAATAAATTGTAATAATTTCACAATATTGCTGTATTTACTGTATATTTAAATAAACAAATGCAGCCTTTGTGAACATAAGAGACTTTCAAAAACATTAAAAAAATCTTTCTGACAGTAAAATTTTAAACAATAGTGTGCATTATAAAAAATATTGCTTTGTTTAGCATTTAAAATGATTTACTTCAATTGAATTTTAATATTATTTTGTCAGTTATCATCCATATCATGAAAATAACAGTTTAAAAACAACATTAATTTAAATTTAAATTGAATTTTACGACAAATGAAATGTGCATTAAAAGAAAATGCAAATGTGCATTATGGGAAAAAAGGTGGAGTCACTCACAGCTGCACTTCGGCCAGGGAAGTTGAAGAAAGTGTCGGGTCCGTGTCTCTGTGCCATTTGAGTGAGAACTGAGAGCAGTTTGACTGCATGTCTCGGCTGTGGAAGACAGAAGTACGTGAGAGGTAAGATAAGCGACTTAAGGAAAAAAGCAAATCACAATAACTAAACTCCCACAGGACCTTCTCAGCAAGAACTTCTAAAACGCTCAATTTTAAATGTAATGTTTTGCCTCACTAAATCGGTTTTGATTTAAGAACTTCGATCCAATCTGTCATATTCGCACCTGTTTTGGCAAGCTAATGAAAAAACTGCTGATCAAAACATTTTATTTCCGTGCCTCGTGACTAATTGTCTTATTAAAGCGCAAGTCTTCACACAATTCTCAATTTTTTTCTCCAGAAGGGGTACTTCACTCGATCCAAAAACGTAAAGCTATTGTGACAACATCCTCACTGTGGTGTCCGCCAGCAGTTGATGTTCTGTCAATATCCCTCACTCGAGAGAACGGAGAATCGATACCTGGGCAGGCCTGATCTGCTCTGCGGTTGATTGCTCCAGAGGTCTAAAAAGGCTCCAAAACGATCTCCAAAAGCGGTGAAGCTAACGACCCCTTGGAGCCCCAGAGCCCTACACGAGATTTCACTCATTTTCAGTGGCTTACCCACAATCCTCCTTCTCCTCTCAGCATGCTGAAGAGCAATTTGAGTTCTTTGACGGTGATACTGTAGCTGGCCAGAACTCCAAGCATGTCCACCAACAAGTCTGTTCATCATGGAGAAAAACAACAACAGAAAGACAAAAAGAAGTTAGCTCTGTATTACTGAAGTGGGCACAGTGTGGATGTAAACAGTAGGATTCCCCGAGGCACTGGTGTGCAACTTACACAAGACATTGTATTATATAATAACACAGTGCAAAATAGCAATTTCACAGTAAGACGTGCAGGAGGATCAAACAGACCCCAGAGTCTGGCACCTTTCCTGAGACTGGTAGCATAAGCCTGCAAGCCCTTGGGGAACGTCCAGTGGTTAAAAATACTGTAATTCAGTATAACACAAAAAGGTTTAAAGACACAATTAAAATATCCAAAAAACACTAGAACAATATATTTTGTTGACTTGTGTACAGTTTGCATTATCCCAAATGTTTCCAATAATGTTTAAATCCAGAGAAATCAGCCATTTTAACCAGTTCAATGGCCCGTGTCATTGTGTTGCCTGTCAATGACGTCATATCCGTGTTACCCTCGATTTCCAGTTTTGGAAACACCAAAGACGCTTTAATGTGTTTTATTAGAGAGGTGAGCAACTGTTTGGATACATTTATCGACAGAAAACTATTCGTTGTTATATAGCGCAACACGTTTAGTCTTATTGGTTGAATCTCTTGTTTTCTTGATTTACCATGAAACATGTTTGTAAGTGGCTAACATAGCATAATCAGGAGGACTTTATTTGTAGTAACAGTAATAAAGCTTTTTTTTTTTCCCATACAATATATTTTAAAATTAATTGCATGCCATTTAGCAGCACAAGTTTTTTTTTTTTGTAATATATGATATTCTAATATAGATCTGGCTTAAGCATTGTGCAACAAGTGTCTCATAGCAGCCACCGAGCGTAACGAGAGTGTAACATTATAACATAACTTTCAACACACTCAAACTTATTTTTAGTATGATTGTAAAACAGCCATGCCTTACCCCACAATTTTAGTGTATAAATAACTTTAATACTCTAGCTCATCCATGAACATGATTTCTGCCGGAGTCCCGTCGGATTGCTTTGAAGAGGTGAAGACAACAACTCCCATGATTCCACGCTCGTTCACGTCGTCATCGAGCTACGCCTTTGTTGTTGTTTTGAATTAGCGACCTCTAGTGGTGAAACTTACATACTGTGCCTTTAAATGAACTGAAGTTTTAAAAAGGTATTAAATTAAATAATAGAGTGATTAAACTGAAAGTACATGTCAGGCAGTCAGACTTTTAAATGTCTAAAATGGAGCTAGCTCTTCCTTAAAGGAGAACTCCGGTCAATTTTAACATTGAGCAAATTTTTTTGTACATTTGGAGTGCTGTCAATACAGAGAACAACGACAAAAATCGGTGTTGCCTACACCATGTTATCCTCTTTTTAAAATTTGCACCCTGTTGACTTCAATGGGGCAAGTTTTAAACCTGCTTTTAGCCTCTTAACATCCTTGATGTGTCATTACAAGTGCACAGCTAATGTGAGTGATTCGTTCAGACTGATCACGGGTGAATCTGACTGCAGTAGACATGAAAGATATTAATAAATATGATGTTATTTCAGCCAGCGCACATACCTGTATTTACATCCTGTTTTCGGTCGAAGTCCACAGTAATCGATTGTCGAGTTCACGCGCGTGATCATAGGTAACTAAACCTATGCGTGTGAACTCGACAATCGATTACTATGGACTTCGACCGAAAACAGGATGTAAATACAGGTATGTGCGCTGGCTGAAATAACATCATATTTATTAATATCTTTCACGTCTACTGCAGTCAGATTCACCCGTGATCACTCTGAAGGAATCACTCACATGACCTGTGCACTTGTAATGACACATGAAGGATGTTAAGAGACTAAAAGCAGGTTTAAAACTTGCCCCATTGAAGTCAACAGGGTGCAAATTTAAAAAAGAGGATAACACGGTGTAGGCAACACCGATTTTTGTCGTTGTTCTCTGTACTGACAGCACTCCAAATTTACAAAAAAATGAGCTCAATGTTAAAATTGACCGGAGTTCTCCTTTAATAAAATGTTCCAGGTTAAATACAGATAAAAGTCGACATTAAACAGCATTTGTAAACAAATTGTACTTACATAAAATTACATTTTAGAGCAAACCTGGATATTCAAGTAGGAAAAATTTGGAACACTACGATTGTACTGTAGTGAACTGTACATTTTAATGTAAATATATATCGTTGCTGTCGGATGGACCTTGTTTCGGATGGACCTTATATCTCCATATTTTGTGAGTGTCTGGCCATATATAAAGCCAGTATTTCAACTTTGACAAAACAGCATTTTCACAATGTGCAGTTCATATATATATATATATTTCTTAAGCACCAAATCAAAATATTTCTGAAGGATAATGTGACACTGAAAATCGGAGTAGTGGATGTTGAAAATGAAGCTTTGCCAATGAAGGGAAACGTTTCGTTTCAGGTTAAACACTCACTGCTCTGAGGACAACATGAGAAGTTATGCTAATTAATGCCATTTTACACTTTAATTTTGAGTTTCAACAAGACTGCTGCTGAAACCTTCCATGAGCCAATTCACAGCCTCTGCCTCTTAAAAGATTCAGATTGTGAAAAATGGCATTTATGCAAACAGAGGAAGATGTTGGCCATGAATTATAGACGAAATGAATAAAAAAAACATTCTTCTTCATTCATAAACGGCAACTAAAATTTAATATTGCTCTAAACTGCCACTCAATCTCATTACAAGAGGGTGCAACTAATGAGATTTTTCTCTCGGTTTCTCTACTGCCAATGATGAATTCCACTGCTGAGAAGATTGCAGTTTAATCCACATTTCTTTCACTCACAGCGATTCGCACCGCTCTCGAACGTCTAAAAAATAGAAATCTACAAGACAGTGCTCATATTTTGCATGTGCTGTTCAAAGCAGATTTAAGAGTGTTATTTTTGACCTTTTAAGATAGGCTACATAAACAACAAGCTCCATTTAAGATGCAATGTAAAATGTACATAACTGGTTTCTCTTTCAAGGAACAGACTGACATTTAAGTCATTTCCATTTCAAATCCACCTTCTCGAAAACAAGTATGTGACGTTTCTGACTGTATTGTTGCATGTCTTTCATTTCAGAGCTGAACCATTTATAGAACTTCAGGAAAATAGAAAGAAATGGGTTTTACAAGAGGTCAGTTTGAAGGGTTTGTAGGGTTAGGTTGAGGCCACTCACCTGCGATCATGTCATCCACAGAACTCATTTTGAGCAATAGCCTTTGAATGAGGCCAACCTCAGTGCTGGTCTGCAGGTTTCGGACACTCTTGCGCAGTATGGCGGTGAACATGCTCCAGATTTCCGCCTGACACGTGACTTCACAGTGTTCCAGCAGCTCCAACATGCAGATGATGGCCTCTGCATCCTGGATGATGAAGTTCATCTCCAGGTCAAACTCACCACCAACCAGCTGGAGCAGAAGGGACGGTTCAAAATAAGGAGAAGAGAAAGAAACAGGAGGGGGAAAGACAAGGATTAGATTAGACTCATAAGCAACAAGAAAAGGGTGCTCTTTATAGTTTACTAGAGCTTTTAGTGGCTGTTTGAGGTCAGACTGACTTAGTTTTTAGTTGTGACAACAAATTGCTTAAAAAGGTACACTATGTAACTTTTGGCCCTCTAGCGATTAAAAAACAAAACTGCATGCATTTTGCGGATAAACGTTGTTTTGGTTGTTTTTAAACCAAAGACTGTTCAGATGAATATGACCCTGCACTATAGATAATGCTTTACAATGAACTCTGTTAGAGAGATACATATGACAATTTATATCTTCATTAAAATACCTTGTTGAGGTTTATTACTTACATGTTGAGTAATAAAAACGGCATCTCCTTGTCGCTTTTACATTTCAAATCCCTCAATTCTCGCCATCTCCAATGTTGATTCTTGTTTTATTACAAGCTTTATTGCGTACTACTTTTGCCAGCAGACTCTCCTCTCATCTGCGCTTTTTAAAACCCTGGAGGTTTGAGATTTAGTGTGCTACATGTCAACCTTTCTCACTCAACCTCTGCCACTTTCCACACCATACACGCCTCAAAGTAGCCATCAACTTTTCTCTATTTACGAATATAATGAAACATGCACAGGCGAGTAATATATGTACGCAATTTCCCGGAAAAACCATCAAGTCAGGTCTAAAATATAAACACTTAATATAGGCTTGCCATAGTGAATCAGGGTAAGACAATAACACGTAAAAGGATTGATGATTGATTGATGACGGAAGCTCACGATCAGACTGCCAAGAACGCACTCAGGACCGCTTGCCGAGGCTATGGTTTACAGGTAATAATGTTGTAAATAATGTTCAGTTTCTTGCACAGACCGATCATTTCGCTTCATAAGACTTCAATGAATCGTCAGGAGCCACAGGTATTAATTTTGTGTTGCCAGAATATGTTATGGTAGCCATTGACTTGCATTATATGAATCACCAAGGAATATGGTTTCGGCTAAAAATCGTCTTTATATTTCTAGCGAAGAGAAAAAGACACCTACATCTTGGATGGCTTGAGGGTAAATTAACAGCAAATTTTAATTTTTGGGTGAAATATCCCTTTAGATTTGGTTAATTTTGAACACACACAAAAAAAAAGAAAGTTACATAGACTTTAAAAAAGCAGATGTGTCAACAACAAAATCCATCCAGCCCTCTTCCGGTCATAACAATCATCATTAGGCAATTATAAACAACAATCAATAATTGTGTTTCAAGGATTAAGCAAGCATGAAATTGAAGATTTCAAGACTTGTCTCGGGCACATGGGTAGACTTCAGGCACATTCTTCAGGGAGCAGTGATGCACAATGTGGAAAATAAACCCCTGCTTCTTGTGGCTTATTTTACAACATCCAGAGTCGACAGAGTCGGTCTAACTTGTTGGAAATTCTTGTTGGCATGTAGGAATAACACATGTCGTGCCTCAGAACCCTTAGATATTAGGTTCTTAACAAAAACTTGGTCGCAGAGTTGTTCTAATTGTTGATTGAAGACAGCAAAGGAAGAAAATAACACTAAATTCAAATAATAAAATGGCACTAACCATAATAATGTTTAGTATAGCAACATAAATTGATTTATTTCAAAATATAACATCCCCTATTTTTGTCAGCTTAAGTCATTTTAATTAAACTTAAAATTATGCCACAAATGTATCATTTCAAGCCAGAAAAATTAGATTGATGCTAACACAAACAGGATGCATTACATGAAAAATAAAATAAAATAAAAGAATAAAAATTAAGAATGGGTTCACTTGAATTTGTATGTATGAATATGTTTTGTAAGGTCAATTACTGGCTTCCAAGAGCATGAAACCATAAGAATTCAAGAAAATGTATAAACCAAAAACCTAAGTCCTGAAACAAAACCAGCTCAGGGGCCGTATTCACAAAGCATTTTATCTTACCACTAGGAGTACTCCTAAATCGCACTAAAAGATTTTAGCTAGGAGTTTTCTCTTAAAAGTTATTCACAACGCCTTTCAGACCTACTCTTAGTAAAGAAAAATGACAACTCCTAAACTAAGAGTGAGTCTTCGTTGCTATGGATGACGTCATTACTCATGCACGAGCTTGACTGAAGTGACCACCTTGATTGGTTGATGATTGTAACGCGGGAATGATTCCAAACACCTCCCCTACGATGATGAGTGACAGGGGACAGGTCTGAGAATGCGTGCGCTACACAAGTAGTGCGAAGGACGGAAGATGATGAATAACTGAATAAATAGCCTAAATGAATAAACAGTAAGGCAAAACAAATAGCCTAGTAGCCTAATGAAACATATGGATTGATGCAATATCTTTGCAACATTATTGAATTAATCTGTCACTATATGCCTCTGCCTACGTTTGCAAAGAGAAGAACATTTTAATTTGATTCACAATGAAATGTTACAATTAGTTTACATGCAATGAGTAGGCTAGCCTAGTTTTGGTTGTTGTTGGTGGCGTTATTGCATCCCTAGTTATGCCTACAATGCAAAATTGTTCCCTCGCGATTGGAAGCTCCTGTAGCCGCCGCGTACGCATTTCAAAACATGGCAACGTGAAATGCCACAAAAAGCGGTTTGTGAATAGGTCTTAGTGAGTTAGGAGTCCTCTCGACTTCTTTTAAGCTGTCCCAGGCTTAGGTGCTACTTTTAGGGCTAAAATGCTTCGTGAAATTACTCTTAGTCAAAAAAATTAGGAGTCCTAAAGTTACGAGTGACACGGCCATTATTTTTAGGAGTTGCTCCTAAATTCGCCAGTTAGGAGCTACTTTTAGCCTTAAAATTCTTTGTGAATACGGCCCCTGATCCACTACTTTAAAAGAGCTAGCAATGTAATTGTCCTGCTGCTTTGATTTGACTGACAGTCTCCTGTCTACTGTATTCATTTCTGAACTGAACAGATGATGGGCGTCATGACAACCGCACATTATTTTTGCAGCCTTTCATTTGAGGAGTGGTTTGCATGGATGTGTTAGAGCTGTACTCTCTCTAACGGACCGAAACAGCATGACGAGAGGCAGTGGAGGAAGCGATAAACAGTGTCTCATCGCTGAAAAAAAGAGAAAAAAAGACAGGCGTTTCATTTATGAAAACGTCCATCAGTCAGTTTTCTCAGCCTTTCATAACATCCTAATGTGTGCAACGACTGACAGTAAAGAAGACAGCAGCAACAATTATAGAGCACAGCATGTTAAATCAATTAAAATAGCATAAAATACAGTTATCCATGCATATGATTAAAGGAAACCTCCAATAAATACTTATAAAGGACCAAGAAGTAACCAGCAGAAGACACACAAACTCCTACTATCTGCTATACAACAATGGAGCAAATAAGCATTTATTCACCAAAAGCAATAGATCAAGTTCCTATTTTAATGCCAGACTAAATGTGTTAATAAGACAGGAATGTATGCAGCATCTGTCTGCTTCCTAAAAACTAATTAGTATGAAGAGTGAACAAAACGAAAATGTTTCTCTGAAGTCTCAGCTGAAAACACATCTGGCCCCAAAGCTGAACCCTAAGGCACACCAATAACAGTTTTGCTTATTTAAAAGTTTTATGCTGAGGGGATTTCAAAAACATAAAAATGCCTAAAAACAAAAACTGGAAAGTTTGAGAGTTAGTCAAAAAAATCCCTCTTTGAAGCCCTGACAAAATCTAAATACTTGGGTTTGATTTTAGGTCACATGTTTTATATGTTATAAAAAGATCAAGATGAAATACACTGCACATCGATTTTGAAATGATCACGAATTTAGTTTTGATCAAACTTATCCAATTTGCAATTGAAAAATGTCCCACAATCGTTCAACCAATAGGCAGTCTCACTGCTCTAATAAGACTTGCATAGATGTATTTCTGTTTAAAAGAAAACTCAGTGAAGTGTAACAGCATATCAATGAGACACTAAAGGTTTTTTATTCCTACATTACACAGAATCAAGTACAGAATCATAAAAACTAATTTGCTTTTAATGGCTAAATTCAATCTTCAATCTGTGGCACAGCTTTTCCTTTAAAAACAAATGGGATATTTCCTTCCCTAGTGTGTGCACTGCATGTTGGGTTGAAGACAGTCGTTTAGTCTATCACCAGCCAAGAGGTTGTGTACATTTTTTGTGTCTAACTTTAACTACAAGACTAATGATAGCGTTTACCAAAACATAAAATAATAATGTTCTCAAATGAACACTGCAGTTCTTGTTTTCTGCTATAACTAAACTGTGAAACATATCATTCAACATTTTCACTTTTAATAAGTTATAACCAGTGCAAAAGCGTTAGTGTGTTGCTAGACAAGGCCTGCCCGTTCCACAGCCTCTCCTTTAATCACAGAGCTTCGTCACACTCGGAAATGAGGTGTTTAATTGCATGCTCAGATCCTAGGGGTAATTTGCATCCATTGTGTGACAAGAGGTAAATAGAGGCACAAAATCATAGATTAGACACTCATGGTAAAAGAACGCACTCCCTCTCAGGCCAAATAGGAATCACTCACAGTGAACAGTTAATAACCTCTGTTAATTTGCATTGAATTTCAGTGTCTAAATTAGCGATTGAGAGTCGCTATAGATCAAAACACTCAACTAAAATGTCTGGATGCTAACTGAAATATTTTAATGAAATTTGCTAATATTAGGGTCAATATTGCTTGAACTATGTGCTCAAATGAAAACCCAAATCTTTACATTTAAGTAGTGATCTGCTGAACACAAAATTATCACAATCATTGAAAATTATTTTATAGATAAACTATTGGTCAAGTTACAAATAATTAAGATTTTCTTTTACGTATTTGAAAGAAGTCTCTTATGCTCACCAATACTGCATTTATTTGATCAAAAATACAGTGAAATATTATTGCATGTTTAAAATAACTTTTTTCTATTTAATACAATTTTATTGTAATTTAATCCTGTAGTGGCAAATCTGCCGTCTTCAGTGTCACACGATCCTTCAGAAATCATTCTACTATGATTCGCTGCTCAAGAAACATTTCTTATTATCAATATTGAAAATGTCTGCTTAATATTTTTGTGAATATTTCATGATGAGTAGAAAGTAGAAAGACAAACGGATTGCATTTATTTGAAACACAAATCTTTTATAACATAAATATAAATTATATAAATCTCTTCACTGTCACTTTTGATTAATTTAATGGCATCCTTGTTATATAAAAGTCTTACTTACTTCAAAAAATGTACTCTACAATTCCACCCAATGTAGATTGTGACATAGGGAATTGATAACTCTTAAAAAAAGGTTTAAACACAATGGCAATGGGAAGTGTTAGTTTGCTGGTTCCACTTCTCGTCGAAAAATAGCTAGGAATGGAAGTAGATATAAGACCAGCTCAAATTAGAATGCGCTGATTTGGCACTCAAAGCAAAAATGAAGTGGGACAGAGAAAGGTAATTAAACATTATGGTCAAGGCATTTATGAGTCAACATTTGAGTTTTATGAGCTTTGCTTAAACAATCATACTTTTTAGAAAGCTCATATAAAGGCCTCATTACTGGGAGGTGGACTTGAGATACTGTATAATTTTAGCGCACGTTTGGAAAATGCTGAATTAATGGTGACAAAGTGCAACCAAGGCTGTCATAGTGAGATGTAAGGATAAAATACAGATGATTAAGGAAAAAATACAAATGACTGACCCAATAGTGGGGGTGATTTGAAAATGCAACTTTTCTGAGCAGGTAAAAACAGCAAAACAGCCAAAAAAAAAAAAAAAAAAGACCCTATTTATACAGCAAATGACACACATACTGTACAATTCAATTTGCCCTTAAACTCTTTCTTTATTGTAAAATGTAACAAAAAGTCTTTGTTCAATTATTTGCACTTTTCTGAAAAGAAAACACAAGGCACTTCAATTTTGGCATTCATTTAGAAAAAAAAAAAGGGAAACTATTTTTGTCTTTTATTATAAATATTTCTTTCAAATAAATAAGTAACAGTGAAAACAGGCTCTTGCAATTTTAGCCATTCAGGAATACTTTTACCTTTTAGTTTTTTACAATGTTGTAATCAAAATAATTTCCTCAGAAACGCATGCTGGAATGAACGTGTCATAAACCACTAACATAATAATGCGCAGCTAGCTTGTCTGTACACAAAAGCAGTTGCCGTGACAACACAGCCAGACACTTCAAAGTAGCATTTGGCATGGTGAAAATATTCAAATGGCATGCAAATCACGCCTTGGCTCCAAAACATGTATTCGCAAACATGCAGTATGTCATTTAAAGTCTACACACTGTCTACAGATTGTTAGGCTTCCAGACTCAACGAAAGTGACTGCTGGAACTGCTGATATCATAACAAGCATAACCTTTCTCTGATCTGATAAGCTAAGACAAATTTTGAACGTTTAACTTTGCATGCACTTGATTTTTTTTCTTAAAGCTTGTGAAACATCTGTAATTTGTGGACATCGTGACAATTCATCAACAATATACAGATTACAAAAAATATAGATTTTTTATTCAACCTCATTTTTATGTTCTTGTATGTCATATTTATATTGTTTTCTCTATGGTGGGGGTAATTCTATACATATAAAAACCTAAACTATTATCCACCGCGGTTACAAAGACTTCAGCTCCAGAAGAACCCCAACAAGTCCCTCACTTCAAACTGCCGGCATTCCTTCTCTGGATAAAGTTAAGCACAGCGCTTCCTGCTTTCCTATTTCAGAGAAACTACCTTGCAGTCTTCAGACCTGTGTTTAGGTTCACTGTAATCAGATTTGAGATCTAATGTCAAAGAAACAAAAATGAGGAACAGGATTGCAGTTCCGACTGGAAACAGTGACTGCAAACATGATAAAAGACATTGTTTACATGACAATGATGTGCTAAAAATAGAAAAGATTTTCCTTCGCGTTTTCCGCGTATAGACGACAATGATGTCAAAATTATCCCTGTTCACATGGATCCGTGAAAATGACTTAAGATGTTGTATTATTCACGCCAGGCCAGTAGTTGGCGATGTCACTATGTAAAGAAACACTACGCGCCTTTAGACTGAACATGTAATACGCGTGCGCATGACATTACCGTTTTCACAAATTCGCGTTTTTGTACCGGAAACAATAATGGTATCATTTTCATTTGCCCTTTGAAACACGTTTTCAAAAGATTGTGTTTTCAGGTCCCCAAAATGCCATTGTTGTGTACAGACCCTTTCCAAAAAATTTGAATATCATGGAAAAGTTTATTTATTTCCATAATTCCATTCAAAACGTTAAACTTCCATAGATTATAGATTCAGGGCCCACAACTTAAACTATGTCAAGTATTTAGTTGTTTATTTGTACGTAATTTGGGCTTCCAGCTCATAAAACCCACGAAAACAGGATTTCAAAAAATTTGAATATTACATGAAATCACACAGTAATTACACAGTGATACCATGGTCATTGAACCAGGTTTTGGTTATTTTGGCAGTGTGGGCAGGTGCAAATCCTGCTGGAAAATGAAGTCAGCATCTCCATAAAGCTTGTCTGCTGAAGGAGGCATGAAGTGCTCTGAAAATGTCCTGGTAGACGGCTGCGTTGAGTGGACAGCACAGTGGACCAACACCAGCCGATGACATGGCTCCCCAAACCAACACAGACTGTGGAAACTTCACACTGGACTTCAAGCATCTTGGATTGTGTGCCTCTCCATTCTTCCTCCAGACTCTGGGACCTTGGTTTCCAAATGAGATGCAAAATTTGCTCTCATCAGAAAAGAGGACTTTGGTCCACTGTGCTTTATTAAATCCAGAGTCAACGCAGCCGTCTACCAGGACATTTTCAGAGCACTTCATGCTGACTTCATTTTCCAGCAGGATTTGCACCTGCCCACTCTGCCAAAAGAACCAAAACCTGGTTCAATGACCATGGTATCACTTACTGTGTGATTTCATGTAATATTCACATTTTTTTAAATCCTGTTTTCGTGGGTTTTATGAGCTGGAAGCCCAAATTATGTACAAATAAACAACTAAATACTTGAAATCGTTTAAGTTGTGGGCCCTGAATCTATAATCTATGGAAGTTTAACGTTTTAAATAAATAAACTTTTCCATGATATTCTAATTTTTTGGAAAGGGTCTGTAAATGAACTGCAAAAATGGTTAAGTTAAAACATTTTTAGTCAAAAAGTCAAGAATTGTAATTTCAATAACTTCAGACTTGTAAAATCTTATGGACTATTTGTATAATACTTTCTTGGTCATATTCACTGTATAAATCACCAGTGTTAGTACGAATGATAGTAGTATGATTTTGACCTATCCCTTTAATTGTCACAGGAACACTAAAAAAAGCATGACTGTGTTTATGCTGAGCTGGAAAGTGAAAATGAATATCATGGCCTCAATTTATCTGCAAATGAATCAGCTGATATGCAATTTCACAGGCACAGTCAGCATTTACACACCTATAAAGAGCCATTAAAAATTACCACTATTATAAAGATTGCCCATTAAGCAGCATCAAGTATGCCAGATCGGTAACCAATACTCATCTGTATGCATAATATATCAGAGACAGGTTCATGAAATGTTCATAAGAGTTCATGACTGTTAACTTAACAGCTTTGACCATACAGCCTACGAAATGATCCACTCAAGAGCTGATATCCTCAAGCCTGGCAATGCAGACGTGACTGGAGCGAAGAGTTTATGATTAGCAAACACAACGATCAGAGGCGCTTTAATAAAATCCTGATATGTCACTCTCCCGTAGGAGAGCAAAATCATAAATTAAACCTTTTTAATATCTCAATTGTTTCAGTGATGCAAAATGGAGAGACTCTTTCAAAAGTCAGACTCTGTATGTACATCAAATGACCTGCGCTTTTATATCAAAATTCATTTTATACTCTACACTCTTACTATATCTTACTATTAGTATTTTCTCTAGAGAACTTGTATATATTTTTCTAATTGGGAATTTTAGTATAAAATAAAAGCTGTATGAAAAAAACAACAACTGAAAAAAGAATGTCTCCTGAGCTTTCCCTCCCCATCCACCACTTTCTGGTTAGTTGGGCTTCAGAGATTCTCGGTTGCCATGGTTATGGGTAGCACAAATCAGCCATTTTTTCCCACTGTACACTTTCTTTGGCTATGAACACAGTGGAAATAAACAGCGCTGATGTACTGAGAGCTGTGAGAGAAGGAAGCAGGTAGGGATGGAGATCTCTCCAGGGAAGAGCAGGTGCTCTATCTATTTTATCATGTATACATTTGTCAAGCAGGATTCCAGGAAGCTCGTGCCTTCGTCTGGTTTGAGGTGATAAAAGCGAGAGTGCAAACAGTGCAGGCTGGTTGAATTTTTTCATGCCTGAAGCCACTGTTTGATCAAATCTGGTGAAGAATAACTCCAGAAACAAGCAAACATTACCAGTATGTTACCTGTAAGGCTGACATGCTGGTTCCTGTCTTCAGGAATGCTTAAATAGAATATATTCAGCAGTTTGCACCTTAGGTTGATGAAAACGTAATGCTGGCTGATCTTGTGTTTTAAACATTGTGATGCCTGTAAATTAAGCGGCTTGATTTCCCTAATATTCTATTTACCCTATTAATTATTTTATTGTATGTTAAAATTAGGGTTGAGCGACAATAAAAAAAATCAAACATTTCTTGATCAATCTATTTATACCAAGATTCTGAATCATTCAGGGAGGAGTGACTCTTTATAAGTAAGTCAAATCATTCATTCAACCTACTTAAAAAATACTGTTTGTTCTAGATACTGCGTTCACTCAATGGAAAGTTGCTGATGACTTGACTTACGTGAAGACGCGAACGAATCGTAGAATCTGAGTTTTTATTTGATTCAATGAATTGAACAGTTGAACAGATTCACAGAAACACACTTACCAATTTTACATTTTATTTTTATTTATTTGAAAGTCCTCATGCTTTCACAAATGTCAGTCGTGATGTGAAACTAATGTCTCAACACTTCAGCTGAACAATGACACTATTTTCTTGTCAGAGCTGTTTTACAGTAGAATTGAACTCTGTTTGCATCACTGAATCATTATTTTCCTGTTTATCACGGTAAAGCTGATATGAAGCAATCTGTACTTTATAACGTGCTATATAAATAAATGTGACTTGACTAGTGTCATGACACGCTCTTTAGGAAAGTTAACTGTCAAACAAACAGAGGATTCAAACTTTCAAGACGTTTTCATTTACCACCACTAAAAAACTCACTACGAAATTTGGTCGAGTGGATGGGGGAAGTGTATTTGGACAGAGCCTCGACCACTCGATTTTGACAGAGATAGTGAGTCTACTCATGTACGCTTCAGACAGGCCCATAGACCATAACACTCTCAGAAAAAGAGTGTGGCGTCGGCGCCGATGGCCTCGTGGTCAGCGCGCCGACATGTAGCGCCGTTGCGCTCGGGCGGCCCGAGTTCGAGTCCCGGCTCGTGGACCTTTCCCGATCCCATCCCCCGTCTCTCTCCCACCTCGCTTCCTGTCAACTCTATACTGTCCTGTCATAATAAAAGGCAAAAATCACCAAAAAAACAATATATAGAAAAAGAGTGTGGCATCACAACAGCAACTCACAGTGCTCGCACTTAATTTACCCACACACCTTACACCATTCAAACAATGGAGGGAAATCTAGTTTAGTGTAAGTAGTTAAAGCAACACCATGTAACTTTTGCTCTCGGGGTCCCCCTACAGTTGGGAAACAGTATTGTCTTCTACGACTGTCGTAAAATCTGTCATGGTTACACCAGGGGATACACATGCATTTGTTGACAAGGCGATACCCCCGAACTCTGCAGAAGGAGTTCTCACGTCTTGGGCAGACTGCCTGCGTTGCGTGTGAAATGTCTTCATCCCAGGTACAGTGGCATATATTTCAGCATGACATATGAATATAAATTTCATGGGTTTTATTTTTTTTTCAAACGCCAAAAGATCGTGTAGCTCACGTTTACAAGCCAGCGTCATTATAGTAGCCTATTGGCTACTGTTTTACAGAATGCTAATTCAATTCAATGTTTGTGTGGTAGGTAATAGCCATATATTGTCAATATTATAATATCAAGCTACCATAAATGAATCTGCAAAGTTGAAAAATCGATTTGCATTATAGCCTGAGGCAAGACACTTTCACCAGAAAAATAAATAAACAAACATGACTATCAGCCTGCTGTCATTAAGGGCCGTGCACACCGGGACGAATATCGGCGCACGTTATTCGCCAGCGTTTTTCAACGCATTTTTTGTGTTCACACCCAAGCAATTTTCGCTGACGATGAGCCGAGTGAACATGCAAATTCATTCCCTGACATTAGATGGCGCTTAATGTAAAACAGAAATACCCCGCTGTCGCGTCATATAGTTCTTGATGTTCCGACACCAACGAGACCAGCAGTTCTACATTCATCTTGCCTTATTTCTTCCCGGCAGTGTAGACGCTACTTGGCGTATATCTTCTTCGCCGTTACGTATGTGTGCTCGGCAAGACCGTTTTGTGTTTGAGCGCCCCCAAGTTGTGTTTTACTGTAACTTCAGAAGCTCCAGACACGTGAGCAAAAGCGCCAATCTCATTGGTTGGATAGTTTTTGACGCGGTGCGTCAAACCAAAAAAACGAACCCGAGCCGTTTTAAAAACAAGTAATAAAAACTCAGTGGGTGTTTTAGCGCAATTTTCTCACGTCATGGGATCACAACACTAAGAGATAGTAAATGAAAGAGAAAATAAGTTGCTCGAGAATATAACTTTCTCTTGAAATTCAAATTAACTTTCTGAAATCAAATCAGCAATGGATAATAAAAAAGGCACAATCACTTGACTAGTTGAACATCATTTTTTTTATTAGCTCATTATTTTTTACATCTTGTGTTCACTCAATATCCTCGATTTTCTCTGTATCAGCTTCCTTTTCTGCTTTGTCCTCTTCAGATTCTTCCTTCTTTTCTGCTTGACTATTGGCTTGTGACTTTGTAAACTCTTCTTCTGCTTTCGAGATATTTGCCAAAACATACTCTGAAAGCCACGAGTCATCGTAGAAATCAGATACGCCTGATGAGGAAGCCGTTGGTGTGGATGTCGCCATCTTTTGTCGCTTTGGGAGTTCTTCCATTTATTTTGCAACAACCTCTTGTCGTTTTCTCATATATTCTTGCTCCTTCTCCAAATCTTGATCGATACCTTCATTGATTTCTTGCCGTAATTCAGTCGAATTAATTGTGCTCATGACTCTTGTGAATACCTTCCTTACGTATTTCTGTGGAACAATAGTTTTATAGGTGAAAAGGCAATATTTTTCTTATTTCCCTTCATATAAAGCATAAAGCATTTTGAAGCATAAAGGAAAGATTTTTGATCAATTCTTTTTTTCTAATATTATTGTAAATTTTAGAAGCTATCGATTGCAATTTGTTTCAACTCGATAGCTATTATGGTTGCCGAGAAATTTGCAAAAAACAGAATTTTTTCTGGAATTTCCAGGAAATCCAAAATCTTTTCCTGGATTTTTTTTTTTGCGTTCCCGAGATTAGACCTTCCTTAACATAATGCCGAAAACCCGAAGTCTCTAGGTGGTCTGGTTGAGGAGTAGATAGAAGTGCAAGATTGGTGCGCACAGACAGAACAGAAATCATGAGTTAACAATCGCAATTTTGTCCGGTGGAAAATTGCGCTAAAAATTACGCTTTTACGCGTGCCGTTTTTCGCATCGGTGTGCACACTCACATTGGCGCCCTTTGTTTAGTCACGAGGCGTTAAACGTTGGCGAATATCGCGTGCGAAATTCGTCCCGGTGTGAACAGGCCTTTAGGCTAGTTAGCCTAAAAGATGATTTTGTCCGTCTAATCATGTATTATTTACTTGCAAGAATGTAGCCCCTACCAAACTTGTATATGCCGTTTAGACATAGGCTTACTTCTGACTTTTTTTTTTTTGTCAATATACTTACTAGTCCAACAGCATGACGGCCAAGTCAGCATCGGTCGGGCACCCCTCCTCCTCCTTTAGCTCACGCCAGCGAGCGAACGCTGGACCAATATTGATCCTCGTCCGACCTTTGATTTTGTCACTCTCCCTTTTTCTCTTCCTAGTCTCCTCCGACAAAACCTTTGCCTTCTTCGGTTTCGTTGCTGCTTCGGCCATGACAACAACATACACACGCTATACCAGCCGGGAAACAAACGCTAGTTGGGCTCCCACGTCCGAATTTGAGGAAATGGGGGGTGGGGGGAAGTGAGGTATGCCGTAAAGCAGTCGAATTTTGTCGTTATTTTTGTGCTCGGGTTACTACCCGAACCCCGAATCTCCGTAGTGCCAGTAAAAGCGATACAGACCCCATCAGGCTATGGCAGACGTGTCATTCAACCTATTGTAAGTCGATGTACCATCACAAGAGTCTTGGAAATATATTATGAAGGTTGAAAAACTACATGGTGTTGCTTTAAAGTGATCGAGGGCTTAGTGTGTTCCATTTAAACCCATTGCAAAGGTTCCAGTTGCACTCGCAAGCAATGACATAAATCCGAGTGAACGGTAAGTTAGTGAGGGAATGGCATACAAAAGTTGACTTAAACGCCTGTGTCAAACGTAACATGTCATTTTCTTAGTGAATTATTCAGTTAAAAACTGCTTTTCATTTTCGACTTACACAAAAATCGGTTGTTATTATATTTCAAAAATTGGTTGAACTTCATAAGTTTGGTGCTGTCACTCTAACTGCGATGTTTATTCACCCAAAAATACTTTTTTATACCAGAAAAAAAGGTCTCAGATTAAATTACTGGCTGTAGTTACATTAAATATTAAAACAAATAATTTGGTAATACTCCAGTCATTATTAGTGGGTCACCATGATCTTCACTTTAGAATTAACTATATATTATGCATTATGGAACAGTATTCTAAAGTGTTACCGCAAGGTGAAATATAATTTAATAACTAAGTTGGATAATGGATGTCAAAACTCCATTTACAAGTGAATAGTTTTTTTTTTTTCTGCATTTGCCATGGAGGGCTTGATTATGAGAAAACAAATTGGAAAAGAAAGAATGAGAGTATCATTGCAAAGCACATTGCAAGACGTTCTCATGCGCTCCGTGACACAAGCTCTCTAGAGAAAAGACTCAGATGGGAGAATTCTGCCTGCAGCATTTCTTCTCTCTTCTACTTTGAACTGTCAAAATGTCACAACTATAAAGGTCAAGGGAAAAGATAGATGAGGAAGGAAGAGATCAGATACACAAATTAGTTTATTGTTCCCTCTGCCCCATTCATTCTGGTTAGTTCCCTGCGTGTCACACATCAGGTCCTCTGAGCTCATGACGTGGAGCTGACTGTCAGAGCCGCTCCTGATGGAGTTCTGCTGGAGATGGTTGATGCTGATGTAACTCAGCCGGAAGAAAACACTTGGGAATCTGTATCCGTTTCAAAGGAAACTTTTTATATGGTGGAAAAGTGACTTTCTGTGATGTCCTATCATGTTTCTTTACTGTGCGAACATTGATCAAATGTTTTGAGAATATCTAGTCAACATTTATTTATTTTTAACTATGACATCACAGCCTTGATCACAGAGATACGTATCCGCCTACATTTGCATATTTATTGGTGACCAATTGATATGGCTTCGTCAAGGAAATTCACACTTATTTTGCACAATATTTACTTCAAATGCACTTTTTTTCTTTTTTTTATCAAACTAAACCGGTATGACAAGATTTGGCAATCATAACAACCATCATTTAAATATAGACTAATAGTCTTACAGGTATGATATAATAGTAAAAAAAAGTCATGAAGTGAAAAATGACTAACATAAGTGGGCTTTAGCAGAAAATTTAAAATGCTAAACCAAGTACAAAATATACAGAACTATACAATATGGCCTTTTTCACCAAATGAAAGCATCAAAAATGAAAAAGAAAATTCAGTTTTTATCAAAGTGATTGCTCACAAAGCAGGTTAACAAAAGACGTCCCTAAAGCCTGTGATGTCACCAGTCAGTAATACTGCTCAATAAATTAAATTCATGAAACCAGACGTTTCTTTGTGCGGAGATTCACAAAGCGCATTCCTTTGAAAGTGTTATCTTCAAATCCTTCATTGATTCCACTGCTGACAGCCCATGACTAGAAATTGAAGGCTTTCTGACTCATCGCTCTTCATTTGTGACCAGTCATCAGGTCCTGCATTTCACATTAGCCTAAGCATTATTACAGCTTGACTGCTTTTCATAAAGAAACTCAGCATGATATGAATGTCTGAAACACACTTTGAGTCATTTGTTGAGATAGATTAAAACATACGCACAAAGTAATTCTGTGTGGTGCTGTAATCACAGACCCGCACAAGCACACAAATTCAGTCTCAAACAGTTGGGCGCAAAAAAGGGAAAGACAAAAGCCATTAAGCCAAACAGTAAATGTTGGCTGAAATATTAAAGAGAGAAGAGACGTTGACACAGAGCAGCGGAGTGTCACAAAAATAGAAACTATAGGCTGAAATACCATGATAGATATATAGAGGGATAGAGGGAGGGATGGATGGATGGATGGATGGATGGATGGATGGATGGATGGATGGATGGATGGATGGATGGATGGATGGATGGATGGATGGATGGATGGATGGATGGATGGATGGATGGATGGATGGATGGATGGATGGATGGATGGATGGATGGATGGATGGATGGATGGATAGAGGGAGGAAAGGATGGATGATAGAGAGAGGGATGGATGGATGGATGGAGGTAGAAATGGAATGATGGATGGATGGATGGATGGATGGATGGATGAATGGATGGAGGGAGGTAGGGATAGATAGATAGATAGATAGATAGATAGATAGATAGATAGATAGATAGATAGATAGATAGATAGATAGATAGATAGATAGATAGATAGATAGATAGATAGATAGATAGAACGTCTTTTCATCTGAAGTTGACGTAGAGATGTAGAGATTTCATTTCTTCAACACATTAAGCTGTGGTGATTTTTCCAGTCCTGTGTCTACTATTACTTTCAATAATGGAAAGGCCAAAGAAAATAAATAACTGAAATTCAGTGATAATTCACTGTCAAGCCAGCAACAAGACCTACATCTAGAAGCGTCAGTACATATAACCAAACACAATCACCTAATTTATCTTATTTCATGAAACAATATTCGTACACCCACATTCTACCTCCCTTTATGTACATTGGGGTTTCAATCCGCTCCATGAGTTTTCTATATTCCTCCGCTATCCGTCGAACAGCAATGAAGTGGCTCTCTCAGACGATTCCGACAGCGCAATTATTTTGATCAAACAGCAAATTATCTCATATGTGCCGAGCTCTCTGTGGCACCATGGGGCTTTTTCTGTTTTATCGGAGAGGAAGAGCAGGTACATGTCATGCTGTGAATACCAATGCAGGAGGAAGTTAAGGAAGGAAGTATGATGGGGGGGGGGAGAGTTCCTGGCAGAGGAAGAGGAGGTGCTCTTCGTCAGCCTGAGAGGGGTGGAAAATGAGGTGAAACGTCAAGGTGAATTTGTGGGTATGTGCTCTCACTTTTAGAGACGTGTAATTATCTGAAGAGTGGAATGACAAGGAGCTGACGGACACCTTCACAAAGGTCAAAGACATTTTATACTGAGAGACAAATGTGCGACCGAGGCCACGGAGGGAAAGTGTCACTGATATAAAAATGTCTCCACAAATCCAGAGCTTCCTGAATAAAAAATAAAATCAAGATTGGAACGGGATGTTCTGATTATGAATGATTTATGATGCAACATAACTCTTTTCTGTCCGTCTATTTATCATGTCAAGCTCTGAATGGAAGCCAAGAAGCAAATACACAACATACATACAAACAATAAATAAAACAGCAGGTTTTATTTGAAAAAGCATCGCTGCTAAGGTGCTCATTTGAGGTAAAACTGGAACGTAGCCTCAAATGCACCCAGAGAGAATGTGGCCATGCTTTTCCATCTGATATGACTGATAAAAGAGAAGGCAGACACCTGGTGAGCCCTTCAGCTGACAGACTTCAGCACTACGGACAGCTCCCGAAAACTGCAGTATACTTCAGTGCCAATGGCTGCGATTCCCAGTCAAATCAATGCATCACATGTACTCTATTTACCCCATTTGCTGTTTGCTGCTTGAATATGCTGCAGGGCACTCACAGACTGCACAGGGACCTTCTGTAGACTCTGTAGAGCTAGTTTTTGGAATTATAATCACACTGAGAAAGGCAGAAAAAAACATGATTGGTAGAGGTCTAAAGTCCCTTTCCATTGACATCATTTTATGGGGCAGCAAAAAAACCACTGCTGTTTATCTTCATACACAGTCAAGTAAAAAATGCCTACAAAATTGAATGTGCTATGTAAATATATATGAAAAATATGTATATATTATAAAATAAATTACATTTAAAAATAAAAACAGAAAGAAAACAGAAATTCTAAATTGTAATAATATTTCACAACAGTAAGGATATTAATGCATTTTTTATCAAATAAATGTCATTTAAAAAAAATCTAATAAATTATATATACTGTATATATATATATATATATATATATATATATATATATATATATATATATTCTAATTTTATTATATACAGTATATCTCAGTGGCAAGCGGTGACTTTTCAAACCAGGTATATACTGGGTGGAGCGTTATGTCAAAAATGCACCTGGTGTACATTGGATGGGTTTATAATAAGTGTGTTAGCGTTCGCACTAGACTATGGGCACTATCATACACAAAGCACCAGGCGCGACGCAGGTGTTTTTTTTCTATTTTCAGCCCGACGCAGTTATCATTTTCACTCCCAGCCACGTTGTTTAAATAGCAAATGCATTTGCACCCATTTATGCGCCCATGGGCGTGCTGGTCTGAAAACGAGGTGTGTTCTGGCGCATTGATGGCGCGTTGCTATTTTGAGGCAACAGAAATAGACGGTGCAATATTTTTTTTGTTATTTTAAGGTTGGTTAGTAATGTGCACCCATAGTCCACAATGTGCGTACACTTTGTCCCATAGATCAGAGGTCCCCAACCCCTGGGCCGCGGACCGGTACCGCTCCGTGGGACATTTGGTACCAGGCCGCACAGAAAAAATATATAACTTATCGTATTTTCCGGACTATAAATCGCTCCGGAGTATAGCCTACGTCGCATCAGTCAAAAAATGTGTCATGAAGAAGAAAAAACATATATAGCCTAAAGGGGGTCACACACCGGACGCGCAGCTCAGCGCCGCGCCACGCCACGTCTAGGACAACTGTCACCTGAAAATCCGATAACATCAGCAATTTTCTGATTTCTGTAAATAAATATAAAACTAAATGTATATTGCAGCACAGGGTTAAGTCCACATTAACTACGATTTGAGACACATAAAGGTAAATTTAATATAAAACTATTTAAATGGCGCTCTGTGGCGCGGCAGGAATTTGAACACGGTCCTGAGCCGTTGCTAGGCGCCGCAGACAGACGCCGAAAGGCGCCGCCGGTGTGTGTACTCTCATAGAGAATAATGTGTTCGAATTTAAAAAACCTGGTGCTGTGCGGCGCGGCGCTGAGCTGCGCGTTCGGTTTGGACCCCCTTAAGTCGCACTGGACTATAAGTCGCATTTATTTAGAAATGTATTTCACAAAAAAAAAAAAAAAAAAAAAAAATGTTACGGACGGGACAGTTCTCCGTTACAGACGTGAGCGCTCTGAAAGCGGCACTAAAAGACTGCTTTAAACCTTTCATAGAGACCTCAAACAGAAAGCACAAAGCCTGTCTTTAAATTTAATTTCGTCTTAATTTTAATCAATGTTTCATCAACCAATTGCCTGGATTTAATAAATATATTAGAATATAGATCATCACGACACGGAGGCGCTGGCACGTGAACTGGAGCTGGTCTCATAAATTTACCGAAACTCATTGACAAGGTAGCCTACTTGCCTCACAGACCTGAGACATATATAGAAAGCTTGAAATGTCTACTGAAAACAGACTGTTCTCTGCTTATGTAGGCTAATTCACATGAAATGTGCATTTCTCTCTGGCGCGTTCACTACTGCGAAGATCACGAGTCAGCATCGTCAACTTCATCTTTGCACAGAAAACACTTACTATTAAACAATTAAAATGTCTCCTGCTGTATTTTACATATTCATAGTCATTAATTTTGCCGGTTCTTTGTGACAGCTTTTAGGTGCTTTATTGGCAGCGCCACCCTTACATGTTACATGAATGCATCAGCACCGAAAACATGGAGATTTTTTTCTTCTGGGGGGCATTTTGTTTGTGTTCAGGCTTTCTCAGTTGTCTTTAGGCGCGATGTTACGAGGACGCTGCTAATAAAATTGTGAGTAAGCCTACACATTGGATTCCCGTTTATTATTATATTTAAAAAATACCCCAGTTTTTATGCCGGTCGTATCATTTTATTTTGTTGTATTTATCCGCCACACCTTAAAGGCCGGTCCGTGAAAATATTGTCTGATATTTTGTCTGTAAAAGGTTGGGGACCGCTGCCGTAGATGGTCTGCTTGCACGTTTTAACCTTGCGCACAAGCAGATCCGTTTCCTCGCTAGCGTTCAGTTTTTCCGCTTGCAAATTCCGCCATGTAAATAGCGAATCCGCCATGACGCGAGTGCAACTGGCTTTTAAAGGGAATGGCAGATGAGACTCTGATTGCACATAACGCCCAAAACACACCCATTCCTCAATTAAGAGAATAGGGACAACCCTTTTATACCATGTGCCGGGCGCACCGACCATTTTTCCCATCGTTAAAATAGCAGAAGTGGATTCGGACACACCCTAAGTGCCCCTGAACCCTGCACTTTGATCATTAAAATAGGGCCCAGACTGTTAGCTGCTCAGTTACTTACTCTCATGACACATAGCAACACAGTTAAAAGTTTCCATATATATTTGACCATTTATTGAAAGCAGCCTACATTTATCTGTGGATCCCTTCACAAGCACCCGTAAAAGCTGCACATCGGCTGAGGACACACTAATCTAAATCAGAGATGAGATGACTTAGAAACACCATGCAGGTGTCAATTTAAATGTATGCCAGAAGTGTTTTTTTATAAAGAATTAAAAATAAGTAAAACATAATAAGTATTAGTAGCTTATTATAAATAAATGATAAGCAAAATATCATTAAAATTAATGTAAGTATAATACAAATGTAAGTATTCTTTTTAAAAACAAGTTGAAATATTGCAAATTGACAACTTTAACAAACGCATAGACTTTAAAAATAAAATAAAATACAATGAAAATAGTTTCAGTTATGACTTTTTTTTCACTTGATTTAGTCTATTTAGTTTTGTATCAAACACAATTTTATTTTCTTTGCTCGAGATCTGGCAGCAGCAGCACATTTTTCCTCTTGGGTGAGTGATTCTCGGACAGCTTTCCTGCGCATGAAATCCCTCATATACTAGCAAACCAATGAGAACGCGGGACACTGATGATGATACATAACAACAGAGCCAGAGCCAAAGGTAGGAGCCAAAGCTGCTGTGGATCCGCTTACCCGAAACCCTCCGTAACTGGCAGATTTGAAGAAAATGATCGTCGTTTGGCAAATAAATAAATGACAGAGTTATATAGGCTAAGTATTACTAACATATTCACGTAAGCTTTATAGTACACCTCAAACAAGGGAATTTATAGTAATTTACCGTGTTAATACTAATTGGGTATGCAGCGCATTCACAGCTTATATATATATATATATAGAGACCCATTAAAATGCATTGGGAAGCAAGCATTATTCTATTGTCTTTATGGAAATATGTGGGTACAGCATATAGGAAAATCTGTCAATACATTCTAGAAGCTGGAATCGTGGTAGGATTGTTTTATGAAAATGAATACCCTCTGTTTCAAATTTTCACAAAAACTGCTGACCACAAACTTTTCTTTCTATGGCACGTCTCCAGTTCTAAAATTCTGTGGCGAGAGAACAAGAGAGAGGTGCATGCTTCTGTTAAATGGATTTCAGACCAAGCTGAGCTTTACAGAATGAGTTTTTAGAGCTTGTTATCTGTTGATGTCTTCTATTAATAACACCTGTTAAAATTGGGTTGCAAACTGAAACAATTGCAAGCTGTCAGCGTGGAAGACTGACTACTCCCATTCAGCCAAAGCTTTTCTAAAAAAAATATTTTTTTTAAACTATATATATATATATATATAGTAAGTAACTTTATATATAGTATATAAAGTTATATATAAAGTAACTAACATCAAAAAGGTTTTTTTGTGGCTGTAATGGAAAGGTTAAAGAGCTCTGAAGCCATCTGTGGAGATCAGAAAGGAACAGCTCCTGGGTGGAAGAGAAGGGACATCTAAGAGGCACGTGAGAGGGGAAGCTGGCAGTGCGAGGAAATGAACGAGTGCTCCAATATGACACAGCTCCAGACATTAGCATATGTTCACAGAGAGGCAGTCAGTTTGACAAGAGATAGTGCGGGTGTGTGTGGAGTCTGAGAGAGAGAGAGAGAGAGAGAGAGAGACTGCTTTAGGCTAGGTCGGTCACATTCACTTTATTAGTATGGCTGATGACATTAAGGTAGCAGGCATTGTGCATTGCATTCTGGGACTGAACTGCATTATGGTATGTGCATTCATTATAGCTAAAATAAAAAATAGAGAATAAAAAGTGCTTTCTTTGCGCTTACAGTTAAAATTGCAGATTGATCCAGGATCAAGATTCATCTGGGTTTTTTTTATGACGGATGTCAAATGCCTTTCAATTTCTAATGGCTAATTAAGTCTTTTCACAGTTGCCACAATGCATTAACCTTATGAAGTTCTGAGTTCTGAGGCCAATTAAATTAGTCACAGGAATGTGGAGCACATGGAGGACTGACTGGCTTGTGTTCAAACTGAGAGGTTCTGAGGACAGATATGGGACACCATGCAGGTCAACAGCAGCCTGAGTTAATCTAATGTCAGAGAACATACGGTCCTGCACTGAGCAGCTCCAGTAGAGAGAGTTTTGCTGGATATTTGGTGCAAAACCTATGATATATAAGTAAATAGTTTCAGGTTTGACAACAATTATGCCAAGCATTTTTACAGCATATTATGAGTCATAATACGTGGAAGTACAAATTCTCAAGACTTTCATGGAATAATGAGAGAAAAAATATGTGATTTTTTTTAATGATTAAAATAATTACAAAATTATTATAATAAATAATTAACTTTAATAATAGCACTTGTGCAATAAATATGTTGATCAAAAGCAACAACAACAAAAAACCCTCTGAAAACACACACACACACATAAATACAGTAAATACATGGATACATAAAATATTTTATAAATAAAATAAATAATAATTATAATGTTGCTAGAAAATAGAAATACTGAAAACATGTCTAATCATTGGAAGTAAAATGTATCTACATTGTGCTAAACAAGAGCCATTTGTGAAACAATATGTGAGGGGCAGAATGGAAGAAGAAAGTAAGAGTATTAGTGAAAACATTTAGGAAATATTCATTATTTCTACAATCCCATTTGGTGCTGCTGAAATAATACACTTCAACTTTAGCTAGCATGCCTGTAAGATTAGTCTCGTAAACCCTTTCGTTTTATGAATTTGCAAGTCACATGGACTGCTTGGTTCTTTAATGTTTTTTTTGTTGTAATTTTTGGAGCTCAACAGCCCTCATTCACTTCCACTGTATTGAACAAAGAGCAGGCAGGAAAAAATAAATTGCACAAAATAGCTCATTTTGTGTCTCACATAAAAAAAGTAAGTCACACGGCAATGGAATAACATGAGGGTGATTAAATGATGACAATTTACATGTTATTCAGCTCTTTTCCATATAACAATTCATGGTAATCAAGCTCCAAAACGACAAAAAGCATAATAAAAATATAAAAAAAACCTACATGAAGTTTCTTCAAAATAAAATGTTGTGTTTTACACAAAAAAATTTCTAAAAAATAATAAAAAAGAATACAGGATTGAATACATAAAATGAGGGTGAGTAACCAATGACAGATTTCACATTTTTGGGTGAACTATCCCTTTTTTTCTACCATGTTCTCATTTAGCTAATGTTCTTATCAAAACCATCTTACGCTTCTGAGGCAAATCCCAAAGGAGCAACCTGGGGTTTAGTGCGTTGGCTCAGCGGTGATAGTTCATGGATCGCACCAGCTCTTTACAGTCTCCAGCTTACACACCCACACATAACAAATATGGGCTGCACTAGGTGGCTAAAAACCAAAGAACCCCCATGGGGTTTCCCAGAAGCCAACTGCAATGCAGACAAACACATTATGTGTGTGCGTGTGTAGGAAGTAATGGAGAGAGTAGAGGAAAGAAGGAAGAAACAGAACAACAGTGACTGAGTGCGTGTGTACGACTGGCTGGATTCAGAGTCCCTCAGTGCCACTGCGACACACTATATAGCAGGTATGAGGCGGCGTTAGTATGCAGGTCACACACGCTGGTAAAGTGGAGAGTGGCCCTGCAGAACACACACACATACAACCTAGTTGTCTTTCAGCCCAGTCAGTATGGCCTTTACACACCTGTGTTTACACACTGCAAAGCCTCTACACTCAGAAATGAAGTTCATCACAGTTTCTGTCTGGGTGCTAAAAAAGGGAGATGGAACAGAATTCCACCGTATATCATTAGGATATGATTTTACCATGTCCTGAGCCATAAATGCCATGTGATTAATCACTCTAGAGTTGCACTATAATGACATCATGACAACTCTGATTGGCTGATGGCACCAGAGGAACACAAAGCCTGACTATTCTGAGCTGTGACATCAAAGGCTCTACAAAGATTTAAAAAATATATAATAAAATATTAGCAATTTAAAAAATTTGCGGAATTAGACATAGTAACAAATAACAAGGAGGACCAAGCTAACAAGTTAAACATTGACACATTGTACAAAGCTACTTATTGTTTAGTATGCAGTGATGTCATAATTATGCATTTTTTGAGAAGAAACTTGAGAATGAAATAACTGAAATGATTCAGACCACAGATACCTAACATGGCTAAAATCTCAAAAATGTATTATTTTGTTTTTGGGCTCCATTTATGTGAATATTTTTAACCAAAGTAAAAAAATTAAAGAAAATAAAGTAAGGTACAAACATTGTAAATGCTACCGAAAATAATATTTTGAGCAAATTTTGAAAACTATTAGGATGAAGATTATATGAAGGTCTTGTAGAAGGTGGTATGCTTCTTAAACAACAAACACAGACTAATAATATTACACATATTGAAACTTACTGCCAAAGTGGGAAGCGTCTCAAAAAGCTCCTGCTAATTGTCTACAGACTGTTCACTTTGTCATTAAGTACTAAAGCTAATCAAAAAATAATCCACATAAGTATCAATTTCAAAGTCGCATTCACTACTGTTACTCAGTATTTTATTGACACGGTCAAGGTCCGTTCTCAGAGTTGGGTGCTTCTCCAAGGAAAACTCAATTTTCACAGCGCCTCAATGCAAGAACCTGGAGAGGATCTACGACATGGTCTATTATAAAAGGTGTTTTATAATAATGAATGCGTCTTTACTGTCTATCCGTGAGGAAGACCAGCTATTACAATGACACTCAAATTCCCTGCATCGGTGACAAACCTGGGAGAACATGTACCTGTAACTCACCTCCAGCGACCCCCAAACAGATTAGATCGAAACAAGGGTCAGTTTCCTGCTCTGCCTTAACAGCTAGTTTATCAAAGTCCTCAATCTAAACAAACAGCCTGAGCCAACATGGAGGATCCGGGTTTATATCCCAGAACCACCAGGATGCCAGATACCACTGAAAACCTAGTAGTAAGTCTAAAATTGTATATTCGTCAAGCACATTCATAAAATTATTTCTAATTTATATGCAAATGTATTTTAATCTAATATTTTAACAACAGATCAGCTATGGTGACACAGCTGGAAAGAGAGGGAAGAGTATGCTCTGTGATGTGGAAATTCTGAAGTTCTGAAACCAAGCTAGACTGTGATGATGCATTTTAATGGTTATCAGCATTGTGAATCCTGCAAAAAAAAAAAATTGTTTCATTATTTTTTTTTATTATGTACATTTATAACATAACACATAATATACTTTGTATATTACCTTTGCATCAAATTACAAGTAACTAGTTAACGCTGCTGTGAGGGTGTTTCTAATACAGCAGCTGTGGGAGTGACAGTAAAAATAGTGCTGAAATAAAATAACATTTATATATTAGTTGCAAAACTAATAAAATATAAAATATAAATATAATTTGAAAAACTAACTAAATGAAAATTTGCCTTGGCAATAAACTGAAATAAGTTTATGTTGAAGCACTAACAATTATTAACTGGAAATAAATAATAAATAAAATGAACAAACTAAAACAATGAAATATGAAATAAAAACAAATGTAACAATATTAATTAAAAAAAATAACAAAATGACAAAAGCACCTGACGAAATTACAAAAACATTTGTCCTGTCAAATCGATTAATCGCGATTAATTGCATCTAACCTGAAAGTTTGTATAGGTGTGTGTGTGTGTGTGTGTGTGTGTGTGTGTGTGTGTATATATATATATATATATATATATATATATATATATATATATACACAGTACACACACACTCACACATGATATATTTACAAACTTTTAGGCTATGTTAGATGCGATTAATCGCGATTAGTAAAAAAAAAAAAAATTTTAACTAAAAATATTAAAACAAAAGATAATTCAAAAATATGAATAAAACTATAAAATACAAATTTCAGCAAAATTCAGCTACTTTCACATTTCAGTTTCTCAGCTGTTACACACATGGGTGTTAGATCTTGGAAAATAACCCTTTTACTAACTGAAGACTGCAGAACTATGGATTTTTGTGATTTTAGTGTCCCAACTAATGATAAAACCAAACCTATACGCCTTTGATGCAGTGCCTTGATCCTTGCAATTCCAAGTTTTCGGCAGCTGCCAATTAGCAGACACTCTTATCCAAGTGACATACAAGCGCAGTGCAGTGGGAGCAGGCATTAAAGACACTCAACATGCCCAAGGGCACTGACTCATTCGGATTCAAACCAAGAACCCTTCGCTACCAAGTCAAGTATCCAAAACTGCTCAGTTACTCATAGTCTACCCAAATGTTGCCCGTCCCCGCTGGGAGATCTGGCTGTCTCCTCCAAGCTTCCACTTCATCCTTCACAGATCCAAAGCCAGTGGCGCGCAGTGCCGTAAAGCCAATATAATCCCACTTATCTTTGATGTCATCTCTACTTACAGGCCTCATCAAGAGCGGCATGCTTCACAAACAGCAGATGAACAGCAAGAGACGGGCGGGATTATTCCATTTTCTCACCGTCCTTAAGAGATATTCTTCAAGTTTCAGAAATAGGTTTGGATTTTGTTCTAGCTTGGAAGGATTTTGAAAGTCTTAAGCTCAAAGCAAAAATGAATCCTTTACCAATCATTTAGGGTTACAATTTGGAAAATTCGGAGATAAACATCTATTGTGACAGCATGCATTTAAAAAATAATGTGGAATCAATGATCTTTCATTTCCGCTAAAAATTGACCACTATGAAGGTGAAAAATGATTCCACAGACGATTGACTCGGGAAAAGTAATAAAGCAGTTCAAAGCGCTGAACAGAATCTTTTATTATCACAATGGATGGTCTAATCAATACAACAAAAACTGAGATGCAGTCAGCGTTGAAACCAAACAAACACTTGTCAAATTTGGAAATAATATAAAGGGGATTCTTTTACTTTATTATTATTTTATGCTTCCCAAATGTCATTTTCGAAAATGACCTGATACACTCTTAGTTATTCAGTCTTTCACCCAAAAAACATTTGTTCTTTTTCTTTAATAAAACAAAAAGAGATATGTTTTTTTTTTTTTTTTAGGGATGCACCAATATTAAAATTATGGCCAATAATGAGAAGCCGAGTAGCTATTATTTTTATGCATTGGCTGATAGTATATGACTAAAAGTAAAAATGATATTGCTCTGTTGTAAACACTATATACTAAAGTCTGAGCCTAGGTCAGTCAGAAATGTATACTTTTATTCTGTAAGAATGCATTAAATTGATTAACGACCTCCACTGACTGAGACCACCCTATGAGAGATGCTCAGGCTCCGAACATCCATGTACTGCTGGTTCTCAGTGGGCGAAGACAGACGCCGTTTCCTGACATTCTCCTGCGCTTTCATCTCTCCATCCTGCTCGGCTGCATCTCATTTAAATGTCTGTCATGCTCCCTGTCAGTCGACTGAAAGAAATAATTATCTCCTTAAGCTCATTATACCAGGAACAGCTTTAGCACTTATAGCCCACTGAGCAGCTGTAAGCTAACACAAGGTGAAGCAAATCTAAAGCAGGAACCCATTATATGCTTTTCTTTGAGGGATGAATTTGACGGTTCATAATGTCAAACCTGTCATTGATTTATATATGTTTGTATGTTTTCTTTAGTAAAGGAGCTGAATTTATATGAAGCACTCAATGTTTGACTAGCCTGCTAATATACAGGAGTAGTTCACGCTGAAATTACAGTTTGGTTTCATTTGATTTGAAAGCTATAGTGGAGGGGAATATTAACTTAAATGTATGTAATTTCCCCACACAAAGCTATTATATAGCTTTAGAATACAGAAAATACTATCTATCTATATATCTATATCTAAATCTATATGGAGCTTGTCCCCAGGCACGTTAATTAAATGGAAACAGTTGGGCAAAAATATTCTTCATGCAAAATTAAATAAATAAATAAATACAAATAATTATAATTTACTGGGTTAATTATTATTAATAAGTATTAACAATAATACTACTATGTTATAAAACATTGAGGTATTATACCACTGTATTGTTAATTATGATCATCAATATTCGTCAACATCTGGCTTGTTTTATTAATTACAGTTTTGTATGTTAACGCATATTCAAAGGTTCCTCGCTGTAGTTAATGGGAAAAAAATCATTTAAATCACATTTACTGGACATTTGACATAAACCCCTCTTTACTGCATTATTCAATTTATGGCCACCCATTTTTACAACAGACATGTATTGGCAATAAATAACTAAAAACTGTATTGCAGCTTGATAGGTACCTTCCCTTGAGGTCTAAGCTCCATTTAGAAATCAGACAAAAAATATATTCTTATAGAATCTTAAAACAACTACTGTACCTGTGAAGCAAAACTGCATTTTAATATTTAAAAAAGTATATTGAATATGTAATAGGTTAGGTTCTTTATTGGCATCTACTGTAGGTTCCATGAAGAACCTTTAACATCCATGGATACATATGTACAGTGGAAAAAGCTTCTTCAGATGAAACATTCTGTGGTGAACCAAAAATGGTTCTTCTATGGCATTGCTGCGAAAACCCCCTTTAGGAACCTTTATTTTTAAGAGTGGTCATTGTGGCGACGTTTCTGCAAAATGATATTGCGATGCCTTTTGCACATTTCGCTGTTTTATCGAGACTTGTGTTTCACAGGACACGTATCTGAGCATGCCACATCACAAGGGCAATGCTGTACCAGGTGAACTATATCGAGCAAGTTTACTATGTCAGAAAAGCCTTACATATTAAGCTGGTTATGTGATGCAAATATCAAATGTATTAGTTTACAAATCATGCAGTATTTGAAAAGTGTTTTGAGGTCATAACAGTCGATAACATCATCCCATCGTTCTGTCCGCTGTGACCTTGTCTGAGAAATGACCTCTACCCCCTACCTGTTCAACCTGTCAGGAGAGCACACATCACTCATCACGCAGGTACGGTACAAAAAACAGCTGCCATCACACATTTTAATGTGCTAAAACACTCACACACATATGCACTGTTTTAAAAGCTAGTGAGCCACATACAGATGGAACGTTTAGGGGATAAAAGGTAAGACAAATTTTTAGGCAACATATCCTTCTCACAGAGGGCAATGCATGCTAACATTAAACTTACACATAACTTCAAACTCTACTGAAATCAACAGGAAGTCACATCTCCTGTGTGGAAAGCTATATGTGTGACGCGCAAGTCGCTGTTGAGCGTTTCAAATCAGTCACTTTATGATTGTACTATAACCCAAATGACCTTACAGTTCTTAACGAGTTAAGTCACCCAAAATTTTTAATTCTGTCATAATTTACTCACTCTCTTGTCGTTTTAGTCTTTCATCACATTGATGGGATGAACAGACTGACTTTAGGCTTTTATTCACATATAAACATTCATCAGTTCACGCATCAGATATGGTAAACGGAAGCTCAACACTGTTCGCTTGAAATGTGAGAACCCAATGAGGTTCATTCTCGTGTTACGCAGCACGTTTGAGCTGCAGCAAGAACCAATGAGGTTCATTCTTGTGTTACGCAGCACGTTTGAGCTTCAGCAAGAACCAGCGAGGTTTATTCTCGCGAGTCAAACCTTACGGTTGAGTTTATGTTCGCTAATCAATGTTTAAGGCTATGTTCACACGGAAACGTTCTGAAGAGAAAACGCAAAAGTGCCGTTGCGTTATCACTTTTTATTCTGCGTTTAGACGAGCGTTATGGGGGGGAAATCTGCGTGCATATGTTGACGCAAAAGTGTGTGAAATTCGATGTAGTATGCACTCCAGGCGGCTAGGTGGCAATGTGAAGCACTGCCACACAACAACACCAAGTCCGCGCGCCTGCGTACAACCTTCACTGTCTAGCAGACTTTTGCGTTTTTACCGTTTAGACGGGAACGCGACGGTGGAGCGTTTTTAAGATTTCCCCTCTGGAGGGTGGTTTCACTTTTTTGCGTTTTTAAGCCCCAAAAACGCCGTCGCCGTCTAAACGAAAGGCACATCTGATCAAATATTTTTACGTTTTCACCCGCGAGCGTTCTCGTGTAAACAGGGCCTAAATGTGAATAAAAGCCATTTGAATAAAGAACATTTATTATTAAGTGTATATAGTGAAGAATATAATTGAAGTAACCTTTTTTGCAATGGAAAGTTTCCATGAATGTTAAATGTTCTTGATTGAAACCACAGATATCTATAAAGAACTTTTATTTTTAAGAGTGCAGTTAGAATGCTGCCTTAGAAAGTTGCTGTAGTGAGGCAGGTTTTAGAACAGAGCTAATACTTGGAATCTTAATGCAATAGTTTGCAATAATGTTAATGCTTGATCATGTCGATTTGCATGGATATCTACTGAAATAAGTATTTATTTATTTGCTTCTTTTTTTCTTTTTTTTTGCAATTTCTCTGTGAATCTGTCACAGCATTTCCAAAGTTAGTTGATGAAAAATACGAATAAGATTTGTAGGATTGTGATGCTAGCAAAGAATTCTAATCAAATTCTGTTATCCTTTGTAATGCCATCCTCCATCAATCAAGGACAACACACTAGACTAATGGAAAAAGTAATCTCATTTAGAGATACAGGTAATGGAAGCTCTCTCCACATACGGTCTCTTCTCCTTCACAGTGGGTTGTCATGTCCCCACCAGAGAACAAATGAAAGACTTATTGCCAGCCAAGGTTTGCTCAGGTACAGAGACTTGCACCGACTGCCCACAAGACGCTCTCACACAACCTTACCAGTGACAGGCCTCTGTCAAGATACATGTCGAGTTGTATTTCCAGTGTGCACCATTGTTAAAGCTGAGCAAATAAAAAATATATATATATAATGGGTTTTATAAAAGATAAAACATAAAATAAAATAAAATAAAATAAAAAGTAAAATCAGCCAGAGTAGGATCTGAAAATATATGTGAAATAATAGAGTAACAAACACAATTCATCAAAAGTGAGCTCGTGCATTAAAGAAATGGATTGAAGACAGCTGAACTGTCTGGAAATGACACACTTCCTGAAAACGTGATTGATGGCTCTATTACTGGTTTATTTAATCAACGGTGTAATTATTTGCATCAACAAATCTTGTCAGGCCTAATCTAGAACTTGTCAAGGTTCTCATCTTTCTAGTTACCCGAACATGCCACACACAATGAAAACTCAAAGGGATGTTCAACTTCATCGCAATGCACAAGGCGTATTTTTAAAATTAATATCTTAATGCACAGAGCATTAGTACAGTGATAGTTGAGTGCTTCCCAAAGTATGCAAAATTGCTGCAATTTATAGCTCCTATTCTTCTATTTGAGAAGCAGGTTTCTCGCATGTGTTACAGGCCAGAAGAAAGATTGGTTTCATCTAAAACCCATTTCAATTTCAAGAAATGGAAAATGCTCTTTTGAGACTTTCCTATTTTCTATTTAAATTCAGCTTGAACCTGGACTGAAAAAAAAAAAAAAAAAAAAGAATTAGGCCAGTGGGTTTATTTCCCCAAAGAAATCGATCCTGCTATGTATTAATGCAATGTTAGAATTTCCATTTATGCTCTGCAAATGTGGATTTTACAGGACTGAATAGTAAACAAAAAAACGGGTCAGAAAAAAATGAAAAATTTTAATTTCTAGTTGCGTTGTCTCGTTAAGCATATTTTTTAAGCCATATTTTGGATGCCACTGATGATGCATTCAGATTTGATAAGAAAATGCAAAGAGGCCATACAACCACATTCAAATAGTACAGATAACTCAGACTGTCAGATGTAACAAAAGAAACGAGACATTGAACATGTGCTTTCAAAAGCGGTTATCAGCTCCACTAACAAAACAGCAAACCTTCACGTTCTTTAAAGAATATAATGAGGGTCAACTTATTTCATTCTGAGACAAAAAAGGGCACAGCAGCTTTCTGATAATGCTCTGAGAACCCCAATTATGGTGGAAGATAATTATATGGCTTCACACAATCAGACAGAAAATGATCCCACAAACACTTTGTCTGACTGATTCAGTGTTCTGATGAGAAAATCTCATTATGATGCAAAATTACAAACTAAAAAAGTTCACATGATAGCAGTTGCTGTGAAAAGCCCCCCATACATGAGCTTTCACTACAGTTATGACAAATCACCAATACTGTTTTACTTGGAAAAATGAGGTAAAGACAAAATATTTGTTCATATCTTTAAAAAAATTAAATAAATGCTCATATCATCTTAAACCTTTTTGGGGGACTTTACTGATATATCATAACAAGGATTAGATAACTAGAAAAAGAAAAGAAGTAGTCAAAGAAAAAGTAAAACATTTAAGAAGGATATTATAATCTAAAACGGGCATAAAGCTGACTTATTTTATTTTATTTTTTTAATTTTAATTGAATTTCAGATTTCTACCCAGACCTGGCATTTGTCAGCTAGTTTTTATTTATTTATTTTTTATATATATTTTTAACAACTATGTATAAAATATAAGTTATAATAATATTAATAAATTAATAAATCTATGTATAGGCTAGCTGTTAAAATGAAATAAATAATAATAATAATAATAATAATAATAATAATAATAATAATAATAATTAAACGCAAACTGTTGTCAGGATAAAGATCAATTGAATTAAATCTCTCTCTAAAGAAAAAAAAAGAAAAAAAACAACAACAAGCTGCAATTATATATATATATATATATATATATATATATATATATATATATATATATATATATATATATATATATATATATATATATATATATATATATATTATACAATTAAATATTTTTACATATTAAATAAATATGTATAATATTACAGCTTTTATATACAATAAAATAATAAAAAGATATAAGCGAACAAAAAAAAGTTTAAATGTATAAATAGTATTAATTAAAAATTGTTAGATTCTATTTGTTAAATTGTTTATTTTCTTCATTTGTAAGGTATAAACATGTCTGCTAAAGGAATAAATGTATATAGAATTGTGCAAAATATATGGCTTTTAAAGTTTTCTTCTTTTTTTCTGTCTGGTGCTTCTTTATCAGTCTGAAACCAATTATGTATTTCAAAAGGACCTGTTAGTTGCATGCTGGGAAAATGAATAGTCATAGTAACGCTCTCTGCATCTACACATTTTCAATCTCCCTTTTCTTCTGTGTCAAAGTCATGGTAACAAGCTCAAATAAGGTCAGGGTAAACCTAAGACAGCAGTACCTGACTGAAGGAAAACAATAGCCAGAGGCTATGACATGTCGCCTACCTCATAGACAGAGATTTTGCAAGAGCTCCCTACACTGATGGGATGGATGGGAGGATAATGAATGAGAGGAGGTGACTAAAAAAGCAGGAGATCAGGAGACAGACTCACTGCTGAGCTCTGGTCCCAGAGGACAAATGCGGGGCTCAATGTTTCACCATTATCAGCTTGAACTAATCGACGCAGCATGTGGGTGATAATTGAGGTTGTGTTGAGGCTGTTTAGATCAGCTAACCCTATAACTTTCCCTAAAAGAGATCAGAACATCTACAGTATATGGACGAGCCATGCTCCATATGTTGGAATTTGGATGCTGACGTTCTGACATACCTGTACTCATCAGGCTGCTTAACTAAGTTACCAAAAAAGACTTACATGGTCAGCTGGCTTTATCAGAAAGACCGTGCTCCATGTTTTGCTGGTAATCAGCATTAGTGATTCAACAAGTACACTTGCACCAAACCAGCTAATTAAAGACTGGACCAACATGCTGGTCTTTTAGCAGGGTCAAATGGTAAATACACAAGAATATCAACATGAAATAATTATGCTCATTCTTAATTATCTATATCTATATGAGTCAAAAACCTATCAGTGAGCATTAGCAAGCAGGTAAGATCATTGGACAAAAATAACTCGCAAATAAAAAAATTTGCCTACCTCATAAACAGAGGAAGTACTAAATCAGATCTACAAGGACTATACTAATCCTCTCCATTTTGCATTTCAGAAGCATCTGTCTATATAGTGAAAAATTACAATAGCTATAGGACAAACACACAATCCTCATAATATCTACCAAAACGCCACGGCTGCTGGCCCTTCCAGCGTTCCGCTTCCGCTGGCCCTTCCAGGTCCGGTTGGGCCAAAACGGCGCAACTAACAAGACCTGCTCCTCGTCCTCCCTGACTTTGCAAAGTGTCTGTGCAAGAAGGCTCACTGGGGGAAATGCATACTTGCGCAGGCCCCGGGGCCAGCTGTGTGCCAGTGCATCCGTGCAGAGGCTTCCCTCGGTCAGGGAGTAAAACAACTGGCAATGGGTTGAGTCCGTCGAGGCAAACAGATCTATCTGTGCGGCTCCAAAGAAGTCCCATATTAGCTGGACCGCCCTGGGGATGGAGACACCACTCTCCCGGAAGCGTAGGCTGTCGTGAGAGCTCGTCGGCTGCACGATTGAGCATGCCAGGGATGTGAATGTCACAAAACGACCTCAGATGCTTCTCACTCAATAGGAGGAGATGGCAGGCGAGTTGCGACATGTGGAGGGAGCGTAGACCACCTTGGCGGTTGATGTACGCAACGGTCGCAGTGTTGTCCCTATGAACCAGTACGTGCTTGCCATGTAGCGGCCCTTTGAGGCGGCCCAGAGCAAGGCGTACTGTGAGCAACTCGAGGCAATTGATGTGCCAATGCAGCTGAGGCCCCATCCACAGATCTGAGACTGCATGCCCGTTGTACGTGGCCCCCCAGCCGGTGGCAGAGGCATCCGTGAAGACCACAGCATGCCTGGACACTTGTTCTAGGGGAACACCTGCCCGTAGAAACGAAGGGTCCGACCACGTGCCGCTCTGTCACACCCATCTCGGGACTCGGCCGTGAAGCCAGTGCTGAAGCGGTCTCATATGAAGCAATCCGAGCGGCATTACTGCGGCTGCGGATTCCATATGCCCCAGGAGCCTCTGAAAGAGTTTCAGTGGGACCGCTGACCTGCTCTTGTTTGTACTCAAGCAGTTCAACACTGACCGGACGTGCTCCTCTGTGAGTTGCGCTGTCTGGTTGACCGAGTGAGAGTTTGCTCTTGTCCCAGTTAACCCGAAGGCCGAACAGGCTGAGGTGACGGAGCACCATGTCCCTGTGTTCGCACAACTGATCTCGAGACTGAGCCAGAATCAGTCAGTCATCGAGATAGTTGAGAATACGAACGTCGCGTTCTCGGAGTGGAACAATGGCTGCCTCCGCGACTTTCGTGAAGACGTGAGGCAACAGGGACAGCCCGAAGGGCAGGACTTTGTACTAATATGCCCATCCCTCGAACGCAAACCGCAGGAACGGTCTGTGTAGAGAAAGAATCGAGTACACGTCCTTCAGGTCGAACACTGCAAACCAATCTTGGGGACCGATGCATTCGAAAATGCGTTTCTGCGTGAGCATCTTGAACGGGAGCTTGTGCAGGGCCCGATTCAAGGTTCAAGGTCCAGGTTCACAGGTTCAAGATCGGCCGTAACCCACCGCCTTTCTTGGGTACAATGAAGTAGGGGCTGTAGAACCCTTCATATCTTCTGGAGGAAATATCGGCTGGAGGAACCGGCTCGATCGCGTCCTTCGCCAGAAGGACATCGATCTCTGCCCGGCACCCTCCTAAGTTCAGGGGCATCCACTTCACCTCTGTGCGGAGTTGCGATGCCCCTGAACTTAGGAGGGTGCCGGGCGAACAATCGCATAGCCGAGTCTGATGGTACGGATGAGCCAGCGAGACGGGCTGGGAATCGCTAGCCAGGCTCCCAGACACTGTGCAAGCGGGGACAACGGGACCAGACATGTATCCGGGGTGGGGCAGCGAGGTGGAACACAGGGACTCGGCTCAAAAGGCACTGAGGTGGCCCGAAGCGGAGTCTGAGTGTGTTGTGCCACACTTACCTGGTTCCAGGGTGGGGCAGAGTGTGCGTGGGAAGGCTTGGTGGCGTCCCCGAGCCGCACACAGGAAGAGGGAGAAAGGAGTGGCAAGGCATGGGAGCGTCGCTCACTGCAATCCACGCCCTCTTGTGACCCAGAGATGGAAGAAAATGCTCTTTTATTGAAAATGTGGGTTAGCCGGGGAGCCAACGGCAGAACAAAAACAAAATTAAACAAAAGATTCCCCAACCGGTCCTCCTCCGGGGGAGGGAGAGGTGCGGACATTATCTCCCGGAGAGCAACTTCCTCCATCGCTGGGTCGCCCATCTCAGGGCCGCTTTCCCGTACGCTTTCCGCCTGATTTAGCGGGGGCTTGGACAGGCTGGGCGCTCCTCTTGCAACTGGCCACCTGCTGCCTGGGTGGAGGCTGCTGCTTAGGCTGAGCAGGGGTGGAGGCGGCCGCAGGGGGGGCGCCCTCAGCAACGAGCAGGCGGAGATGGGGTGGAGGCAGCAGCTGGTAGTAGGGGCAGGATGTGCTTAATCGCCTCCGTCTGCTTCTGTGCTGCGGAAAACTGCTGGGCAAAGTTTTCCACAGGGTCGCCGAAGAGGCCGGCCTGTATCAAACATTGGCCGCATCCAGAAACACATGATCTGAATGACATCTTGAAAAAGATGAGAGTCAGATCGTGTAAGCTCTTTTGGAAATTTGCTCTCTCTGGTGCTGAGGCGGACAGGGAGATAGCCGCGGCAACACACAGGGCGATAGTGCAAGCCTGTGTGAGCACTCACTCTCGTGAAACACCCACCGAAACCAACAAGCTCAATGAATAGCTTTTCTCATTGAAGTCGCACACTCTCTGAGAATCATGACCCTCACTGCACACGCCGTCATGCTAACACCAGCTCTCAGAGGCTCCTTCCAGCAGAGACTCGAACAGCAACACTCTAACAGATGCTTGAGAGAACAAGAACAGCGTGCACTGTCTGGCTCCGAAGCGAAAGACAAGGATGTGACGCACCTGCTGCTCATTATATGCACGCGCCACAATGCACAGCAGCTGGTGCAATTATCGCATGCCAATGCGCATTGGCTCGTTTAGTTTTACTCAAAGTAGATAGGCTCGCAAGCAATCCCCATTCGTCAGAATCACTTCTGACTTGCGTAGTAGTGAGCTGACGAAGGGGAACTCCAGACAACATGAGGTGTGGAAAATTATAAGTGATCTATAGCTTTTTACAGTGGATGCCATTGAAAACAGGGTAAGTCTATCCCTCACAGCCTCGCTTTTATACCCGTCAAGGCGCGTGTCTAAATAAGGTCTATATGCTGCCCTTGCTCTATCAACAAGCTCTCTCAACAAGATCTATGTCATTAAAGAATGCAGTGAAGAAAAACCACAGAGGGATGTTTTCATGGTGTCTGCCGGGCTCAGATAACTCTCCACACATCTGCTCACAGCGAACGCTGTTGCCTTTCTCTGACTCTTCGCAACAGTCCTCACTGAGAGAGGACCATCCGCTGGCAGCACACACAGACAGACAAGAAGAGCAAAACAAAAGATGGCCTGTGAGCATCTGCTTATTCCTGACAACTGGCTACTGCGATAAACCAGCAGGCAAACAACACATAGGGACTTAAAAAGCCTGGAACAGCACGTGGACTGCAGAGAGCACTCAGGGACGTGGCGGTAAGAGCATTAAAGACCAAGGGATGAGTACAGAGGATGGCGGGCATACACTGGTTAGAAAAAGAGACAATTAGTGTGTGAGAACGATAGCAAGACTTTTTTGAGCACAAAAGCATTGTGCGTTATCTCATTCTGAAAGCTAATACGCAATATTGACAAAAGAACTCAAACTTTTCTGACGCTAAAAGCATGTTACATTATCATAATGAGTTAAACAAATCCCACAAAAATATGCACATCCCTTTCCCAACCACTTGGCCTTCTTCCCATTGTTCAGAGACACGTCTGAGGAGACCACGATTGCCAGGTCCTGTTGGAACAGAAGTACTCTGAATGCATTACACAGGCTGTTTGAACATGCTGCTCACTTACTCGTCTGTCAGGGTAGATATATCCCCACCGGTCCCTCGGCACAAACACACAACAGTTATCTCTTTAAGATCCTGCACTGCAATTAACCGTACCCCATTCACCCAGGTGTTTAGGAAGGAAAGGGACCTGGAAATTAAAGAAACACCTCTATACTTTTGACCAAATTAACTTGTCTTCTCACCAGCAGTTTGTTGATAACAATTTAGCTTGCCTAAACGCTGCTTCTGGAGGCTTATTTAAAATAACAGAGTCTATCCATACTGAACGTTAAAAAACGCTAAGCATTGTGATGTGAATCACGGATATTTTAATCAGATATTTGATGATTAATGGACATTTGGCCTGCATCCGAAATCACATACTACCTTGAGTAGGTACTTATTTGAATAAATAATTATTTTACGACCGCTAAAGCATGTTCTATATAGTATGAGTGTGTGTAGTATGAAAGTAATCTGGACGTACTATATTCACCATGTTTTCATTATCATATGACCTACCTGCGTCAGTTACGCCACTTCACTCCCATTCATAAATCCTCTCCTGTGGCCTCATTGGACAGTAAAGTGTTCATCATATGCACACTTCAGAGTCTTGCCAGAAGTATGAGGTCATCCAGGTACCTTTTGTCTACTCTTTTATGAGTACTGTGAATGTTTTTGCCTACTAGTAGGGAAGTATGCAATTTCGGATGCAGCCATGAACTTTAGATCAATAAGATTTGAAGTGGGTAGGGCTAGCCAATGCAATGTTGCAGAAAATAAAAAAAATCATGTGACCGATAATATGTCCAGTTGCCTGTTGTGATTGGTTAGGAAAATGCTCACAAAACCAAGTTATGACTGTTAGGAGAGATACACTACTGTAATTTCATGAAATAAATTAACACTTTTATTCTGCAAAGACACATTGAATTGATCAAAAGTGACAGTAAATTGGTTTAACTTGAGTACCAAATCAGCATTTTTGAATGGTTTCTGAAGGATACACACATATATTCCTTTAGAAATCATTTTAATACAATGATTTGGTGCTGCTGATATCTGTATACAGTATATTAGGGATCGGCCGCAAATCGGTATCGGCCGATAATCACGTTCCATAACTCGATCGATAGTCACTAAATTTGGCCGATCTCACGAACCGATCCCAATTTGATGACGTAAAACGTTAGTGCTGTGGTCACATTTTAACACATGTCATCTGCTCTCTGTGTCTGAGGTGGGGCTCAATCAGGCAGCTGCTCCACACACACAAACAGAGCAGACAACGACAGGGAACTGAGTGTGTATGATTACTTGCGTCTGTCCTTCTTCAGGTCAAGTCATATATTGGTAAAAATCAGTTTGCCATCAATTGTCAGAAGATAAAAGTGATATCTTTGTCATATCTTTTCAACATTTCAGGGGATTTCCCATGACTGGCATCAGAGCTGTTGAATGCATTGATCTCTATGAAGTGAAACATCAGCTTCAGCATTACCTAGCTCCTATGGCGAGAAAATTCTGTCCTTTTTAGGGTCGCATCTTGTGACATCACATCCTGTTTTTGGTTTGTTTAGAAGCCTTTGGTTCTTGTTACATTCATATTTCAGTCGAACAACACCAGAGGTCATTTGGAAGACGAAAGGAACCATCTTTTCAGGGGTCTCGGTCCACTTGTTTGGCGAGCAACAAGGTTCGGATGGCAGCGTTCACACTTATTATTAAAATGATCTGCACTAACAAAGCAATCACACCAGAGTTCGTTTTAATTGAACCAAACCTGCCAAGGGTGAACACCCCTTAGAAAGCATTTTCTCAACCATAGATTATCCTCAGTTGAACTTTAGGTTAGTACAATCAATGAAAGACAAAAAAGGAAAAAGAAAAGGATGAAGCATTGGAAACAAAGAGCAATAGAAAAACTAGCATGTAGATTCAAGAACCAGCAGAACAGCTTGTTAAAGCCACACGTTATTGCAAACTGGCTTGTGAGTGGTGCCAAGGCAACATGTGCATCTTGCATCCTTCAAGATTTTCTCACCCTCAATGTTTAAGGCAGAAGGACTGAGGAAGACTCAAGAGAAAACATGTTTTATAAAAAAAGGATGGAATGCTTAGTAGCCGGGCAAAAAAGAGAAAATAGATTTTTAGAAGAGAACATTTTACATTCACTGTGCTCCTTACAGTTATTTGTCTGGGACCGAATCTAATGGTATCTGTCGTGTTTTTTTCTTAGGTCAATAGGTGATGTGTATCAGGACTGGTTGCCTGGACACTACTTCTAGAAAGAAAGAGTTTTAGAAACAGATGAGGTACAAAATGAAGGTGGAGCACCAGGAACCTTCCATAATTCACTTCCTGCTGTTGATTGTGCCTGTAACTATATCGGAGCACAGCTTTCTCCATTCATCAAAAGCACAGAACAGCCACTCTCCTACTGAGCAAATGCTTACAGGGGTTTTCAATTGCCATTCCTGTAAACACCATTATTTGTTTTTCAATCACGGTTCTGTGTATATATATATATACACATACATAAATACATACATAAATACATACATACATACTGTACATAACTAGATTCTGCTCCACTAAATTCGTGCCCATGTTAAAGGGATAGTTCACCCAAAAATGAAAATTCTGTCATCATTTACTCTCCCTCATGTCATTCCAAATCCCCTTTCGTTCATCTTCGGCACACAAATAAAGATCTTTTTGATGAAATATGAGAGCTGTGTGTCCCTCCATTGACAGCTACGCAACTACCACTTTAATGCTTCAAAAAGTTCATAAAGAAATCATAAAACTAATCCATATGAATTGAGTGGTTTAATAAAAAAATTCTGAAGAGACTCGATCACTTTATATGATGAACAGATTGAATTGAGGCTTTTATTCACATATAAACATTCATCAACTCAACACATCAGTTGTGGTAAACGGAAGCTCAAGCATGTTCGCTTCAGACCAATAATATTTGAGGTGGTCAGGGCTAGCCAATGCATGTTGACATGCGAGAACCAATGAGGTTTATTCTCGTGTGTCACGCAGCACATTTGAGCTTCCACGAGAACAAACCGTTTGGGCTTCCGCAAGAACCAACCATGTTAATTCTCACGCGTCAAGCAGGTTCGGTTGAGCTTCTGTTTATGTTCGCTGATCAATGTTTATATGTGAATAAAAGACTCAATTAAATCTGTTTATCATATAGCAATCATGTCTCTATAAAATTTGTACTAAATCGCTCAATTAATATGGATAAGTTTTACGTTCTCTTTATGAATTTTTTGATGCGTCAAAGTGGTAGTTGCGTCAATGGAGGGACAGAAATCTCTCAGAATTCATCAAAACGATCTTCATTTGTGGTCCGAAGATAAACGAAAGTCTTACGGGTTAAAAACGTAATTGATTACAGAATTTTCATTTTTGGGTGAACTATCCCTTTAAGTCTATGAGAGATTTTCACACAGTTTTTCACCCACCGGTCTGAGTATCGTATTTTCACACAACTCCTCATAAAGCAGCACGATTTGACAACAAACAATAAATGAAAAGAAAGGAGAGAAGATCGACCCCACTGCCGTGCTGTGACACCAACACTGAATGAGCTGTTCGTTGATCAGTCACTCTCTATAAAAGTAGCAAACTCTACGACAAACTGTGCACAATGTGTTACATGCCGAAGTTTTGTCCAGAAGAATAATAAGTATGCAAGAGAACAGAATCACATACTGTATCTGCATGTACTGTAACAGAATATAAAGGTGCCATTACTTTCCGTGAAAAATGTGTTTATATACACAATATGTGAGATATGTGTTTAAATATGCAATATGTAATATATATAATATGCAATATGTGTTTATATACACAATATGCGAGACACACATACCATTCATTTTAGGAAAAAGAATGGTGACAAAAATGAATCAAACATCAATCAAAAGTCAAATTTAGTTTTATCTGAATAGAATACAATTGAGTGTGCAGGCCTGATCTTCAGTGGGAGAACTCAAGCAGGTCGAAAGCTCTGAAGTAAAGGGCAGACCGCAGACGGAATAAAACAGAAGCTTCAGCGTAATACTACATAATCTAATAGGACTCTGATAAAAGGAAAAAAATATAGGATTTATACAAAGCTCTGTCATGAAACTCTAGATGGTGCATGCCGATAGGTCCTTAACTCAATCCTATTGCAATCACATCATTCTCTATAGGGCACAGCTGATTGGTTCCTGCTGCATCAGTAGCCAATGAGCTCGCTGCTCAACCTTCAAATACTTGTTTAGCATTTGCTATAGCAGTGCAGCGCTTTCAGAAACCCTCCTTCCCCAGCTCCACCTGTATAGATCTGCTACAGGTAATTCATGCGTGTTATATTGTACAGCAGCAGCATGTCTGACTTGCTCACAGCAGCACGTCGTGTATGTATGTACTGGCAGTAGCAAGTCCCGTACTTGCTCTGCAGCATCAGCAATAACCAACAGCAGCAGCAGCATTCCAAACATATTAGCATTATCTTCTCATATCCATTGCCATGCCAAAGACTCAGAGATATGTCATGACAGAACTACATTCTTCAACAATTCTGAATAGATTGAACTGATATTTCATTAATAACAGACCAAAGGAGATGCACGGCGCTTCAATAATGCAGAATTGGGGGTTAATTGAATTGTGGTTTAACAATGAGCAGTCAGAGCATTACAAATGAAATTAGTCATTGGATGTTTTATCCTGCCGTTCCTCGCATATTGGAATAATGAGCCATAAACAGTAATGGCACCTTTAGTCACCTTTCTGATCTCAGTACAGTTGCTGAAATAAACCCCCTGCAGCTGCACTTATTTCCTTTCCTTCAGCCACATTAGGTCTGAGTCACTCTTATACAATTTCATGCCTCTGTATCTCTGCAAAATTGATACATCCCGGCTGCACGGGGCCAATAAACATCATAAAAATTCACAGAACGGATTGCATTAACCTTTAGCAAAAGCTAACTTTAACAAAAACAGGGAGCAAAGAAGCCATACCCTCCACCGTATTTAGTTTAGGCTATACGAGCACTAAACGTGGAGCCTTATTTTCTATGCATACGGAATTTCAAATGAGAAAATATAACAGGTAAACTGAGACTACAGCTTCCTGCTGACATGCTAATCACTTTCAACATTTGAATACATTTGCATCAAAGTGCATTTCTCAAAGTGAAAAAAACACATTATCAAACAAATGTAACATGCCCCTCAAACCAGGGGACTGCGAGTTGAGATCTTACACAGAGCCTCAGGCAAAAACCTACAATGAATTATATTAACAGGTTTATCTTTTATAGACAAAAAATGTCATGCTGCGTGACCCTGTTAACAAAGATATATATATACAGTGCTATGCATAAGTTTAGACACCCATACTAAAGTTGAGTAAAAAGAGGAATAAAAAATCATCTTTTGGAAATTGAACTTAATGCCTTAATTTAAAAAATTAGGCAAAATCCAACCTTTAAGGACACCAATTTTCTTTGTGAATGAATAATGCATCGTAAATAAATTAATGTTCTTCCTTAAAATACAGGGTGCATAAGTTTGGACACCCCTATGTTAAATTCCCATAGAGGCAGGCAGATTTTTATTTTTAAGTATTTAAAAAAAAAAAAAATTTAGGATACTATGCATCCTGATAAAGTTCCCTTGGCCTTTGGAATTAAAATAGCCCCACATCATCACATAGCCTTCACCATACCTAGAGATTGGCATGGTTTTATTTCAGTTAGCCTAAAAGCTAGTTTGATTTGCATTGAGAGATGATCTTATGGAAAGTACCCCATGCCAATCTCTAGGTATGGTGAAGGCTATGTGATGATGTGGGGCTATTTTAATTCCAAAGGCCAAGGGAACTTTATCAGGATGCATAGTATCCTAAAAAATATATATAAAAAAATACTTAAAAATAAAAATCTGCCTGCCTCTATGGGAATTTAACATAGGGGTGTCCAAACTTATGCACCCTGTATTTTAAGGAAGAACATTAATTTATTTACGATGCATTATTCATTCACAAAGAAAATTGGTGTCCTTAAAGGTTGGATTTTGCCTAATTTTTTAAATTAAGGCATTATGTTCAATTTCCAAAAGATGATATTTTTATTCCCCATTTAGCATGGGTGTCTAAACTTATGCATAGCACTGTATTAAATACTAACGTCTAGATTTAATTTCTTTTTTCAAGTTCAGAGTTAACTGAGTGCTAGTTAACTTGCTGTGCTAACAAGTCAAGTTACTTTTTCAGTAATGAATGTAATTTCCATCACAGACACAACATCAAGAATCCACATCATAAACCCATATTAAATCAACATTACATCCACTTAATCAAGGCCATGACAGTTCTTTATTGTAGGGCACGTGATAAATGCTTTAACATAGTTTGAAGGGTTTTTTTTCTTCAAGATTTCAAGTTGCCCTAAGACTCAGCCATATATAAAAGATCTGACACCTCTCAAAAAGAATGCTTTGTCAGAGGATTTTGGCAGACTTTGGACTACACAAGTATCACATTTCCCAGACTCTGTTGTTGGACCAGCAGTGCACGCCAACACTTATTGAACGTTATAGCAGAAATTGATTTCCACCCAAGTCATAATTTCAATCTTCTTACTATGTATTACATTCCTCCCATAAAAGAATGAGACAATAACCTCATTTATCAGTGGGAAGTAAGATGGGTTTTGAAAATGTCCCTCTGTGCCAAATCTTCTTAACAGTGCGCAAGCAACAACTTTGAACAAACAACTGAGTGCTTTCAATATAGTCGTACCACTGAAGAACAACCCCCGACGGGACTTCACTAAATACTTCAGCCCGCTCCCCAACAATTACACTGAATTTAAAAGAGAACAACTCATGCTAATAAAGCAGATGGCGGGCTGAAGTTATCAGAGTCCCTCAGGTAGATATATGAATGTGATTACATATTACTTCTGATAAGAAACTGTATCCTACAAAAAAAATTCAATTTGTTTTTATGTTGCGCAAAATCATTCTCGTGTGACATAGCTGCAAAGTTTTGCTGGCTATTTTCTTCAAAATTCAACTTCTTATAGACTTAGAAAAGATAAAATGACGGATGGCATTCTTTGCTAAGGTACTGTATAGGATTGGTCTGAATGTTTTCAAAGAGGATGTATTATGCTATTTTATATTTTCAACTTTCTTTAGTGTGTAATGTTGCTATTTGATCTTGAACAAGGCCTGCAAAGTTACAAAGCACAAAGTCTTTAAAAAGCCATGAGTCTTGAGTCTTTCTTCCGGAAACGTTCAAGTCACAGTGTGGATCATTTGAATAGGTTTCCGCAGAAAAGGGCCTGGTTGAGTTGTGTTAATAGTGGGTTGAAACTTGCGGTTATCGTAAGGGGTGTGACATTTCAGAAACAAAACGGTTGACCAATCACAGCACACTGGTCCAGCCGACCAATCAGAGCACACTGCGCTTTACGAAAGGAGAGGTTTCATAGAGACAGGAAATAAACAGAAGGTTACTAACAGACTGGGAAGAGAGGTACTGAAATAATGTGAAATATGTGAAAAAATAATGTGTTTTTTGATCATTCAAGCATGAAACACTATTCAAGTATACCCCAAAAACAAAATCAAGCCTTTGTGCAAGGGCATATTGTGACCTGTTTAAGGTGACGGGTCAATTCATGTTGTCAATTTTACGGCAGTTCGAAGATCCAATGTTTGCCATGTATAGCACATGGTGACTGGAGAGTACTTATAATGCAGAGCTTCAGAGACTACAGATCCCTGCTGCTGCTAGAGACTAAAGAACATCATGATCACTCCAGACACATGAGCCGTGAGCAGCAGGGACAAAGACTCTGCAGACCACTCTACTGCAATCACAGAAAGACATGAATGAGGGCGTTGGACAGCCACCAGCTCTGGTTGTTTCTGTCAAGCATAGACTGACATTACAGCTGAAATGATGCAGATACAGCTAGTCTTTGCTGTAGCCATAGCCTAGATGTTGCTCACTCTGAACTAGGGTAGCATCATATAATATATATATATATATATATATATATATATATATTATAATATAACTATTCTTACTATTTTTGTTTACAAAATTCAAATCATATGAAACTATCTGTACTTTAATATGTTAATATTAATATGTTATTTTCATATTAATATGCATTAATATGAAAATATTCATGTTCAATATTGTATTCATAATACGTTGTAAATGAACCTCACTGTGAAACCGGCTTTGGGACCTCTGAAAACCCCTTTTAGAAGCCTCACACACGCTCTGAATATACCTCTTCACTTTGCAGCTGTGTATGTATTTAATTAAATCACAGCCTTTGCTGTTTAATAATCACACTCAGCCGTATTGCATATCTGAACACATTCTTCAACACCTATGTTCAAGTGTCAAAATGGGAGCATGTCATCTACAGTACGTGCCGTCAAATATAATGAGGGCCACTTGCCACGAAGCCAATTACGCACACGCTGACATCAAGTGCCATACGTGGACGTCTCCAGAAACGCACATTAGCGTGTGCATTTCTGGTGAAAAAACATGTGGGTCTCCGTGGCGATGACCATCTGCACAGCTTCCAGGGGGCTGGTGGGGTGATGGATTCAAGCCCAGGCAGAGAAACAGTCCATTCATTCCCAGCTCTATAATGTGTGATGTCCTGAGAATGAGACTACTGACACCTATTCATGTGTCGCCCATAAACAAACTTACCAAAGATGACTTCAAGGTGCCTGTGATGACATGGAATGACTTTAAGGGAATGGGAAAAGTTGTGTATGTGATAAAAGGTAATGTTTAAATAATGTCATCCCTGTCAATGGAACAATGAGCATTTCAAAGAGTCACTTCTGTTCTGTTTCAGATAGTATGCTACTTTAGAATACATTTGCATACTTATGCAACTCAGTAGGTTTTGGAACAGATCTACGGTATGGTCAGAGACAATGTCTAAATTTCAACCAACTAACCTTGAATGCAAGGCTTGGACATTAACACCCACCAAATGCGGGTGGATTTCAGCCGTGGCGTGTAACGCAGTCACTCCTTCTAGCCACTTTGGAGGGTTGAATTTTATATATAATGTATACATTTTTCAATTGTCTTTAAAAAAAGGCATCTGAAATAATAAACCAAGTGCAATGTAGTGTTGTTAAAAATATAGATTTTTCGATACTGAAATATCTGAAACAATTCCGATACTTCATTTTCGCAGAATAGATACACGATACCAGCTGCGCTTTTTCATCTCTCCGACAGCGAGTTGACACACAAACCCGCCTCCCGTCACTCACTCCTTTTACAAGGCTTGAATTTCGGCGTGGGATTGCACAAATTGCACATCATTTTATTAATTCCCGCAGATTTTGAGCTCACACCCAAAGTGTGCACACATAAAGCTGCCTTTCAGTACTAAATTGAACTCTTTTTTGCTGCTTATTGCACTTAAACAATCAATACCGGTCTTGGCGACTATTCACGTAAACTCAGTCAGTTGTTTTAAGAGAACATAAATAGTTGAGAAACAAAACGCATGTGTAACAGTATAATGGATCCGTGTGTCAGGGCTTAAAGTGACAGCAGCCTATATTATGCTAAATTATTAGATGTTTTTCCCTATAGTATCAATGTCAAAATTGTGGCCAGTGGATAGTAACTTTGTAAAATCACTAATATCACAAAAACACTAGCCACAGTGGCTGGTGAACAAAAAAGTTAGTCAAGCCCTGATTGCATGTGAAATAATGTGTCCAGCACACGGGTGGTCTGTGCCCGGTTGCATAAAGCACCTTAAGTTTTTCCCTTAAAGGGACACTCCACCCATTTGCATTAAGCTTTGCATTGTTAGAAACCCAGTCATACTATTGAATGGTCATGCAACACTCTCTCATTTTCCCCTGAGACGGGAGAAATCCATTATTTACCTTTTACACTTCCTCCTACAATGACGCAAAAATCGTCATTTTGCGTCATTGTAGGAGGAAGTGTAAAAGGGGGGGATTTCTGTTAAAACTACAAGCACTAGTTCCTCATCTTTCCCAGGGAGCGGGACCCGCTCACGCTACAGACCTATTACAGATCAGTGGGTGGGACTTTACTCTCTGAAACTGAAAGCAATATCCTCCATCTTGTCTGAAGCTAAGCTAACAGGCGCTGTGGAGACAGATGTAAAGTTATGACAATAGCGGAGGAGAGTGCTCAATATGATATAGAAGAAGAGGATTTCAGAAGTCTGATGCTTGAATCAGGTGTTTGTGGCTACCTTTACAAGCCGCATTATAGCGAAGAGCCGCCGAGGCAGAAGACCTGCCTGCCGCGGACGAGGAGCCCGGACTGGCTCAAGTTAGGGCGGACTGGTGGCGCCGGTGATCTCACTATGCAACTACGAACACAGAGATAGGTTCGTCTGCGGCAAAGAATTTCAACGATGACAATTTCTCCTGGACGAAATCTCTGAATCAGACGAGGACACGGACGTTTGTGTTGAGAACTATCCTAGTTTCGCACCGCATATGTTCTGACTGAACATCCAGGTACCATGCAATAATTCACCTTTTCGAAAGAAATACAAACGAGGAGTAATGCACTAATGAGTTCGCCAACTAACTAGACATTTTGTGTGAATGTGAAATGAATTTCAAGCTCTGGTGGTAGCTAGCCTTGTAGACGGAAGAGTGATTTCTCTTATAGGCAGATATGCGCTTTCTGGATTAGTGGGAGTGGCTTGCGGAGCTGTGCAATGTGGTGCATTGTGGGAGTTGTTGTCTTTCATACAAATGTGTCCTGAAGTTATTTTTTGTCTTTCCTCGGTCACGAAGGCACCAAATTCAAAATTTATTTTACATTTCGACTACATATATGACCCACTTTAAATAAAAAACAATGTTCAAATGGGTGGAATGCCCCTTTAAGTATGATACTTAAGGGGCGATTTCCCCTTACCTAAGAGAATAACTTAAGGGTGTTGCATAAAATCTCTTAAACGGTTCTCTTAGGTAAGGGAAACATTTAAGTGTTTCAGGACAGCGATCCTGGATTCACATTATAAAAGTCTGTTGTTGGTTGCCATAGATACGCAAAACACTGACACTAACACTTTCGCAGTTTCATCAAATAAAGTAGGCTAGGATATCGGAATGGATAAAGAAAACAAAAAAAGAAAGCCTAATTGGACAGAGAAGGAGAAATGCATTCTTCTGGACGAATATGGTAAAAGAATATTGGACCGTCACGTTTAAATGACAGGAAAGAGCCCCCGCAACCCGGTGAACCACTCTGCTGACAGACGATTTATGCACGTGGAAACCATCTCCAACTACCGTCTGAAAACTCCAAAGTTGCAAAAAAATGCAATACAATAAGCAGTTGTAACACCGCAGGTAAAGAGTGGTTGTGATGTGTGACATGCAAGGTCGCCGTCTAGTTTGTTAGCGATGTCACATATTGCGCGTCGATCAAATCGGTATTCCTGCAAAAATATTTCATTGCTAAGATGGTCCAAAGGGTTCTCCCTATCCCAAAAAATTATTCTTGGCACATAATGATCTTCAGCTGGTTCCATAAATTCAGCCATGTCGTCTTATTTTTGTCCGCATTACTCTTAAGGTTACGATTTCCAAACCTTAAGTTATACTTAGGGAAATGACCGTTAAGGGGTTTTATGCAACACTTAACGCTTTTTAAGGGATTACTTAAGTGAAAAAAAAAAGCGTTTAAGGGAAATTCTAAGTGTTTATGACGTTTCACTTAAAGAAACCCTTGAGTAACTATTAAGGTTTTTTTTCTGCAACACCCTTAGAGGTTTAAGGGAAACATAAGGGCGAACTTAAGGGAAAATTACACTTGAGGTGCTTTATGCAACGGGGCACAGACTTCTGTTAGGATACACTTAAGCAATACATAAAAAATATGCTTTAGCAGGGGAAACACTAAAGAGCAGGGCTGGCTGGGTAAAAATATTGATTTATTCGTTAATCATTCTCATTTTGATGAATTGATAACAAGTCTTAAATCCCAAGAATTGATCTTTTGGTCTATGCTGTTTTCAGTTGATGCATGAACAAAACTTTGTAGCGTGCCCCCCATCCAAAAAATTGCAATAAGATTTGTTGTTCATTGTTACTTTTGATATGAAACTAGGTCTCAGCTTTCAAATTTTTTCAATATTATTACAATATTCAAACAATAAATGGCGTTTTGGCACTCTTTCATATCGCTGTGCCGCTCTGTTCAAGCGGCATGTGAACTGATCATCTATTTTGCTTTACTACAGCAAAAATAAACATGAATGGACATTAGAAGGTATGTTGAAAGATACAGTACAACGGACCAAAATTCGTACGGTCTCATGTAATCACTCAATCAGTGTTTCAACCGTGAAAAGATGTCAATAAAACAGCTTGTAAACAAACACGTAATGTTACATTTACCTCATAAGCCATTCAATATCCATAAACTTGTTAGTAAGCTAGAAAAATTAACTCTAGAGAAAAGCATTTTGCTATGCTCTGTTACATAGTCATTGTATTTTTACTTATACAATATGTATGTTTGAATAAATCCGTTTTCATGACAGCCACCATTTAAATTAAATTGTTCGCCCTTTATATTTTAAGAAACGAGTAGAAACAATTGTCATTAAAAAGCTATTATTATAACGTTGTTATTATATAAACTTCCTTATGTATCATTTAAATGTAAGTAGCCTATACAAATCAGTTCATTTTAACCTTTCATGGGAATGGTTTCCTTATGGACAAAACAAAAAATACAGTTATATTATTTAATCCAATCTTATTATTCTTATTCCACTGTTTTAACTCCACTAGATTTTAATATCACTAAGATTACAAAGAGCATTCTGATTTCACTCTTTCATGTCAGAGCAAAGATACCATCTGAGGTTGGTTGTTCATAAAAAAAGATATAAGGTCTAACTTGAAATCATATCTTGCAAAGGCTCTTTACACGAGCTAAGACTGAGCTACAAGTATAAAAAAAGCTTAAAAACACTTTAGAAAAAAGGCAAAGGAAGCCAGGATACTGTCTGCTTGGATCACAAATGTACACAACATCACTTTTGCGGGCCCACATAGTTCAACAAGGGTGATGACTCACCAGCATAAAAGAGCTTCAAAGGCACATAAATATAGCCAAGTACACATCAAATATAGCATAGTCGGTGTGGGCATGTGTGTCTTCTGAGCAGTCTAACAGATCATTCGTTCGTCATGCAGGTAGCATCCAAATGATGCTTCTTTTTGCATTAGCCTTTGTCCACTGAGGTTCTGAGGAATTCAGACAGACCATTCGCAAAGGCAGACAGGAAGATAATGCACCATCACTTCCTCCCCCGGAGTCACAGAACATAAGAGAGACGTATGAGAGAGGAGAAAGAGACGAACGGGATGGCACCATGATATATTTATTAGGACTACCAAAAGTGTCTATATTCAAAGATTGTGTGAATCCTGTGACTCAGAGTTTGCAAACTTCTTAAAAGTCTATCCCCAAAAAAGGAGCAGAAATATGACTTTGGAACTTTAAAAGTAAGGCAATATGGCAGTGAGGTCTGTATCTTGCTGTGCTTAGACATTAAAATCCGGCCTGCAAGCAAACAAAAGCAAAGGATATTTTTGATATTTTCAGGGCATTTTTCACACTTTACTCAAAAAGTTACCAAGTTGAACAAATTTGTCTACTACCAATATCATATATACACAGTGGGGAGAACAAGTATTTGATACACTGCCGATATTGCAGGTTTTCCTACTTACAAAGCATGTAGAGGTCTGTAATTTTTATCATAGGTACACTTCAACTGTGAGAGACGGAATCTAAAACAAAAATCCAAAAAAATCACATTGTATGATTTTTAAATAATTAATTTGCATTTTATTGCATGACATAAGTATTTGATCACCTACCAACCAGTAAGAATTCCGGCTCTCACAGACCTGTTAGTTTTTCTTTAAGAAGCCCTCCTGTTCTCCACTCATTACCTGTATTAACTGCACCTGTTTGAACTCGTTACCTGTATAAAAGACACCTGTCCACACACTCAATCTAACAGACTCCAACCTCTCCACAATGGCCAAGACCAGAGAGCTGTGTAAGGACATCAGGGATAAAATTGTAGACCCTGCACAAGGCTGGGATAGGCTACAGGACAATAGGCAAGCAGCTTGGTGAGAAGGCAACTGTTGGCGCAATTATTAGAAAATGGAAGAAGTTCAAGATGATGGTCAATCTCCCTCGGTCTGGGGCACCATGCAAGATCTCACCTCGTGGGGCATCAATGATCATGAGGAAGGTGAGGGATCAGTCCAGAACTACACAGCAGGACCTGGTCAATGACCTGAAGAGAGATGGGACCACAGTCTCAAAGAAAACCATTAGTAACACACTACGCCGTCATGGATTAAAATCCTGCAGCGCACGCAAGGTCCCCCTGCTCAAGCCAGCACATGTCCAGGCCCGTCTGAAGTTTGCCAATGACCATCTGGATGATCCAGAGGAGGAATGGGAGATGGTCATGTGGTCTGATGAGACAAAAATAGAGCTTTTTGGTCTAAACTCCACTCGCTGTGTTTGGAGGAAGAAGAAGGATGAGTACAACCCCAAGAACACCATTCCAACCGTTAAGCATGGAGGTGGAAACATCATTCTTTGGGGATGCTTTTCTGCAAAGGGGACAGGATGACAGCACCGTATTGAGGGGAGGATGGATGGGGCCATGTATCGCGAGATCTTGGCCAACAACCTCCTTCCCTCAGTAAGAGCATTGAAGATGGGTCGTGGCTGGGTCTTCCAGCATGACAACGACCCGAAACACACAGCCAGGGCAACTAAGGAGTGGCTCCGTAAGAAGCATCTCAAGGTCCTGGAGTGGCCTAGCCAGTCTCCAGACCTGAACCCAATAGAAAATCTTTGGAGGGAGCTGAAAGTCCGTATTGCCCCGAAAGCTGAGGGATCTGGAGAAGGTCTGTAAGGCTACAGGAAACGAATCATCTCTGTAATTGCAAACAAAGGTTTCTGTACCAAAAATTAAGTTATGTCCAGATGAAGGCCAAAGGGATGTCCCTTTTAGCTATTGCAACAGAAATTGGTCATTTCCAAATCTGTGATTTCTAGAATGTTGAAGCTTTACAAAGATTCATTCAAGCCCCCCAAAAAGGCTGGTCGTCCACGTAAGACAAATGCACGAGAGGACAGGATGATGCGGAGACTTTCAATGGGGAATCGGTTCAACACTGCAGCTGGAATTGCTCGCCAGTTCAGAGATGAACATGGTAAGGATCTTTCTCGGCATACAGCATCTCTTTGTTTAAGAGAATTCGGACTGAAAGCTCACTCTGCAGTGACCAAGCCTCTCATCAGCAGAAGGAATATAAAAAGGCTAAACTAACCTTTGCAGAGGAGCATGTCGTGTGGACAGAGGAGAACTGGTCAAAAGTTCACTTTAGTGATGAAAGTAAGTTTAATTTATTTGAGTCAGATGGGAAACATTATATTTGGCATCAAACTGGGGAAAGATTGAACCCAAAGTGCGTAAAGAAGTCAGTCAGAGGTGGAGGAGGAAGTGCCATGGTTTGGGGGATGTTTTCTGCAGCAGGAGTTGGGCCTATTATACAGCTACATGGCAGAGTGAACGCAAATGTTTATCAGAACCTCCTTCGGCAACATTGTGGTTCCTTCCCTGCAAGCATCTCCCAATCAGCCCGCAATTTTCATGCAAGACAATGCCCCCTGACTTTTTTTTATTTTACATTTTGTTACGACTTCATTTAACCCCTAGACTAACATTGAGGTTCGTAACAAGAGCAGTATAATAATCTAGTTATTGACTGCTGTAATCCTCAAATGTTTGTTGTAATGCTTTAATTTGTGCTGCAATGGTTATTGTACTCAAATTTTTATCGCCGTTTTCTCCACAAAATAAAGGTTTTTGTTGAAGGACCTTGGTTATTTTGTAAAAAAAAAATGCTAGTAGAAGAATGGTATACCCACAGCTAACATTCCTTCAAATTTCAAGAATGAAGATGAACTATTTCTGAAAATAATCAAGTGTTTCTTAATTGTTCTCTAATTTTGATCTCTACTGTATATATATATATAGTATATAATTTAGGTAAAATGTATATGTAACCAAGGTAAAAAAAAAGGTTTTATATTTCATTGTTTCTCAAGCTTTATTGATAAACAAGTGTGCTAACCTGAACAAAGAAAACATTATTTGGGCAAAATAGACGCCACTAATGTAGGATAGGCATAATTTTAAAGCATAATATATATAACAAAAGCACAAACAGCACTTTCTATAAGTAAATCTCACTGAATTCAGATGATTAAGTATTTTATAACTCCACTTTGGGGTTTGGGTTCTGATTCATGTAGACTGATGATAGATTTTCATGATTTACTGCAGTTATTAAAAGAAATGCTTCTGCATGTGGGTTAATTGTGAAACAGGTCTGTCAAGGAGAAAACACTTTAAACACACCATGTTATCTTGTGAACTGCACTGTAAATAAAACTAGTAGCTTTATTTCAATGATTGGAGACATTGTGCCTCATTTCTGATGTGCCGTTTTCCGGCAAGAGGCAAAACTGGGGCAACATGAATTTTAAATGCTTCCTGTGAAGTACAAAAGCCATGCGCTCAAAACACGGAGAGTGAAATCTTCCCCTCAAGCCATCTTCAGAAAAAAATAAGACCCGTTTTTGGTAATAAACGGATCCCAGTGCCTGCAACTGATATGGCCCTTCCGGAACAGCCCTATCTGTCAACCCGGCTGAGTAGAAACAGAGGGCTGAGGAAACGCAATGATCCCTGATTGTTCCAAAAATGTCAGCTTTTCATCATCACTAAATCCTCCGTCTTGCGGAGGGCATGGACTAGAGATAGGAGCACACATGCCCAGGGTCCTCCCAGAGGTCTGAGGCTTTACACGAGCTGCTCGCGCTCCGCTGCTCAATGCCTGCTGTTCTGTGACATCAGAGATGGAGTCGGTGGGGAGGAAAGTGGAAGACACGGAGCATTAACTTCCTTTAAGCTCTGGTCCCACACCATAAACATCTTCTCAGTATTGGACTTTAGTTTAATGACAATCTGAGATTTATGAAGGACATTTCACCACTTAAAATAAAATACATAGGCTATATATAAAGAATGACACTGCAATGTGACACCGTCTATGAGGTACGATATTTTAGATATTATTGTTATTTCAGGACTTGATTTTATTATTTTAGTTCTTTCAAGGAATAAATATTTGAAAAAAAAAAAGACGTTCAAAACAATTCTTCCAAAAGGTGTGTTTACGGTGCCACTAAATGAGTAGTACTGAAGGTCTGTCAGAATATTTTAGTACTGTATTCCGACAATGAAAGAATGAATGTGCAAAAGCTGTAGGTGAAAAAACATAGCGGATACAATGGATGTAGTGTCTGTATTCAAATTTGTTGAAATATATAATTTTTTTCATTTACAATAAAACTAGCTGCACGGAAAAAAACACGGCAGTATTGTAGAATTATATAACAAATCAGTTTACAGCACCTTAATTAATTGAATACAAACACAAAAAAGCAAAAACACATCTGATGCACATTCTTTTTTTTATCATTTTGTAGTAGCTGTATTTGTCATATAAAAAGTAAATCACCATCTTGTTCAGGCCAAAGTGATATTAACACACCTGACGTCGCAATTACGACATTCCAATTTATAAATACAAACTTCCCAGAAGTTCCCACACCATATGAACCACTTTAAATATACATCATTCAGAGTCAGTAAGTGTCATATGAGGTTCTCGCTGAATTTGAATAATTTGTATTATTTCCCAAAATGATCTATTGTCGTCAAGGCGGGAAAAAAATTATCAAACAGCAGACTCACTGGAGAGTAAAATCTGAATATAGGGAACAATTTCAGATGTCACCAATATAATTACTAATGTGATCCTTGTCATTTCAATGACTTAGGCTTAGATTAGTGCTTCCAACACTCTTCCAATTTGTCCTTTTAAGAAAGATCTTTTTATCTCATCATTTGTCTTTTTATTTTAAATGCACCCCAGTTACATCATGAACGTAGCTATTTTTTCATTATGAGTCACACAGACTTTAGAAATGTATTACACTGCACATGTTAAAAACAGGCCAGATGCCCCTAAAATGTCCTTTAAAAATAAGACCATCCAGTCAGGATAGCAACAGATGAGGTTTATATCTCGCTAATTCGTGATAAGCTTCATGTATGTGTTATGATCAAAAAGAGAATTTTCGGATTAGCTGTGTCATTTCCCGTTTTCTAAAGGCAAATATGTATTTGCTGAAGCAACAGTCCTCCGCGAACCATTCCAGAACTCTACACACAATGCCAGAGGACTGTGACTAATGCTTTGGACACAGTTACACTTTATCCCTGACGTTAACAGGACTCACTAGATATGCATGAAAAGCACAACTCTCACATTAACCATCAAATTTCCCCATGAAATCAGCAGATTTAATTTATCTGAACAGCTGTTTCACTTCCAAACCCTTGGATAGTCATTATTTCCTTGACTGCTTCTCTGGTCTTGTATATCGACTGCCCATAAGGTCACATTTGCATGGTCTGCTATCCGCACTCGTTCATGACTGGAATATTTTGGGATATAGCTTTGGAGAAGAGTTTAAAAGGTGAGCTCTTTGCTTTGGGTCTTCCCAAAAGTTAACCTATTAATAACGTTCATGGAAGACAGCACATGACTAGTTCAAGTAAATGTTAACGTTTTACCTCCTTGGCATTTAGCTAATCGTTAATGGAATGAATAATCAATAATCAATCAATAATGAATTATTAGTCTGTGCTCTTTTCAGTATAAGGACAAAATATTTCCTCACACTTTAAGAATATCAAATATAACTTATTTAACAGGTAGATAGACAGACAGACAGAAAGACAGACACACAGATAAATAGAGATTTTTTTATTACACAGTTCCATAGAATACTTGGCTCTGATTTGTCAACCGCAGCATTTACCGGTGAAATATGTTATTTGTTGTATGGCACAGTGGACTTAAATTATTTTATGTTTTTGAAAGAAGTCTCTTGTGCTCAAAAATACAGTAAAACAGTGATATTGTGAAATGCTATTTCAAATAATGGTTTTAAAATTACCTGTGAAGCAAAGCTGTATTTTCAGCATCATTACTCCAGTCTTTCTACAGTGTCACATGATCCTCCAGAAAACATTCTAATATGCTAATTTGGTGCTCAAGAAACATTAGTACAAATGTTGAAAACAGTTTTTCTGCTTAATATTTTTGTGAAAACGTTGATACATTTTTGTCCTGAATTATTTGATGATTTGGAAGTAAAAAAAAAAGCCTTCATTTGAATCAGTCACACATCAATTTATGTACCGTTGTTGAAATATTAAAGCTGCCGTCGGCAACATTTTTTTGATCATATTCAGTGAAATCGACACTATAATCCGACAGAACAATATAAATAAGGTGGTTTTAGAAAAAAACCCGAGCTTCTAACTCCACCTGGAGCATGTTATTTGTTTTGCAAAAATCCACCGCTCCCGGATCATCGTGTCCAATCAGCGCTGGGGGGTGTGAGATCTGACTGTCAATCACAGGTCGTGCACACGCCACAGATCCTACTCACCCCTCGCGCTGAGTCGCGCACGTTACAATATCACATGCACACGCCTGAAGTTCGCAGGTGTGTTGGATTGTACGAAGCGTGATGGCGGAGAGAAAATCTACTAGCAAGCTTCCAATTCCTCGGTTATTGCTATCTATGGGTAGATTAGCCAGGGCAGCCTACCTCCGAGTCCATGGTGTTAATCGATGCTGAAGAGACGGACGCGTTCACAGAAAACATGGTGCACACGCACTGACGAGCACGAACTCGATGGGAGGGTGCTCGCTGGTAGTGGGGGAGGGGCATGAGAGTTGTAAACATTCAACATTTTGGCTAAGTCGACCCAATCTGCCAGACTTGCCAACTGCAGCTTTAATTTATTTTTAAAAACAAACTTACTGGCCCAAAAATGTTCTATGGTAGTGTAAACATTGTACATGTGACCCTGGACCACAAAACCAGTCACATGGGTAAATCTTATTTAAATTGACTGATACATTATCTGAAAGCTAAATATATAAACTTTCCATTGACGTATGGTTTGTTAGGATAGGACAATATTTGGCCGAGATACAACTATTTATAGTTGGATATATAAGTAATTGCAAAAATGATGACTATTTTCAAATAGGTTTCCTGAACACTTTCAGGCATACTAAACGTCATTGGGGGATTTAAACTACACCATTTTCAACTAAAGTCGGTAAACTTTTTATGCATTTTGGCCGACAACGGCGTTTTGGCGTGTTCAGTCTATAGGCACGTAGTGTTTCTTTCCAAAGTGACATCGCCAACTACATCGTTTTTAGTCGTTTTCCTGGATTCATTGTTGTATGTGCGCGAAAAAAGCAAAGGAAAAATGTTTCCGTTTTTAGTACATCGTGGTTGTGTAAACACCCTGAGTCAGTGTTGCTGTGTCAGATGTGTCGGGATACACTTTTTGTGTGTTTTAGTCAAGTCAATCTGTGAATGGCTTATTTATCGTCTTTGCATATTAAACTGGCACTAGTGAAAGTATTTAACATAAGAAAAAAATACACACTTCAGATATTTAATATCATTTAACATTATGCTAATGAAATTAGCAACTAAAAACAGAAAACAAAAATTAAATCATTACCTATGACATTAAGTTGAATACAGAAAAGCAAATAAAGTTGCATTCAAATGCTATTAGCACAGTAAGATAAACAGCACTTTAAATCTTATGAAAGCCTGGTGACTATGTTTTGATGGAGGTTTTCAGGTATCCAGTCTTTATCGGCAGCCAGGGGAGCTGATAATCCATGCAAGCACACAGCGCAGTGGGGCGACAGAAACAAACCTAGAACCTCATTACCAGCGTTCTGGCAGTAAGCATGTCTGACCTCTGAAAAATTAGCTGCTCTAGCCAATTCTACACAGCCCACTTAAGAATTCAAGTTTTAAAACCTATATTTCATCTGAGACAGCGAGGAGAAATGGAGCAAATGCAGGTCAACACTTTATCAGAATTTGGTGGCTCTCAGCACTGCAAGTAGCAATATGAAGGACCAAAAGAAGTTTATATTAGATAGCAGAAGAGAGAACGATTTGTCCCAATTGAGGCCCAAAGTCACAATGGCAGAAATAATTCTAAGAGGGAATAGCTAAGTGGCTGCTAAGGTGCAACCCTCTATGTACACTCTGAAGCTCGAGTCGCCATTGGCTAGTACATTTTTTATTTAACTCGCCAGACTTTTTACATGGAATGCAAGAACAATGCTAATGAAAAAAATCTATATAAATAAAATATAAATATAAAATATAAATTTCAAACATTAAAGACACAGACAGCGGCAGGAATATTAGGCTGCTGTCACTTTAAGACATGCGTTGTCTTTCACGAATGTTTATGTTCATTTAAGATATAACCGACTATTTTTACTAGGATACTTGCCAAGACACAGGCATGTTGACATAATTTTGTGTGAAACTGTCCATTCAAGTGCAAGAAGACGAAAATGATTACTAGGGCATTGCTTGTTGGTTGCTTACTCGCCAAGGTAAAAAAAAAGCACAGGTCTCATGGACGTTTTGGTCCCTAAATAATGCCCAGAATCTTCCTTCAATGGGATTTTACCCCTATTTTGTCTACTAAGTAAAAATGGCAAGTCAGATCTTTTTTTTTTTAAGTATTAAGGTGGGGTCATTTACTGTTGTTTGGCAAATTTTTGTGGGCAAAATCCAGTCATTTCAATAGAAATCCACACAATCTGGAATTTATTGCCCAGAATCCTACTTCATTTCACTTCTGTTTGTCTACTGAAAGTTGCATGACTGAACGCTTAGAAAAGTATTAAGATGTGGTCATATTTACCATTGTTCTAGACATTTTTTTTGTGCAAAATCCAGTAATTTTTCAATGGGAATCTCCACAATCTGGAATTTCTCGTGAAGACGGATGATTTCCGCACCCAGATTTCGCAAAGGGTTCAAGTGGTCACAAGAATTTGCAACGTTGACAACAGAACCCAACTTTTGACTGAAATTTCTCAAATGAAATCTATCCGTTAGCTGCAAAATGTAAGATATTACTCACGTGCATAGTACAAACGGTGTGAGATACACATTGCAGTTTAATACTTATGGTCAAGCAATAGCAATGAGAGAAAAACCACAACAGGGTTTGCAAACTTTGACCCAGTGCTGAGAGTAACTGCTCATATATTTCTTTTAAAATGATGAACAAAAGATTTTCTGGACTCCTCAATGGTAAGGTCAAGGTGGATGTCATCTCTTTCAACCCTTTGATTAATATGGCAGACATGCAGCAAACAACCAGAACAGAACTTCATCAACGTGCATTCTAAGATTGGAAACATCCTATGTGGGATACGACAAATGGAGAATAAGAAAAAAATCACTGTGGTTTATCAAGACAGCATTTAATTTGATGGCATTTATTTGTATTCCACTAACATACGACTCTTGACTAAAGTAAATCCACATGGATATAAAACAGCAGTGATTGTTTAAGACAGCACAATTATACCACAAATAGATTTCTGTTCACATTAACCTAATTTAACAATTTTCAAGCAATAAAAGCAACCTACAGGGTGAAACATTCCCACTTTATCAGTATAACAGCTTTCATTTTAGACTTCGCGGCAGAGTGAGATTAACGACATAGTCGTTCTTAATTAGTCCAGATAAGACACATTGTCAAGACTCAGTCTGGTAGCACATGACTGGGAACACGAGAGATCTCTCTCTACCGCTAAAGGTTCCTGCGTTCGCTTCTGCGGAAATTATGGATGTTTGTTGTCGATTAGGCCTCTGAAAAGCTTTGTATAGGAATCAAACTGTTGAAGGGAATTAGAGGCAACAACATTAACCTCCAAGCTTATTATTTCACATTATTATCATGAAAAAGTCAGCTTATCACTGAGGTTAGGCAATCATTTGAGAGAGTCCATCATAGTTCATCCAAAAAAAAAGTAATTATTTCCTCAACCTTGTTTCAAATCTGTATACTGCTATACAATTAGAATTTAGAAAAATATCCACACCTCCATACAATGATAGTTTATAGTGACCATGGGCTGTCAAACTCCACAAAGGACAAAAAGGCAAAATGAAAACACCATAAAAGTAGTATTTCAAATCTTTTCTCACACTTCGGATGAGGAAAAGACAGAAATTGGATACCATGGGTTCTTGTCACCACGTCAGACCTGTGCCATTTAGGAGCCATTTTTATTTGAGAGTTGAATAATTCACTCTCAGATTAATGATTAGAGTTAAAAAGCACTTCAGTTTCAGCTCGTGGTCACGAGAAATTGTTGATGAATGGAAGAAAGCCGTGTGAAGAGTTCTTTTGTATTTCACAGTAAGTAGGTTTGGAATGACATGAGGGCGAGTAAATAATGACAGTTTATATTTGTGGATGAACTCTCTCTTCAACTCTAATGAACACAATCCTGTTCACTTTCAAACTTCAGGGCGATTCAATGTTCATTTAAAGATTTCACCTCACAGTACAAGTATGTTCTTCAAATAGCCCTTTGAGGCAAAACCATGTCCCCATATGGAACCACAGAGTATTAAAGGATTAGTTCACCCCAAAATGAAAATTTCCTAATAATTTACTCACTCCAATGCCATCCAAGATATCCATGTCTTTCTTTCCTCAGTGGGAGAGAAATTATGATTTTTGAGGAAAACATTTTTCTTCTAACAATGGACTTCAATGGTTGCATCGTTTTTAAGTCCAAATCAATGCAGTTTCAAAAGTCTTTGAAGTGTTTAAACGGGCTGTACGTGAACACAGCTGAAGAAGAGGTTGTTATCTAGCGAAACGATAGGTCATTTTAAAAAAATATATATAATTTATAGACTTTTTACCTTCAATAGTTCGGATTGAGCTGATCAACAAACGGACAGGGAACTACGTCATCACGTTGAAAGGTCACGCCGGCGCCGGCAATACCATTTGAACTACTATTCATATTCATCAGAATGTTATTCATATACTATTCATATTCAAATTCACTGAATACTACTATATATATATATAATAGCAAACAATACTATTTGAACTATCCTCCTACGTATGGTCGCATTGTAAACAGTGGGGCGGTACTTCTGCCGGCGCCGGCGTGACCTTTCAACGTGATGACGTAGTTCCCTGTCCGTTTGTTGATCAGCTCAATCCAAACTATTGAAGGTCTATAAATTTTTTTTTTTTTTTGGAAAATGACCTATCGTTTCACTAGATAAGAACCTCTTCTTCAGCTGTGTTCGCGTACAGCCCGTTTAAACACTTCAAAGACTTTTGAAACTGCATTGATTTGGACTTAAAAACTATGGTAACCATTGAAGTCCATTGTTAGAAGAAAAATCCAGAAATGTTTTCCTCAAAAAACATAATTTCTCTCCCACTGAGGAAAGAAAGACATGGATATCTTGGATGGCATTGGGGTGAGTAAATAATTAGGAAATTTTCATTTTGGGGTGAACTAATCCTTTAACAGAAAAATGCGTCCGCTGACCATAGTTCAGTTGTTGAGCACGTAATCCTTATGCTCAACAAAACTTCAACCTGGAGTTGGTAGACAAGTATAAAAGTGTGTGAGGGGTGGGGGGGGGGACAGCATAAAGAACAGCATAACATAAGATGCTTCACTTTGTGCAAAGAAACAAAAACCATCCCTGTCTACATCCCTGAGCCTTCGCTGTTAAAATGTTGTAGTTAAATTTAGTAGCAATGCAAACATTTCTGAGATATTCTAATACGTATTCTAGTGCTTTAACTGAATACAAAGAAAGTACAGGTTCAAAATACATATACATACATATACATATATATATATGTATATACAAATACAATCTACACATTAAAGACTGAATGCAGCTTCCAACTCAGAGGAAAACATGACCTTCTGGAAATACACAATGTTCTGTATACATTATTTGTCTTTCTGCTCCATTTATTGTACAACTCTTTCTCACTGGATATTTTCTAGACAAAAAAAGGTTACACCTACACTGGACACAACGCATTTATGAACCCAATGTTCCAATTCTTCATTGTCCATTTGCGCTTTGTACATTGGAGAGTTAGTACGCCATCTATGAATAAGCAGGCGCAATTATCAATGTAAACAGAATAGAACAAAACAGAGAATGTCTTTGTCCATACAATGAAAGTCAATGGGGTCCACTGTTGCTTGACTTTCACTGTACATAAACAGCTTTTGGAACGACACGAGGGCGACTAAATGATGACGACATTTTGAAAACTACACTCAAAAGAGAAGATCAGAACAGACATATTTTTTTTATTTCATTCAAACTCTTCATACTATATGGAATCCTTCTGACTTGGTTCACAGAATCATACAAAATACATTTTTAAATACAGCTTTGAAAATATTATCTTTTGCAGGTTGTTTAAATCCTTGAAAGAGCTTCTTAATTGTTAATGTTCTCTGTATCCTACTAGTCACTGTTTCACCACCCACAGGTCTGAGTTTTAACTTAAACAGCCCAAGTGTAACAAACAGCAGCATCCTTGGAAAGACAAAATAGGAAAGAAAAAAATAGGGTTGGACTTTATATTGGCTTTGAATTTTACACCGGATGCCTAGTTTCCTTCAGCTAGATTGAGTCCGGCTTGCTGTCTCTTCCTAAGAGTCTTACCTGGCTGACTAATGGCCCTATTTCCTGTTCCTGCTCGAACACATCATCCTGTCCAACATGAGGGATACCTGTGACACATTGCACTTCTGGAACGACAGAGTTGCTTTGTCAAAGTCTCTCGGAGAATCAGACACACAATATTTAAAGTGTGCTGAAAGTACAATGTGACAAACAAGGTGCAACTTCCCACCGTTTCATTCCTTTGGATCAGATTTAACGATACGATAAAGTCAAGTGAGAGTGCTGCCTCGGTCAAAACAGCGAAAGTAAATCTAGCGGGATCAATTCCATTACACATCTCTGAGTCACTGCACACTAGAGACTCCAGCAACCACACTCCAGTACTGTTCTTCTCATATACTGTGTTTTTGAGGCACTGACAAGAAAAGTGATAACACAATGGCGGTGTGATTGTAACTATTAATCACAATACAAAAAATGTGCACTTCTCAAAAATGTCTCTGGAACGACTCACTTTGACAGTCACATCATGACTTGTGAATTCGCCTCTCTGGTGAGATTTGCCTGGGCGTGCTGTTCTTCTCACTTCAATTACTCAAGAGATGTCCAAGTTGCACTGAGAGTATCAAAAGTCAATTAGAGTCACAGGACTATGCCTTTGCCCTGACATGCCAAGTGCGGCAACACATTTGCCCGGTATGGTCACATCGCTCCCCATTGTGACAGAACGGCTGGTAATTAAACTCTGTAACAGGAACAATGAGATTGCAAATATCAAGGTTCAGATATGTAGGGGTTAAAGCAGTGTGGCACAACGAAAAGAGCTCGGCCTGGATCGCCCGGGTGACATTTCTAACACGATAAACTAATGAAAAAGAAAAATCGATAGCTTGGATTAAACAGAGGACCAGCTCTTCATTATGCTGATCTAACAGTGAAAAGGATCAAATTGACATGCACCACAATAAAAAAAGACTTAACGATACCAATCTTTTAGTGTGTTGCAGAAAAAGTTAAACGTCGACGTTAAAAAATGATATGCCCACCTGCCATTCACATGAGATCACAGAATAGCAAACAACAATCAATTCCCAATGGACAAAATCAAGTCCTTCTCTAGTTCGAGAAGCCGTTTCAATCATTTCACAATAGGGAAGAAAAGGCTATCACAACTTCCGTGTAATGCTGACTTTAACCTTTGTTCACATAATAGAACATCAAGTGTTGTCTAAATCGGTCAAAAGGCCTGTCTTGGTGACGTAAACACAAATTTTGTCATCATTTACTCACTCACCCTCAACTTGTATGAGTTACTTTCTTCTGTTGAACACAAAGGAAGATATTTTGAAGAATGTTGATAACCAGATAGACATTGACTTCCTGGTTACCAACATTCTTTAAAATATCTTCTTTCGTGTTCAACACAGGGTGAGTAAATGATGACAGAATGTTCATTTTTGGGTGAACTATCCCACTGATAACTGATAAACCCTTTTTCCACCAGGGAGTAAAACAATAAAAAGGTAATTGCAACTTTTTATCTCGCAATTCAGATGTTCTTTCCCCCTCATGATTCCAAGTTTATATCTCACAATTTCTAGTTAAAGTCAACATGAAATGAAAGTTGTGATAGTCTTTTCTTCCCTATTGTAACGGCTTCTGGAATGAGGGGGAAAAAATGTAGGGAGGGACTTTCGCCCTCTGTAACTGATTGGATGGTGGGAAGTTGGGCGCAACGCAACTAAATGGAGGCAGATCTGAATGCCAACTTGCAGTCAGCTGTGGAGGATTTTTAGTCCCACCCTCCGCCAAGACATATATCATGAGAGAACAGACACCGTTTCGAGGGGAAGTGGAGGTTAACATTTTTAATTGAAGATTACGAGGCATATTCATTAAAAACAATATTATAATAATTATGTGCACGGATAAATCATTTATAATAAACACTGCAACCTTCTGTAAAAAAAAAAAAAAAAAAAAATAGAAATTGTCAATTTTGATTTCATGGTGACTTTAACATCACTCAATTATTACTTTTTCCTCAGAATTCTGAGTTATTATCTCTTTCCAGTGGCGCCTAGCCTACTTTCCTGAATGAAAGTAACTGTCTGTATCACCAAAGGCATATTTTGTATAAGAAATATTTTCCATTTCATATTCATAATGCATGAAATCACATATCACATACACCAAAAAGGTACACAAAACTCTCTCTCTCTCTCTCTCACTAAAACAACTGAAAACAACTGTCTGACTGATAAACAATGTTTATGAAAATACAATTTGTGCATTGTGGCTGAAGATCCCTTGGCAAATGGTGTCTAAGGGAAGGGCAGTAATTATTCCCTCCACTGTCACATCAGAAATGTACCCTGGCGTGCGGTAAACAGCAGCACCCGTGAGCTCAGGAACAGACCTGTTGTCTAAAATGCAGTCAGCATCGCCTCCTTGACTCACCATGAGCTGCTATTGTGTGAGACAGACAGCAGTCACAAAAGAAACACCTGATCCTGAGTTTTTCTATGCTGGATGTGCCTCTGGTTTCTTAATCTTTATTCCTCAGTTCAATGCATCACATTTTGTGAAGTCTGTGATTGTCAAATCAATAAAATATTGAAAATCACACCCAGGCGTATGAATATCTTAACATGGTTAGTCTACTCAAGCAGGTCAGTGTTGTTTGCCCGACAGCTCATTACTCAGGCTATTAACTAAGAATCACAACGAGTACAAAAGTGTGTAATACCACAGTTACAGAATAAGTAATGTTTGACCAAACACCCTGGTCCAGGTCTTGTGTCTTCCACGAAAATCTATTTGAACAAATAGGCTACTCAGCAAATCGACTATTAACTTAAGACTATTATAGCTAAACAAGCCTGACTGTTTTTACACAGTCAAAGAGCAAGCATAATCAAATCTATCTATCTATCTATCTATATAAACTTTAAAATTAGATTTTTTTTGTCAATATCAAACATATCTTAATACACTGTCAAACATTTATTATTATTTATTTATTTGGCTAGATGTCCAGTAAAACATGAAACATGAAAAATGCATTTTTAAGTTATTTCCCCCCTTGCCAAATAGTTTTCAACAAAAAGTATAGCAAATAGATACCTTGCTTTAAGGATGTTTTTAATGAAGATCAAGAGTCATTTTCCCAGTGTATGATAGAAACACGGTGTCATGTTAACTACAGCAGGACACTTGTTTGGTGACTGTTAACAAGTATGACAGACACTTAGCCATATGTCAGTGACTGTAATGAGAACATAAGGGCACAACATAAATGCTGCATCCGAA